>NC_143142.1:14677500-14977500 GCF_059928025.1 Delphinapterus leucas
CTCTTATGAGCTTCAAATCCAGTCAAAATCTCCTGGCAAGTCCAACAAAGTTCAGGGGCTGCATCTCATTGGCCTAGCCCAGGTCACGTGGTTGTCTTTGAGCCAATCAATGATCCGGGGATGGAATGCTTTAATTGGTCAAACCTGGGGCACATGACCAATCACAGAGACCAGGAGGGTGAGCCCCATTCAAGACATGTGACCTGAGCATGGGGGAGAGGAGAGTTCCAAAAAGGAAGGTCAAGCAAGATGCTATTTCTTTAGGGCAAGACAGATTCTCACAAGTGGAGGTGACATTTTGTGCTGTGATGGATGAAAGGGGGCAGACTGACACAGCCTCTCTTATCAAGGATTTTACCCTTTGATTGGAGTCAAAAAATGCTCAGGAAACAATTCAGGGGCAGGGGAAAAAAGAAAATGGGCAGGGTTAAAGAGATATGCGTTAAAACTATACATCTGAAATGAGATAGTTCACAAGTAGCAGTCAGGGCTGAGATCACTGCCGTCCAAATAGAAAGATGTGAACCACATATGTTATTCTGAATTTTCTACTGGCCTTATTAAAAAGAAAAAGTATAAAGAAACAGCTTAAATTAATTTTGAAAATATATTTTATTCAACCCAGTGTGTCTAGGATATTATTTCAACATACAATCAATTAAAAAGTATTAATGAGATATTTTATATTTTTTTGCACTAAGTCTTTGAAGCCCACTGTGTGTTTTACACATAGGGCACATCTCAATTTGGATACACCACGTGTCAGGTGCTACATAGTCACGTGTGGTTGGTGGCCACTGTGCTGGGCATCCAGCTCTAGACCCTTGCTACTCAAAGGGTGGTCTGCAGGCCTGGGGAGCTAGAAATGCAGAGTCTCGGCTTCACAAGTAGCACTCAGGGCTGAGATCCCTGCCGTCCAAATAGAAAGATGTGAACCACATATGTTATTCTGAATTTTCTACTGGCCTTATTAAAAAGAAAAAGTATAAAGAAACAGCTTAAATTAATTTTGAAAATATATTTTATTCAACCCAGTGTGTCTAGGATATTATTTCAACATACAATCAATTAAAAAGTATTAACGAGATATTTTCTATTTTTTTGCACTAAGTCTTTGAAGCCCACTGTGTGTTTTACACTTAGGGCACATCTCAATTTGGATACACCACGTGTCAGGTGCTACATAGTCACGTGTGGTTGGTGGCCACTGTGCTGGGCATCCAGCTCTAGACCCTTGCTACTCAAAGGGTGGTCTGCAGGCCTGGGGAGCTAGAAATGCAGAGTCTCGGGCTCCACCACAGACCTCCCGAAACTGTTTATCCCACGTCATTCCTATGCAACTTTACATTTGAGACATGCTGATCTAAACCAGCGCTGTCCAAAAGAGCTTTCTGCAATGATGAAAGTGTTTTATATCTGCGCTGCCTGATGTGGTAGCCACAAGCCTCATGTGGGTATTGAGTACTCAAAATGTGACTTACGACAGGGAACCAAATTTTTCATTTTATTTCATTTTAATTTAAACGGTCACAATGATTATCTATTGTATAGCGCCGGCTTAAATCAATATAAGTGTTCCAAAATCTTAGCCATTATTATTATTGTTGTTGTTGCTATTGTTACTTGGCCAAGGGGAAGGAAGGAATAAAATAAAAATATATTCAGCACCATGGGCTCATTGTTTTGGGGGTAGGTACGTAATTATCCTCATCTGGCAGATTTGGAAAGTGAGGTTCGGGACATAGTAAGTAGTAATGATCATGCTGACATACATCATTGATCAAGCCCACCTGTATGTCAGGAACTCTATATACTTGGTTTTTAACCCCTGAACCAATGTGTAGATACTATTACACCTACCATTTTACAAATAGGGAGGTTTGAGAGGCTCAGAGAGGTGAGGTGACTTGTCCAGGGTCACACAGCATTGGGGTGGCAGAGTTGGGGTGTGGTCCCAGGCCTGTCTGTCTCCCCAGCTGGGGTTTCTCCCAAGGCAGAACCCATGATGTACTCCAAGTAGTTGGGGGGTCTTAGCCACGCTTGAGGGGATCTGCAGTCTGAGGCACACAGTGGATACTCTCTATCTGGAAATGCTGCTCAGAAGTTGAGGGGGGGGCACCACAATGACCTCCGGAGGTCCCTCGCTGCCCTCCAGTGGGGCAGTGGCAGATGCCAGGCAAACACTGCAGCCCGCATGAGCCTCCAGTCGCTGTCTGGAGCAGTGCTGAGTCAGCCCAGGCCCCGGGCAGCAGGCACCAGGGAACGTGAGCTGCTTCCTGAGTAGCCATGCGGGAGGCTATGGCCAGCGAGGTCCAAGGAAGCTGGCCGTCCGCCTCAGCCTCTGCTGTTCGCTTGTATTTAACGCCTCGCTCCATTTCCAAGTGAGCGTGGGTGCTGTGTGTTTGTCTAGCGACAGAAGGCAGCCTCACAGGGAAAGCCACCCCCTCCCTCCCTGGCACCCCTCCACGCTCACCCCACGCCTAATGCTGCATGGCGGGGACAGGCAGATGACTGAAAAGTGGGCTGAGAGCATCCAGAAATGGCAGCCCCTCCTGCCGTTGCCTTCCCCAAAGGGGCTCATCTAGACACGTGAGCCCCTCCAAAAAAGACCAGGCCATCCCCACATGGTGATGGGAGCCTGAGCTGGGAACTTGGAGATTATGGGTTCTAATTCCCAACAGGTGGAGAAATAATAATGATAACAACAATGAAAATAGCAGGTGCCATTAGTGGACATTTACTAAACACCACACACTTCGACATTAATCCACACAGTAGCCCTATAAAGTAGGCTCTGCTATTATCCCCACTCTACAGAGAAGCAACAGAGCCTCAGAAAGGTATTTGGCTAAGGTCACACAGCAAGGATGTGATAAAGGCAGGATTTGAATGCGGGTCTGCCTGGAAACCAGGAAGCCGATTAGAACTGTGATGTATAGGGGAAAGCATGGGTTTGGGAGTTTGAGTTCCAGTTCTGCAATGTCTGTATTGTGTGCCCTTGGGAATCTAAGTGGCTTGACCTTCTGAGCCTCGGTTTCCTCATCTGTACAGTGGGCTCGATAAGGCCAAATGTACATGAAGAGTGGGAGAATTAAATGAGATGAGACACACAATGTTCAGGAAGGAATCGGCGGGGGAAGGAATGTCTATCACAAATGGAGCACAGTGCTGGTATACAATAGGTACTTAATAAATGGTGTGAGTCCACACCATAGAAGGAGAAGTCCCTTCCCTTTTAAACCTCTGGGACCCACTGCCTGGCGCAATAAGGTTCTATCCACAGGGAGAATTAAGCGTTTTGCTCACATTATCTCATTTAATCCTAACCACAACCCTCTGTGATTAACCCCATTTGATAGACCTGAAAACTGAGGCTTCAGAAAGTTTGATGGGGAGCTCAAAGCTGCTAAGCATTTGAGCTAGGAAAGCAGTAAGGCTCCAGCAGAGTCACAGTGCCAACCAAATGCCCTGTGGCAGACCAGAGCCAGGCCTCCAGCCGGGGCCGCCTCCAGGGCGAGCTCCGAGGGTGGTAACTGTGATGTCTGCCCTTCACAGATGGAAAGCCAGAGGGGAGCTGGTACAGACTCACACACAGCTGCTGCTGCTGCTGCTGCAACGTCCTTGCCCCACTGCTGGGGACGGCCATCACCATGGCAACCGCCAAAGGCCAGCTGGCCTCAGGTGTGAGGAGGGGCTATGGCACCTTGAGCCCTGGCCCTGGGGCCCTCTGACCACTCTTGATGATGTGTCCAGTGTGGCAGCCTCCGGAAGCCACCAACTCTGACGGCTGGGTGGAGGGAAAGTCCCCGGAAAGAGACCCCCACTGACCATACCCCACCCCCTGCATCCAGGGTCCTCCTCCAGCCCCAAGGATGCTGCTGCCCTGAGAATCTGGGGTTCTTGTCCTAAGAAGGGCCGAAGGTCCCGGCTCTGTGGGCAGGGGCAGCTTAGCAGTCATAGCTCTGTGCTGCAAATATTAATTATATCCTGACGACTCTCCAGGCAGTCATTATATCTCAGCTGCTGGCAGCTGTTCCTAAAAACCTACGCAAGACGTCTCTGGGCAGAAGGAAACTGCCCCCGTAGCTGAAGGGGTTAACCAGGCCCTGTAAGCATGTGGGGGCAGGACGAGGCCGAGGGACTCTGGGAGGGAAGGGAACCTGCTGTCCTTCAGGGAGGAGGAGAATTAGGGAGCAGTGAGACGGGAAGGGGCCTGGGTGAGAAGAGAAGACTCTGGAAAGACAAAATTTTAAGGGTGTAGAAATGCTCAGTCTTTGCTGAAAATCACTTGCATTTATTGAGCATTTGTAATGTACCAAGTGCTTTAGTGGCTTGCTGCTCCGAGTGTGTCCACAGACCTGCAGCCTCAGCATCACTTGGGAGCTGGTTAGAAATGCACAGTCTCAAGTCCACCCCAGGTCTAGCGAATCAGAAGCTGCATTTTTAGAAGTCCCCAGTGATCCGTGCAGAGGTTGAAGTTTAAGTCCAGCTGTAAGGCATTATCACTTTTAAACCTCCCACAAGGTGATGGGGGAGGTACCTTTATTATCGCCATTGTACAGAAGAGGGACTCAGGCTCAGCCAGGTGAGCAACTGGCCCAAGGTCACACAGCTTAGGGAGGGGCAGAGCCCTGACTCATGGCTTTCTCCAGTAAATTCTCTCTAAGTACCAACTACACACCAGATACTGTACTGGGTACAGGTCTGTCTTACTCCAATTCTCAAGGTCTTAACATGGCACCTGCTTTCTGCTGGTACAACTAAAACAGCGTCACCAACAGAACTCACAGCTGAACAGCACTTCACAGTTTATGATGCTTCCCCACCCACAGCTCTCATTTGACCCTCACAATCAGCTGAGAAAGCTGCCACTATGATCCTCATTTTCGAGATAAGAAAACTGAGGCTTGGGAAGGGGCAGTGATGTCTATAAACCAAAGGGCACATAAAAGGTTTCCATATGGAGGACAGGGCTCCGCTTCCTCTGGGTGTCCCCAAGATTGGAGACCTTGGGCAGAGGCCACAGGGATATAAGTTTCAACACAGCATAGGATTCTGCTCAAGCTGAGGACCCCAGACCTCCAGGATATGAGCTCCCGGGGCAGAAGTAGACTCTGGATGCAGTGGCTGGGGTGTGGCTATTGGGATCTGTTTCAGGAGGGGGGACTTTCCCTCCAGCCAGCTGGAATTATTGGTGACCTCAACCTCCAGATGCCACCAGGCTGGACATATCATTAAGAGTGACCACAGGGCTTCCCTGGTGGCGCAGTGGTTAAGAATCCACCTGCCAATGCAGGGGATACGGGTTCGAGCCCTGGTCTGGGAAGATCCCACATGCCACGGAGTAACTAAGCCTGTGTGCCACAACTACTGAGCCTGCGCTCTAGAGCCTGTGAGCCACAACTACTGAGCCCACGTGCCACAGCTACTGAGCCCGCGTGCCACAACTACTGAAGCCTGCCTGCCTAGAGCCCGTGCCCCACAACAAGAGAAGCTGCCGCAATGAGAAGCCCACGCACCACAATGAAGAGTAGCCCCTGCTCGCCACAACTAGAGAAAGCCCGCGCGCAGCAACAAAGACCCAACACAGCCAAAAATAAATAAATAAAATAAATACATTTATTAAAAAAAAAAAAAAGAGTGACCACAGAGGGCACCAGGGCCAGGGCTCACTCAGTATCCAACTATGGAACAAGTCACCTGGAGTGGTAGTCTGCTTCCACCCCCCAAGATATGCACAGAGCCTGGATGACACCTTGGCAGGGCTCTTGTGGGGTGTCCAGGCTTCAGAGGAGAAGGGGTGACAAAAGCATTGAAGGTTCTGGACAGTTCAGATCTCAGCTCTGCCACTCAGTAACTGGGAGACTTGGGGCAAATTCTTTCATCTCATTGAGCCTCAGTTTCCTCATCTGTAAAATGGGGGCAATAATAATAATTGCCTTGAAAGTGTGTGTTCCCAATTAGATGAGATGAGGTGGGGAGAACATTCAGCCCAGGGCACAGGGTTATTCCTGTAAGATTGTTTCTAAAGTGTGGGGCAGGAACCATGTACTTATGCATAGTAATTTTAAGTAGTCCAGCAGAATGAGAAAGGCATTCCTTTTTTTTTTTTTTTTGGAGGAGATTACAGGCATAGAAAATCTTTTGTGAGTTTTTATACATTTTTCTTCATTCCTTTTTAATTCTCTTGACCCTTCTCATGCCACTGAAGAGAAAGGCTCAGTTCGATGCTGCCTCATCTTTGACACCTTCTAGTTTTCCTCTTTTTTATATCTTTAAAAAATTTTTTTATTGAAGTATAGTTGATTGACAATGTTGTGTTAATTTTTTTCCTCTTTTTTAAAAATTGAGGTATAACCACTTCTCGCACACGGCCCTCTTAGATTCTTTCATCACCTTATTAGCTCCTAGAGGCATCTAATTGTTTTGTTTTTTTTTTTGCGGTACGCGGGCCTCTCACTGCTGTGGCCTCTCCCGTTGCGGAGCACAGGCTCCGGACGCGCAGGCTCAGCGGCCGTGGCTCACGGGCGCAGCCACTCCGCGGCATGTGGGATCTTCCCGGACGGGGGCAAGAACCCGTGTCCCCTGCATCGGCAGGCGGACTCCCAACCACTGTGCCACCAGGGAAGCCCGAGGCATCTGATTTTAAGAGCCCTGGCCTATGGGATTTATAAAGTCCCACCCAGGTTGGAGAATCTGAAAGAGATGGTGAGACAAATTCTGATGGCTGCACAGCCATTAGATGGGAAATAGCCATGCATCCCAGGACCCAAAGCAGGGAACTGATATTCAGTGTTAGGTCACTAGCTCCAGCTTTGGTACCCAGAGACCTGGGTTTTATCCCATTCACTAGCCACATGACCTTGAATTTGTCATTTCTCCTCCCCGTGCCTCATGTGCACAAGGAGATAACATCAAACAGACATGTACAGCCTCGTTTCTAATTCTTGCAATAGACCCTCTGAATGCAAGGCGCACAGTAGGCCTTCAGCACAAGCGAGTGATCACCGTAGTCATTATTCCCCCGGCTAGCCTAGCACGGAGTTGCCCCCGGCGGCCACCCAGACCTCTGTCTCTTTCATCAGAGAGCGGCTGGGAGGACGTGCCAATAAGTAGCTAGTTAACTAAATAAATGAATGAGGCAGGTCTATGCTGATATAAATCTCTGGAAGGGAACATTTAGACACTCCGTATTCGAGCTGGGTGTCATTTAAATTACCAGGCTGCCTCCTCAGCCCGTAGCCCCTTATTGCCGTGTTTTTAAAGCTCAGAGCTTAATTGCACATCACCACAGCCTTTACCCACGGCACTTGCAGAAATTAGAGGCGCTTGCCTGCCCACTCATTTGTAGCCCGCCACTCCCTGGCCAGCGCGTGGCCTGGGGATTGGGCATTGGAGGGACGTGTGTGTGGGAAGCAGGATCCAATGTAACCGGGTGGGAAGTGGATCAGGGAGGGGGCTCATCAATCACCTCCCTGTCTCTGTCTTTGCCCCCTGATGGGTCATTCTCCATACAGCAGCCAGGATGATCCTTAAATATAAATCCCATGATGTCACCCACCCCAGCTTCAACTCCCAGATCTTTGACTCCCTCAGATTAAAAGCCAAACTCCTCACTTTAGGCCCACATGCCCTGTGGGATCTGAAATCCCACAACCTCTCTGATCTCCACTCCTATCACCCCTCCCACACCACCTTGCTTACTGTGTCCCAGGTATACCAGTCTCCTCACTACACCTCCAACAAGTCACTCTGCCTCAGGCCCTTTGCACCTGCTGTCCATGCTACCTGGTTTGCTCTTCCTCTGATATTTGCATGGTGGACCCCTCCATCTGCTTCAAGTCTCTGCTCCCAGAGGCCTTATTATCTAAAGTAGATCCCCTCTCCCACACTGCCTCCACCTTCTGTTTCATTTTTCTTCATAAAATTCATCACTGCATATATAAATATTTTGCAGCTCTTCACGTATCTGGTTTGTTTGGACACTCTCCTCCACTGGAATGTCACACCATGAGGGCAAAGGCTTTGGAGAAAATGCAGGGAACAAAGATGGGCCCTTCATGGTGCCTCAATAGTAAAAACTCAACCAATGGCCATTAAGAAAATACATGAATTATTATTCTTGGGCCACTTGTACCATTTCCAACCTCTAAGTTCCTACATCATGTTCTGGGGAAGTGATGGGAAGGATCAGGTAGCTTTGGACCATTTGATAAATGGGGAAATTGTTGAAGTTCAGGGATGTGACATGAGTGCCCAGAGATCACACAGTAAGTTGCGGGGTACATGTCCCCCTCACTCTCTGACAAAAATGTACCATGTGCCTCCCACCACAGGGCCTTTGCCCAAGCTGCTCCTCCTGCCTGGGCAGCCCTTTACCCCGCCCCCTTGTAAACTCCTTCTCTTCCTTTAAGATCTCTGTGTGACGTCACCTCCATCCTGAGACTAGGGCCGACCTACTCTTTAGAAGTTCTCAGCATCCCTTGTATCTCTTCACAGTGCTGATCAGAGTTGTAAATGTAAAAACATTTTTTGTTAACTTAGGAGTCTCTGTGGAATGCAGATGTAAAGCACTCTCCTAGGCTGGGTTCCTGCAAAGCAGATCCTGAGACAAAGGTTGGGAGCAAGTAGTTTCTTTGAGAGATGATGCCAAAAAGCATAAAGGAGAGAGCGAGACGGTAAGACAGGGAAAAAAAGAAAACCAGTACAGGATGAATTCATGAGCTGCTGTGGGCAACGGGGGCTCAGTCCCATGGGAGATGTCTGGGAGGCCTCGGAGAACATGCCTCTGAGAGGCAAGGAAGCCGGGACTTTATTCACTCCCTCTCATCGGTCATTGATGGAGGTTGCTTCCGGGAGCGTTAACTTCCTGGCACTTCTGACCTACCGTTTGTGGAGATGGAGCTCATCCCTGTAGCCCTAGGAAGCCCTCAGGCAGACAGAGGCAGGTGTTGGAGGTAGGACCCCATCAGCCTGTTGGAGAACTGTCCTCTGAAGCCCCGGGGTGGGGCTGAGTGACATGCGTGGCAGCCAACAGTATGTAGTTAATATTTGCATATTTATCAAACAGTCACCCAACAAATACTCTATTTCCTAACCCTGACTGTGCATTCAGCCCTGAGCCTTGAGGATCACAGAGAAGCCCAAGACCTTTGCCCTGCCCACCTGGAGCAGAAAAGCTAGGTAAGGAGCCCAGACTCAAACACCCAGAACAGCTCAAAGAGGCAGGGATATTTCTCAAATGAGGTGCAGTGGTACAGAGAGGTGAAGTGACTTATCCAAGGTCACATAGCTAGAAGTGACAGTGCTGGGGCTTGAACCCAGGGCCACACACTTACCCTCCATCTGCAAATCCCTGGCAGTGCACCATTAGTGGTAGCTGTTAATGTTATTCCTGCCAATGACCCACCCATCATGTGAGTACAGTCCCTACATCTCCCCTAATCATCCCACTTTACAGGTGAGGAAATTGAGGACCAGCAAGCACATGATCACAGGGCAAGTGGGAGCCAATAGCTGGACTCAGAGACCCAAGCCAGCTACCTTCCTGTGAGTCAGCCTCCATCACTGTCTGCTCTGTTAGCCCTGTGGAGACCAGCAAGCAGAAGACCTGGAAATAATAGAAATAATGATCACTGCCATTTAGTGAGCAATTACTACTTGCCAGGGCCTTTTACATAAACTAGCTCTAGCCCTCGAATCATCCTCCCTCTGAGGTGTTAGTGCACCCATTTCACAGCCAGGAAGACTGACAGGAGCAGATTTACTTTTCTTCTCCAAGCAAGGGGCAGAGCCAGGATTCAAATCCTGGTCAGTCTGACCCCAGAATCAAATCCACCTTCTTGCTCAACATAGGAATTTCTGTTAGGATGTCTGGGCTTGATTGCTTCCAGTTGATGGGGGGCTCCCTACCTTACAAAGCATGCTGGTCCACTGTTGGGCAGCTCTAGCTGTGTTCTCCCTGGTTGCATATGAGGAGTCTGAGCTTCAAGCCTGGGTTTCATTCAACTAAGAATCCGCAGAGCCCAGCATCGGGCCTGACCTTCATGGATGGGATTATTTTGAGCTGCAGTCTCTTCCCTTGTAAACTCCACATCTTAGTCCATATCTGTCCTGTGAGGCACGAAAATCTCCACCTAATCTCTCAAGGGAGAGGTGGAGAGACAAAGAAATAAGCTAAAATCACATAAAATAGCACATGTAAAGCCCAGATCAGTGTCACCAGCACATGGCACACACATAAAAAGAGGGAAACAGATATTATTATCATTATTATTTGTATTATTATTAGATTATTAGTAGTAGCAGCAGCATTGGAGCTATTTAAGAAACTCGGGGTGGGGGGGCCCTAAGCACGATCACAATTGGAAGCCCACCCCACAGCGTATCCAATGCATGAAAATGCACCCACATCCCACATTAAAGACAATTTTCTGTGAAAAAATCATTTGGAAGGAATTTAGTAATTTTGCTTTGCATATTGCCATCAGTTTTGATTCTGAAAGTTCCTCTTCGTATAAGAGAGGTAAGATTTCTTTTCCTTCAGGTGTCAAGCACTCTTGTTTGAGGAACTGGATGGGAAAACCGAGGCCCAGGGAGACGAAGCTTCTTGCCCAATGAGACACACTTAGTGGTACTGGCTGTGTTCAAACCCCACCGGCTCTGACTCCAGACCTGGACTTTCACTGCTCTGGGATGAAATAGAAGCGGCTGGTGGGAAGGGGTGAGTCGGGAGGGGGTGGAGGAGACTGCCCTTGGCTGGGGGACGAAGAGGGGGGAGCAGCGGCAAGCCCCTGCCCCCTCACCTCTGCTGCTTAATTGCTCCCACTAACGGTTCAGGGCCAAAGCTTCGAAGCGGTCTTATCTTGGTCTTCACCATTTTTCTTTCTGGGCAGTGAAGTTAAAAATCCCTTTCCAGCGCTCCAATGGGGTTTTGTAAATGTAGCTTCCATATCACTATTTAACATGCACTGCTAAAAACTCGATAAATAGCGACCGTCATTTGCAGATTAGCTCTTTTCATGACGAAATGATTTATTTAGAAGATTTCTCACTCCCTCCTTCTCTCTCTCTCTCTCTCTCTCTCTCTCTCTCTCTCTCTCATTCCTTGGCTAAGAACATATTAATCAGAAATTAAGGCCAAGGGAGGAACGGAGGTGAGACCGGTGGGGGATGGTGAGAGAAGGGGGCGTGGAGGGAGATAACGCGAATGTGAGGAGATGCTGGGGCAGGTGGCAGAGGGAGGCTGGAGGGACCAGGATGCAGAGGCTGAAGGGAGGGGGGAGAGCGGGGAACAGAGGACTCTAGGGACGGTCTGGAGAGAGGGCAGTGCAGGGAAGGGCTGGTAGGGAGGGTGGGGAGGGAAAGAGAGAGGAATGGGCTAGGGCACAAGTGTGAGAGCTGGTAGAGACATAGGGAAAGAAACACAGGAGAGAGAAGGAGGCAGAGACAGGAGTGACCAGAAAGAGAGGGGGCAGAGACCCAGAGAGAGAGGGGGCAGAGACCCAGAGAGAGGGGAGGCAGAGAAAAAACCAGAGAGGGAGAGAATGAGAAAGAAGGTGGAAGGAAGGGAGCTCTAGAGAGCTTTAGAAAACATAGAAAAGAAAAAGGACAACAAGAAGAGATACAGACGGCAATGAGGACAGGAAAATAGGGGAGAGGAAGCTGTGAACGTGGGAACCTCCTTGCCAGAGGGAGGCGGGTGTCCAGGGGAGCCGACCACTTGGGTGCTTGTCCCCTACCCCACTGACCAGTCCAGCCCCCTCCCCAGCCCTGCCAGCAGCCTCACCAGCATAGGCAGAGGGAACACAGCACGCTGCATTCTCTAGAACCTTCTCCACACCTCCTGGGCCAGGCAGAGGGACCAGCTGGCTGCAGCCGGGCTGCCTCACTGGGCAGAGAGAGAAAAGAGCTTAGCCTCTTGCGTGGTGCCTCCTTTTTATTATTTCATGCATATACATATATTTATAGAAATTTCTATCAAACATAAATATATATGTATAAATCTCTCACTTTTTTCTCTCTTGCAAGCCTGCGAGATAACCAGTCCTGGAGCAGAGGCTAAAACGATAAGAAGATTAGAGGGGATTGGTTCATTTGTTGTAAGATACTCCAGGAGGGATATTTCGCTCTCAGAAGACCAACCGGAAGGTTATCTAAATAGGCTAGGTCTGAACTCACCAGAGCTGCTCCCCACTGGGACATTAATGGTACAAAGAGCGAAAGACAGGAGGGGCGAAGATGAGTTATAATGATTATTTGATTATCTTGGGCTTTAACAAACCCAGCCAGTTCGTCTGGGTGTGAAAAATTAGCTGTTCTCCCAGCGGCAAATTTCACAGCATTCGGCGTTATATATCTTTTTTCTCCAGAGAGGAGAGTCAGGCACTGCACTCCGGCTCTGGGGTGAGAAGGACACCACATTTCCTCCTGAAGGTGGCCCGGTGGCCCCGTCCTCTGGACCAAGAAATCACCTAACAATTCAGGGACAGTTCAAAGAATGTTCTGGTTCAACAGCTTAAAAAAATATATATATATATAATATATATATTATATAATATATATACAATCTTTCTACAGAGATAGATATAGATATATTTTATTTTTAAAGAAAGCAAGCACAGCTATACACAGAGAGAGAGAAAGAGAGAACTATAAATATATATATATAGAGAGAGATCTATTATCTACCTGTCTATCTATCTATCATCTACCTATCTGTCTATCTTATCTACAGAGAGAGAGGGAGACAGAGAGAAAAAGATCTATATATAGGGAAAGATACTGGCTACAGAATGGAGTTCAGTGCATCCTTTCTTAAAAAAATAAAATTTTAAAAATCCCCAAACCACTTGGTTTACAGTCCAGTGCGAACACCATTTCCGTCTAGAACTGCACTGCCCAGTATGGTAGCCACTGGCCAGATGTGGTGACCCAGTATGTGACATGTGGGGAGCCTGAATTGAGATGTGCTGCTCTTGCAAACTACACAGTGGATTTTGAAGACTTAGTTAGGAAAAGAAAAAAAATGTAAAATGTCACAGTCAAGATATTTCTCTATTGATTGCAGATCGAAATGGAAATACGATACTTGGGAAATACAACGTATTGAGTTACATCAAGCATAGTAGTAAAATTCATGGCACCCGTTTTCTTTTACTTTTAAAAATGGGGATACGGGGGGCTTCCCTGGTGGCGCGGTGGTTGAGAGTCCGCCTGCCGATGCAGGGGACACGGGTTCGTGCCCCGGTCCGGGAAGATCCCACATGCCGCGGAGTGGCTGCGCCCGTGAGCCATGGCCGCTGAGCCTGCGCGTCCGGAGCCTGTGCTCCGCAACGGGAGAGGCCACAGCAGTGAGAGGCCCGCGTACCGCAAAAAAAAAATAAAATAAAATGTGGATACGGGACATTGGGAAGGATAACTCGTGACTCCGATTCTATCATCGGTGCTGCTTTAGACTCCGGGTCCTGTACACAGCAGGCGCTTAGATCACCATGGCACGTACTTGTTTGGTTAAAAGTACAGCAAATGAATAGAGTTTGTTGCAACGTTTAAGAGCTGGCCTGGTGCAAAGTTATCTCGAAAGGCCAATGCAGGGAGGCCTGGATCTCTGGTGATGCCCCACCCCCGTGGTGGCTCTTCAGTGCAGACTATACCTTTGAGCAGGCCAGGCTTCAGAGCTCCGAAGAGATGGGGTGAGGCTCCTGGGCCTTTTAGAAGAACTGAAAGGGCTGGGAATTTAGCTGGATTTTGCTGGTTAAACACTCAGGAGAATGTATTCCTCCACCACATGTCCCCACCCCCTCCCTGCCACCATCTTTCTTTGGCTCAGACCTCACCAGGGATGTAATGCTTGGTCCGGGGTAGGAAGGTTTTAGGCAACAGCACCAAAGAGGAGGGATTGTGGGTAAGGTCAGAGGGCACCGGGGATTAGAGATCTGACATATTAAGAGGGAAAGGCTGCCAGGAATACTTTCTGCTTCTGGGCTCCACTCTGAGCACATTATTCAAGTGGGCTTGTTCCTTTAGCCACACAGCTGCCCTGAGAGGCAGGGTCGGTTTCGTCCCCACATTGCTGCAGAGCTGACATTTTTTGAGCACTTACTACGTGCCAGCTCTGCGCTGACTCAGTGCTCACTCCCGCATCTCATCCCCACGGTCAAGGTCCACAGGATCATCACCCCCAATGGACAGATGAGGAAACTGAGGCTTAGAGAGGTGAAGGGATTCACCCGAGGTCACCCTGCTCATGGGATTCTCGTCCGTAAGTCACCATAGGGCAGGTGCTCTATTCCACCTCCTGCAAACCCAGAGACCTGCAGGCTGGACAGGGCC
The DNA here is from genome assembly GCF_059928025.1 of Delphinapterus leucas. NCBI lineage: Eukaryota > Metazoa > Chordata > Mammalia > Artiodactyla > Monodontidae > Delphinapterus > Delphinapterus leucas. The sequence continues at coordinate 14,691,835 of NC_143142.1, forward strand.
TGCGGGGCACATGGGGAAAGGAGACATCATCCCTGCCATCCAGAAGCTCACCGTCCTTCTCCAGGGTCAGAGGTCTCTCAGGTATGGACAAGCCCAAGAGGAAGCAGAGGGATCTGGGAAGGCTTCCTGGAGGAAGGGACATCCTGCCAGGCCTTGAAGAAGGAGGAAGGGCGCGCTGCAGGGCAGGACCTTCTAGGCACAGAAAACAGCATGGGCACATGCAAGTCCGGGCTTGACTCATTCCTTCAGGTTGGGGGTGCCGGTGCCCAGTTCCCCACCTGTTCCACGGAGCTGCTGATAGCTGCCCTCACTCAGTCACAGGCAGCTGTCAACTTCCACTGAGATACTAGCCAGGAAGTGGTTTGAAAAGTAAAAGTGATCGGCAGATATATGATTGTCACTGTTGTCACCATCATCACCCCATCCTTGCCCTCACTCCGCGCCTCCTCCATGCTTGCTTCTCCCTCCGTAAAACCCCAAATCCATTTTCTTGCCCCACCCCAGCCCAGCCCTGAATTTTAAGATGATGGCCTCATTCAAAGCCTCTCTGAGTGAAGAAAGAGAAAACCAGCAGGGATCTGGACCACGCTGTATTTATGAGAATGGACTTCAGCCTGGGACAGTCCTGGGTGTGAGTGCTACCTCTGCTGTGTGTCCTTGGGCAGTCCACTCCAACTCTCTGAGCCTCGGTTGCCCCATCTGCCAAACGGATGATCACGGTGCCTCTTTTCTAGCTGAGGCCTTGCATCTGCTACTCTGGGTCAAGGTACACAATACATGCTCAATAAATGCTCACTAGGAAGCCCCTGTGGTGGAGACAGCTAACTGCCTACCCACCATCATTTCCCTACCTCCCTTGCTAAAGAGTCTGAATTTTATTCCCTGCAGTTTTGGGCCAGTGGAAAGAATGTACCTTCTGGCTTTCCTTGTGGTCTGGCCGGCCAATGAGATATCAGCCGGAGTCACTGAGTAGAGATCTGCAGGGCTCTTTAAGAGGAGCTACCCCAAAGGAAAAATAATAATAATAATAATGAAACAAAACAAAAAGGAGCTACCCTAGCTGGATCAGTGTCCCTTTACATCCTCACCCTGCTCCAGCCTTCCGCCTTCTTTGAGCCTGGAATAAGGATGGGGGGCTGGAAACAGGACCTCCTAACGGGAGGAACCTCGAGGCCCGGACCCCACCCCTTCCTGAGGCCCCGGGCAAGCGGCGGAGCACTGCTATTGCTGAGTAAGGACAAGGAAGAAATTGATCAGCTCAGTCTACTCCTCAGGGGCCCTTTCCACAGACAGCACCAAGAGCTTGCGACACAGTACCCTCATTATAATTATCACCCCCGTTACCGTCATTATCACTGGACAGAGCCAGCCCTCTGCTTTTCTGTCCTCAGCCTGAGCCCCGGCACCCTTCTCTCCCCGAGACACCTTGGCTTCCGTCCCTCCGTTCTCTCGCCTCACTCCCTCCTTCTTCCTTTTATGTTTTCTGCTCCCCACCGCAGTCTCCACTCCCTTTTCTCCTTCCTCTTTATTTTATCTCAACTGGCCACAAATCTGTTCCCCTACAAAGCAGCTGCCATCTTTGTTCTGAGCCATTATCTGTGGCAGCGCGGCCCGAGCGGGGCCGCCCGGCGGACAATCACCGGGTAATAGAGTGTCTGCGAGCTATTGTGGAGTGTGTCCGGGCCGATCCATCACCCGCCGCCTGACACCGCGCGGGCAGCAGACGGAGAGCCCTCCGGGGCCACTCTCGGAATCTCCACCCTGCCCCTCCACACATAGGACCAGGACCCTGCATGAGGTGGCTTTGGACTCTCTCTCCAGCCGGAGGGCCATGGGCTGCTTCTGGTTCTTGTGATCTGCTAAGGAGCCTCGTGGCTCTAGCACATTTCATCTATGCTCCAGCTATCTCAGGGAAAGCTGGCTTATTCTTCCCCAGGTCACACATGTGAAACTGAGGCTCAGAGAGGGTAGGTCATCTGCCCAAGTTCACACAGCAGAGTCATAGCTGAGACTTGAACCCAGCTCTGTCTTCCCCGAAGCCTGTAATCTTAAATAACCAGAGATGCTTTTTCCCAGAACGTGCTTTTGCAGGACGGCAAAGTGTTGTACGTGTTCAGGACACGTGTTCATGGTCCCAGTATCTTCAGGACCATGTTCTAGACACTGAGAATGCAGTTATTAGAAGAGTTGTACACCAGCCATACCCCTCTACTCCATCCTGAAGCTGGTGGTCTAATGGGAAAACATGGGGGGCACAAAAAGGAATATTTATCATGGTAGGAAAGAGAGTGTCATCATGGACACCTGGTTTGCCTTCCGGCCCTGCCACTCAAGCTGTGTGACTTTAGCCAAATAGCTTTGCCTCTCTGTGCCTCAGTTTTCTCATCTGTGATAATGATAGTCCCTCTGTCGTGGGATTACTGGGAGGATTCAATGCCTAATGGAAGGGCCTGGCACTTAGGAAATATTGTGTTAGGTATTTCTATTCATTCTGGTCTTACTTGGGGCCCGATGTTTTATTTACTTTATGCCATGTGCCCAATAAAAAAACCCATGTAAGGTAGGTCCATCCCATTTTACAGATGCAGAAATTGAGGCTCAGAACCTTGCCCGAGATCATCCAGCTAGCAAAATAACATTCTTCCTTGTGCATTCTTTAGGCATGACTTGAGCATCTACTGCATGCTAGGCTTTGTCCTAAGTGCTATAAGAGCCACAAAAGGATGCCTTTGTGCGGCCACTGGGTTTATCAGGAGCCCTTCTCTCTGCTAAGCAGCTGAGCTTAGTTATTCCCCCAGCAATCCTCAGAGTAGGAGTCATTATCCCCACTTTACAGATTAGAACACCAAGGCACCAAGAGGTTAAGTAACTGGTGGAAGATCTCAGAGTCCATAACTAAGGCATCCAGGACCATGCCCTGGAAATCTTGCTCCAGAAATGGAGGGACACAGATCTCCTCACCTGAGAGCACTCTTTCCTGCCCTGAATTCGCAGGGGAAGGTCAGCTGTGGTGGCCCCTAATTAGGGCGTGAAGAATTAGAGCCACCCAGATGGAAAAGCCACCCCAACAGGCTTTGGCAGATAGAGGAGAACTCAAGTGTGTGCCACGGAGGGGGTCAGGGAAGGTTTCCTAGAGGAGGAAGAGGAGGTGCTGAATGCGGACCCCTGGGGATGATGCCTAAGTCCAGCAGGGGCTCTGGAGCAGCTTGTGTAGCTAAAGACTCACAGAAAGAGAAAATCAAGACATTATGGCCATTAATCTGAGTTCATCATGGGGGCTCTGCAGGAGGTGGCCCAGAAATCTTGAAATGGTTCCCCAGGGATGAGTTACCCTGCTAGACATTTTTAAATTAAGTGCCTACTGTGTGCCAGACCCCTGCTGTGTGCTCCCTGACATTATATTACCCACAGTCAAGCAGGGATGGTTATGATGCAGAGTGACACGTGCTTGATGGAAAACATGGAGAACCACAGGGCCTTCCAAGAGGGCCTGGGACCCTCTTAACTTGGGGAGCCCAGAAGGCTTCCAAGGGGAGCCAGCCTCTAAGCCGGGACCCAGAGGATGGGATGGAGCAAACCAGAGAGACGAGGGGGGATGGTGTTCCAGGCAGAGGCATCCGTATGTGCAAAGGCTGGAAAGGGGGCAAGGATGAAGCTGAGGGTGTCAGGTGGGGAGCGGAACGAGGTGGGATCTCAGCAATGGTTGGGGTTTGCAAATCAGCTTGACAAACAGGCCTGTGTCCACGAAAGGGAAGTTCCAGCTCTTCATGAGTAAGTCAGCACGGAAATGCTCAACTGGGATATTGGGGAGGGGGGGTCAGTATCAAACTTACGATACCCACCATTCTCCACACACTTAGTGGTTGCAGACACTGCGCTTCATGCTTTACACACACCACCTCAATCAATCTCCTTCCATCATTCTTATTAGAGAGGTCCCATTATCACCCCCATTTTATAGATGAGGAAACTGAGGCTCAGAGAGGTAAAGTCACTTGCCAGGCATCTGACTTCAGAGCCCAAACTTTCAGCTGCTGCAAAAAGCAGAGGCCCTCCTTGCCTAGGGGGCTTCCCCGGGCGGCTGGGGCAGAGTCTTCCCTCTCCAGCCATTGTGGAAGCTCCTCCCACCCTCCCAGTGGCCTCACTCTGTCCTGTCCTAGTCACACACATCAGTGAAGGTCCCTGCCTCCCTCTGCCAGTCAGCTCCTATTCATCCTGCAGGGCCCAACTGAGATGTGCCCACCCCAGGAAGCCTTCTTGGCCAAGTTGATCCGCGCGGAGTCATTTCTCCCTGTGAAGGGCGTCTGGTGCTTGGGGTCATTCTCCTGGGTCTCTTGGTTAATAGTCTGATATTAGTTACCATTTATTAAGCACCTAGTACATTCCAGGCATTGCAACATAGCACAAATAGGAATAGTCATAGAGGTTTTAGACTAGTAATTATAACACTAACAGCCATGATAGTAATCGCTCTCGCTTTTTAAGCACCTGCTTGATGCCAGGCACTGTGCTAAGAAAGACTTCAGTTGTTGCCATTCATTGAGCACGTCCTCTGTTCCAGACTCTGCCGCCTCTGCTTCCCCCATTCACTGAGTGTGCCTAATGTACCAGCCACTGGCCCTGGTTAATTGCTCACTTGATCTTCACAGCAATCCCCCCGCTAGGTCCTGTCCTTGGCCCACTTCTCAGATGAGGCAAGTGGTGCTCAGATGGATGTAGGGGCCTGTGGAACCAGTGGCCAGCTGCACTCCAGCCTCTGGATCCAGCCCAAGCACTGCCTGGCCTGAGCGCATGACATCGAGTTTCATCCACTGCGAAAGGCCAACCCCAAATGCCCAGGAGGCACCCCCGCCCTCCCGTCCTCTCTCTGTTCCCTCTCTGTCTGCACCTCTCTGAACCTCCTGGAAGCTTTTTCCAGCGGTATTTTTATTTCTTTAGCCGCCTTCCCTTTTCTCTCCCTTTGTCCCCCAAAGACCCCCATTGCTCTTTCTTCTTCCCCCTTCCCAGGCACAAGAACCTTCCTGGTCCTGAGTTTGGTGATGGGGTGGGGCCGACGCAACCCTGTGCAGAGACCCCAGGAAGGCAGAGAGAGGGGAGGGGGACGGGAGGTACCACCTCTGAGGTCCTGGACTCCCTGGAGGCAGGAGCTTTGCTGGGGGTCAGGAGGGGTAGCTGGGGAGGCCTCCAGCTCCAAGGGAGGCAAGAGGGGTCCACGGAGGTGCAGGGAACTTAGGAGACAGCAGGGGGGGCTGGCTGACCGGAGAAGCCCTCCAGGACACTCACCCATTGGGAGAATGCCAGGGTGGGGAAGGCCAGGGGGCAGCAGGGAATGTGGGAGACCCTGCGGGGGTTATGAGAGAGGGGCCCCAGAGGCACTGTCAACTGGCATGACCCAAACCAGAGGTTTAATTGACCCGGGAGGGATTGAGAGGAGGGGTAGACTGTGTGATTGTGTGCGTTTGTAGCTAGGATGGAGACGGTGTGTATGTATGTGTACATAGGATGGAGACGTGGTGTGTGTGTGTATGTGTAAGAGGGTAGGCCGGGCTGGATTCCCCTTGTGTGTAAGTAAGGGAAGGAGATAGAAGAAGACACAAACAAGACCCCTCTTGCCTGCCCAATTATAAGAAACACACATGCATAAACCTGATTGCCCCAATGCTGCTTAAAAGCAAATGCAAAAGTATATATACACACATGTATCTCTTTCCTTTAAAATCAAGAGTTGCAGCAAATGTCAGGGAAGTCCCCGCACCAGGACCCGACCTGGTAATTAACAAAGGAGCCTCGATTTCCCCGTGCCTTGTATTTACTGATCTATGCATGCGCACACAAGGTGAGATAGGATGAATGGCTAATTTCCCAGCGGCTTTTGCTCCTGCTTGCTGCAAAGTTGTGAACAAAATGACTGGCCATGCATTGAACTGGCTTACACAGCTCTCCATATGGAAATTAAGATAATCCAGGGCCCAGCTTTGTGTCTCGGCGACGGCAGGGGACCAAGGAGGGAAGGGGGGGCTGGGGAGGCTCCGAAGAGACGGGGTGAGGCTCCTGGGCCTTTCAGAAGAACAGTTTACTGCGCGGGCTGGGAATTTAGCTGGATTTTGTTGGTCAAACACTTGGGAGAATGTATTCTTTCACCGCCCCACCCCCGCTCCCTGCCACCGTCTTTCTTCGGCTCAGACCTCACCAGGGATGTAACGCCGGGTCCTGGGTAGGAAGGTTTTAGGCAACAGCACAAAAGAGGAGGGATTATGGGTAAGGTCAGAGGGCACCGGGGATTAGAGATATGATGTATTAAGAGGGCAAGGCTGCCAGGAATACTTTCCGTTTCTATGAAGCCTGTGTTAATTGATGGGAAAAATCTCTCCCCCTATGTATCCCATCCCACAACCTCTCCACGCTCCAAATTCGGCTTCTCTTTCTTGTGTCCTTGCCTCTCCCTCATTCCTTCCTATCTTTCTGATTCTACCCCCCACCCCCGAGGCAATCTCTTCCTAGCCACAGCTTTTCTGGTGCATTAGGGTTATAGGTAAAGGCAGAATGGTCTAGGTGACGTGGTCCTGCGTAAGGGGTGAAGTTTGGGAACCCACACCCCGTCCCCTGCAATGCACACACACACACGCACACTATATATATATGGGTGATTAGGAGAGCTCCTCAAGCTTGCAGAACTTCAATTTTCTACTGTGTAAATGGGAATCAAAATAGCAATGGTTACTTCATTCCTTTTTTTTTTTTCTAATTACCTGCTATGGGCCAAGCATTGTGCTGGTTGCTAGGGGTTGGACATAGGGATGAGCAAGCCCCCTCCCCTCTTGGAGCTCACAGACTAGTAGGGGAGCTAGGCCACAGGCAGGGAAATCAACCAATGAAAGGAAACGGTGGCAGATTGTGAGGTTGAGATAAGGGACATCAACAGGGCGCGGTGACCCAGGCTAACAAGGAGTCCAGACCGCAGAGGGAGGTCCGCAGTGTTGAAGGAATCAGGGCAGGCATCCCTGAGAAGGTGTCCCGGAAGGCTGAGAAAGAAGCAGGCTTGTGAAGAGCCAGGCACGGGCAGGGTTCTGCAAAGCCCAGCAAGTGCAAAGACCCCAAGGAGGCAAGGAGCTGGTGTGAAGGGGCAGAGGTTCAGAGAGAAGCTACAGGAGATCAGGTTGGAGAGCCAGTGGGAACTGGGAGAGGAGCTTTATTAAACCGGAAGCCCGGAAGTGGCCACTGGAGAGTTTCATGCAGGGAAGTGACATAAACGGGATCCATCTGCATTTTTACAAGATCACTTTTTGGTGCTGGGTGGAGAACAGTTCAGGAAAATGCCACAGAGGAGGCCAGAAGAAACCACGAGTTTGGCGTGGCCTCGAGAACACAGACTCTGGAGTCAGATGACCTGGGTTTGAAGACCCCGACTTCTCTACTTGTCACTTGGAAGACAGTCAATGAGCACATAACACAGAGAGACAGGGAGAACCCTGTGAATCCAATTCAGAGCTGTCCAAAGATGAGAGGAGTTGCTTTGGGAGGGAGTGATCTCCCCATCACTGGTGGCATGCAAGCAGAGATTTCATGATGCACATCTGATAGGGATGAGGTGTTATGGTGAGAACATTTAAGGTCTGTGCTCATAGCAACTTTCAAGTATACAATACAGAATTATTAACTCCAGTCACCCTGCTATTGGACTCTTTTTTTTTAACTTTTAAAATTTTAATTTAAGATGAAACTATGTCACGATCATAAATGGAAAACCAGTTTCTCTTGTCACACATTGATAGTAACCATATAAATAAGTACAAATAACAACAACAACAAAATTATGCTATCAATTTAAGCCAAATGTTTTTCCCTGCTGAAGGTTCCAGGCTGTTTCTGCTCTTAAAGAGAGGTGAGCAGTTGTTAGAAAGATGTTAAAGACCCAGCAGCACTAGTGGAGACTTTCTCCTCGCCAGAATCCCAAGGTTGGAGGAAGACAAGAGAAAAAGGGAACAATTTCTCACCCTGTAATTCAAGATTATTTAAAGTTCTGTGAACTACTTAAGGGCGTGTTCTGTTTTTAGGAATCGCTGTCCTAAAGCTGCATTAACCAATATGATAGCCATAGCTACATGTGGCTATTTACAATTAAATTAATTTAATAACATGAAAATTTCAGCTCTTAAGTCTCACTAGCCATATTCCAAGAGCTCCATAGCCACAAGTGACTAATGGCTACCATACTGGATAGTGCAGAACATTTCCATCACTGCAGAAAGTTCTATAGAACAATGCTCTTCTAAGGCATTTCCTTCTGATTCAGGGTTTTGGGGGGCTTACTGACACAAGCATGTTTCAAAACTCCTTTCTCTAAGTGCTGATGAAAGGGGTCAGGTCATGAGCCTCTGGAGACTGCAGGAAAACAGATGGGGCTGAGGCTGCAACGAGGCAGATGGGGCATCACCTCTGCCCTTCTGGAGCTCACCAAGGAGCCCCCTCCCACCTCTGGATCCTTAGAGAGAAGACCCTCTTGCTGCTGTCTCCCTGAGAGCAGGGCCACTCTACATCTCTTCAAGGCCCCTTTCCCCTCCTCCCCACGCAGCATCCACAAAACCAACTCAAATGCCTATTAATGTCTGTCTTAGAGAAAGACCAAGATACAACTAGGGGGAAGGGAAAAGGAGGATGGCTTAGAAATTAAGAATTTTCTGTAATCAGCCATACCAGTCAATTTTCATGCTTCTTTTTTTTCCTCCTTTAGAGAAAGGCAGGGCCAGTGTTGGGAGCATGACTAGCCACTTATTACCTCGGTTCAAACCCTAACTCTGCCACTTTGTAGCTGTGCAACCTTGGGCAAGCCGCTTAACCTCTCTGAGCCTCAGCTGTTCTGCCGGTGAAATGGGGATGCATGGTAATATAGTGCTCACAGGATTAGGTGAAACAGCATACGTAAAGTACCTGGTATGTGGTTAATGGTAAAAGAAAATGTCAGTTCTTATTGTGAGCGTTGGAAAGATGAAGCAAGATATTTGTGGATACCCTGTAGAGAATGTAAAGAAGTACAAAAACAATAAGGACGGTGGTAGGAATGTTGCTACTGATAACTGAGAAATTTAATACTCTGGAGGAAGTTACTCTTGGGCACCCCATTTCCCAGACCACCCCCCAAATCTCTGATCCCCAACATTCTAAGAACCATGTAGTAGACATCTTTAACATCCATCGATATCCAGGTCTCTAGTTCCAAGTTCAAGGGGGTTACAAGTTCTCCTTCCCTTGAAATTAGGTGCGATCATGTGACTGGCTTTGGCAAATTAAATGTGAGCAAAAGTAACTGCATTGCTTCCTGGCCAAAGCGTTTACTTCCCGATGCTTAGTCCCCACTGTCCTCTTCCTCTGGCGCATAGGTCTTGGAAATGTATGTTGAGATGTCAGTGTCGTAAAATGGTGAGATGTCAGTGTCCTCCTGCTGGATCCCTGAGTGAATCCAATGATCAGAGGTGTACCAGCTGACCTGCACTGGGCAAGTGGAAGGCATGAGAAATGAACCTTCGTTGTTTTAAACCACGAGGTCTTCGGACTGTTTGTCGTGACAGCAAGACCTAGCCCATCCCGACTAACACAATGCAGTTAGCCCTTTCCCAAAGGCTGCATATTAGAAGCAGAATTTAGGTTTGCTCCTAAATTGATGTTGCACCTCACACCATTGCCGAAGGAACGATCAACTCCAGACCCACCAAGGCCATTAACCTTCCTGTGCCCCCAGAACTTGAACTCATACCCAGACGGTGATCTCACACATTGTCCAGACATGGGACCCAGTTGGGAAACTAAGACTCAGGCCTCATCACCCAAGATTTACAGAAAGGATTCCAGTCTTTCACCAAACTTCCTCCTCCCTGCCTGTACCAAACGCCTGCCAAACATTATGTGATCTGGCTCAAGTCCAGAGACATATTAGTTGTGACACTTTTAAAAACCCACATCAACAGACAAGACACCACAGAGAATTCATTCCCCTCTTTCCAAACAAGAAGAGCTATACTGCTCTTCCTAAGAGCCCCATTGCTAATTATGCAAGCACTCTCCTAGTTAGCAACAGCAGTGAGATCTCTGCAATACTGTTCGCATTTTGGGCTTGAATAAAACTAAGAAAATAATTACAAGATTCTAAATTATCTGCTAAATGAAATTGTTCTTCAATAGACTGTTGAGTTTCTTTTTTTTTTTTTTTCCTTGGTGGCTTCTAGTGTTGTTTGGGGGCTAAAACTACATTCTGAACTAATTGTGTAATTTGTATGACATTTGTCATTCTGTTATTTGAAACAACAGAGCAACAATAACAGCAAAACTAATAAGAAAATCCCTTGGTCTTTGGATTTCTCGGGATGCTATTGAGCCTATGAGGAAATTCCTTGTTGGTTTCTGTCTCCCTAGAATAGAGACTTTGAGAGGCTGGGGTGAGAATCCGGCCTTTGAATGAGATGACAGAGCACTGGGAAGACTCCAGAAAGGTTAGCCTTGACCCCCCACCATTGACCCGATTTCCAAAGGGATTATCAGCTCTGGACCTCCTCAAGGCCAGCCTTGCCCTCTACTCATCTGATCTCTGTGTATTGTTTTAGAAACAATATTTTTGTTGGCTTTCCTTTTAAACCAAACACATAATAAGATTCATAAAAAATCATTCCCCAAACCATAATTCAGAAAGATACATGCACCACAATGTTCATTGCAGCTCTATTTACAATAACCAGGACATGGAAGCAACCTAAGTGTCCAGCGACAGATGAATGGATAAAGACAATGTGGCACATATATACGATGGAATATTACTCAGCCATAAAAAAAGAACAAAACTGAGTTATTTGTAGCCATAAAAAAGAACAAAACTGAGTAATATTTGTAATATTACTCAGTCATAAAAAAGAACAAAACTGAGGTGGATGGACCTAGAATCTGTCATACAGAGTGAAGTAAATCAGAAAGAGAAAAACAAATACCGTACGCTATCGCATATATATGGAATTTGAAAACGCGGTACTGATGAACCTAGGGGCAGGGCAGGAATAAAGACGGAGACGTAGAGAATGGACTTGAGGACACAGCGGGGTAAGGGGAAGCTGGGATGAAGTGAGAGAGTATCATTGACATATATACACCACCAAATGTAAAATGGATAGCTAGTGGGAAGCAGCCGCATAGCACAGGGAGATCAGCTCGGTGCTTTGTGACCACCTAGAGGGGTGGGATGGGAGGGTGGGAGGGAGGCTCAAGAGGGAGGGGATATGGGGATATATATATACCTATAGCTGATTCAATTTGTTGTACAGCAGAAACTAACACAACATTGTAAAGCATTTATACTCCAATAAAGATGTGAAAAAAAAATCATTCCCCATCCCTCCACCTGGTCCTTTTGCCATTATTAACAGTTTGGTAAAGATCTGTTTAAAATTTAGAATGAATAGTAAAACATTCAAGTATGTTAACTGAGCACAGATACTACAGTTGCAATACCGTCCCCTTGGGTCATTGTTGATTGAGCCACGCTGTCATTGTGATACCTGCATCTTACTGCCTTTCCTTATCCGTAAAATAGGGATGGTAATAAGACGGTCCCACGGGGCTGTGGTGAGGGTTTAACAAGATAAAGCTCATAGGATGCTGTGGCGGACAGACTCCAAGCTGACCCCCAATGATGCCAGCCTCCTGGGATTCACACCCTGTGGAGTCCCCTCCCCTAGAGGGTGGGCGGGGCCTTGACGTGTTTCTAAGCAAAAGAATACAGCAAAGGTGGTAGATGTCACTTCCTTGATGATATAACATAGGACTGTCACTTCCGTCTTGCCAGCTGACCCTCTCTCTTGCTGATTTTGATGAAGCCAGTTACCATGTTGTGAGCTGCCCTATGGAGAGGCCCATGTGGCGAGGGCCTGTGGGCAGCAACAATCCATGAGGAATGGGATCCTGCCAGCGGCCATGCACACAAGCTTGGAAGCAGATCTTTCCCCAGACGAGTCTCAAGATGAGACCCCAGCACCTTGATTTCAGGCTTGTGAGAGACTCTGACCCAGCTAAGCTGTGCTTGGAGCCCTCACCCCAAGAATGGTGAGATAATACATGTGTATTGATTAAAGCTACTAGGTTAATTTGTTATGAGGCAACGGATGACTGATAGTCATATTAAGCCTGGTACATAGCGAGTGCTGACAAAGCATGGTTGAGGGTGTTAACACTGAGACACCTCCATGTTGCCCTGACACTGGCATGGAAATCTCACTGCTGGCAGGATCTGAGCTCGCTCAGGGCGTACGACACATCTGAAAGTTTTATTCAATTTTTAGCAATCATTCAGCAAACACAGAATAGCAACTACGGGCCTGACTCTGTGCTGGGAGTAGAGATTCGACAGTAAGTCCAACATGGCTCTAGTGGGAGGACAGACATGCAATTAAAATGATATAAGTGATTATATAGTTACAAATGTCTGCAGGATACAGAGGTTTGCACCTGTGTAGATAAAGCTATAACAACAGCTTCTTAGTACTGAACACCTTAGAACATCCAGGCACTGCCATATAAGCTACCTGTGCAGTATCTCCATCTCTGGAGAAGTCTTTAGCACCAGTATCCTCACTTTATGGTTAGGGAAACCGGGCCTGGGAAGCTAAATAACAAGGTTTCTAGAGCCAGGGGGCAAGCCCACTCTGTCTCCCAAATCCTTCCTTTCTCCACCATACTCACTACCTCTCTTCATTGATCTTTTTTAATTGCTCAGATCCCCTACATTTTCTTTGCTATCTAATTGATCCATCAAATCTGAGAGTGCTGTGTTAAGAGCCTCCCACTCCAATGGCATGGGTGAAAACCTAGCCTATGGATTTGCCCCTCTTTTGCATAGCACTCAGGAAGCCTGCCTTGGCCCACCAAGAAAGGTACTCATTGGTCACCATAAAGGTGGCAGGTGGGGACTCTGAGGGCCTTGGAAATCTTTAGATCAGTGGTTCTCAACTGAGGGGAGGGTTGGTTTTTGTCTCCCCAGGGGGCATTTGACAGTGTCTGGAGACATTTTTGGTTGTCACAACTAAGAAAGATGGCGCCACTGGCACCTAGTTGGTAGAGACCAGGGATGATGCTAAACGTTCTACAATGCACAGGACATCCCGCCACAGCAAGGAATTATCCGGTCCAAGGCTGAGCAACCCTGTTTTAGATGAAGGACTATCCTCTATGGGATTGTGCACTAGGGGAGAGGGGGCAGAGAGAGTTTGGGAATGAAAAGGGACCAGTCTTTGGGTCCTTCCTCTGAATCACCAAAGGCAGTCATGTCCACTTTAATGAGAGTGTCAGAGCTCTTTCTTCTGAGTTTAAGAGTCTAGCTCTTAGCTTACAAAAAAAGTAGAGGCTTCACGAATGGGGACCATAATGTCCACAAGTTTTTTTTTCTCTTTTTTTAAAATTATTAAATTGAAGTATAGTTGATCTACAGTATTATATCAGTTTCAGGTGGACAGCATAGCAAATCAGTATTTTTACAGATTATAATCCATTAAAAGTTATTACAGGATAATAGCTATAATATACAATATATGCTTGTTGCTTATCTATTTTATACATAGTAGTTTGTCCACACGTTTTTGTTCTGTTTTTATTTTTGTTTTATGGGGGGTTTTTTTTGGCTGCATTGGGTCTTAGTTGCGGCACACAGGATGTCTGTTGCGGCATGTGGGATCTTTCGTTGCAGTGCGAGGGCTCTCTAGTTGAGGCACACAGGCTAAGTAGTTGTGGCGCATGGGCTTAGCTGCCCCGCGGCATGTGGGATCTTAGTTCCCCAGCCAGGGATCAACCCGCGTCCCCTGCATTGGAAGGCGGATTCTTAACCACTGGACCACCAGGGAAGTCCCTGTCCACAACTTTAAGTGTTTCATTTACACCGAAGTTGCCGAAGTCTCCACTCAATCTGCCATTTGCAATAACGCCACCTCCCCCAGGCATAAATCTACCTCTGCTCCAGCAATGAGAGCAATGCACTGGGCCCAGCTTTGGTGTTGCAGCAAGATTTCTAGGAACATGTTTCAGCTATGTCAGAGGAGGAATTGTCTTTAAGGAGTGTAGCATTTTAATTGCTGATTAAATAGGCTCATTGGTGATAATACAGAAATTGGGCATTTGCTGAGTGCTTTGTACATGCCAGGCGCTGCCCAAAGCACTTTGCCTCTCTTAAATTTTCATAACCACATTGTGAGACGGGAAGTGCCATCGTGCCCATTATACAGATGTGTAAATGGAGGCACAGAGGGGTTCTGTAACCTGCTTTAGGTCACCCAGCCAGGAAATGGTTGAACCTGGATTTGAACTTAGGCCACCTGCCTTCGGAGCCCACATCCCAAGGCACTGTACCTTATTACCTTGGCAATTGTTATTTCCCAGTGAATTTTATCTCTGCAGTTAGAAATGCAAGGCCTTCATTTAGAATTTTATATGAAAGAAATGGATTTTTATTGATTAGGGGATATTTAGTTTTCAGACCTGCTACTCATTCAAACCCCTCTTTGCTCTCTCCATCCCTCCAAATTGCAGAGGAGTGATTGTTTATCTTCAGAGTATTTGCATTTGTATTCACCTGATGGTTGCTTTGATGAAATGAACTCTAAAGGGTTCCTGCTCTGACTCTCACATATGCCCTTTTGATTCCATTTTTGTTCCTTATAATTTAGTTTCAAGATCATGAGTATATCCAGCTTTTTCTTTATATATCTTGGACCAGCCATTGGCCCACAGCAATTTCATCCTCAATATTACTCCTGCTACAGACGTTTCCGAAAAGCAGCTTTTGTAGACCCAAAGCCCTGGGCAGGTGGCAGGATGTTCAGAATTTGTGGCCCATGGACCTAAAATCCCCAGAAATCCCAAATCCACACGTAGCTTAGTGCCCAGGATTGAAGAGTTTTGATCCTTTGTCCCACTCAGTGAAAGAGACTTTGATTGGCAGAGCCAGGGGTAGGTTAAGTCGAAGGGAGTTCTTAAATCAGACTCTTCACGCCAAAGCGTGTGAATACATAATCTCCCGCATATGCCAGGATACACAATACATCACCATCCATAATCATAATATGGCATCATATATCACCTGCTCATAATAAATAGCATATCATCTGTTCATAATATTTTATCATATAATATCACGACACCTGCTCACAACATCATACATTATGTGATCGACACTCAGCCTTTCCTCCTAGAAGGAGCATCCTCAGATATATTTGTTTAAAAAAAGAAAGTGCTGCTGATTTTTGTTAGAAGGTGGGGCGTTTTCTACAAGTCCTGGAGGCTGACTTGAATGGACTTAGAAGGACCCTAACACAACATTGCAGGTAGCTCCTCAGCCAAGACGTATAGTTTAGGCTGGACAAATAGAAAAGGCATTTGCCTTCGTGTGCTCAAATCCCGGGAAAATAAAACTGGTTACACAGTATGTATATATCAGATACCTCAAGTGGACATTTTAACACATGGTCCCCAATTCTTTGACAGCTCTCCACTGAGCGGAGGTCATCTATGTCCTGCCTCTTCGATCGGGGTGGGCATGTGACTGTTTCGACCAATCGAATAGGGCAGAAGTGATGTGTGGCTTCCCAGACTGGTTCATAAAAGACCAACCAGCTGGCCACCACGTAAGAAGTCTGATTACCCTGAGGCCGCCATGCTATGAGGAAGCCCAAGTCACATGAGGAGGTCATGTATAGGTGTTCCAGTTGACAGACCTTTCCTCTGAGTCACTCCAGCCCAGTTTCCATACAGACATGTGAGTGAAGATACTTCCAGATGATTCTAGCCCCCAGCTGCTGTGTTATATCCAGCCTTCGAGGGTCCCCAGCCAAGGTCCCAGACAGCATGGAGCAGAGACAAACCATCGCCACTGTGCCCTGTCTGAATACCCACCCCATAAAATCTGGGGTTGTCTTAAACCACTATGTTTGGGATTTTTTAGTTAGGCAGCGATAGTAACTGGGAAATATGCATGGAGGCTAAGTAGAGATGTAAATGAGGATAGTAATCGTAATAATAATAATCACCAACATTTAGTGAGTGCTTAAACTACCCTATGAAATTGATGTGATTGTTATCATACCCATTTTACAGGTAAGAAAACTAAGGCACATGGATTCAGTCAATAAACAGGTATTAAGGGCCTGCATAAGGCAGACACTGTCTTAGGGGCTGGGGATATAGCAATCAAGCAAAACAGACAAAGGTCCCTGTCTGTGTGGAAATGACATTTTTACAGGGAGAAGCAGACAATAAAAAAATAAACACAAAAAATTAGTAATGCCCAAAGTAAGTCAAGATGCAGAAACTTGAGCCCAAGAAGTCTAACTCAAGTCATACATAATTGTCTGGCCCACCGTCTGCTAGCAGTCAAGGACATTTTCCCTGCATGGTCTCCTAGACATGCATGATTTAGAAATATTTACCTGCAAGTATTTTACCTACGCCCAGAGATAGACCAAAGGTGACTTAAGATGTTAACCAACCTTGATGACAATAGTGCATCCTTTGACCTCACTAAGAAAGGTGTGGTCCTCCCAGAAGCCTGACTCACCTGGGAGCCAGTGAGAAATGCACAGTCTCAGGCCCAGCCCCAGACCTGCAGAATCAGACTGCATTTTGATAAGATCCTCAGGTGATCCATGAGCACATGACAGTTTAAGAAGTTCTATCGGACATGATGCTCAGAATTGGCTGCTTCTAAGTATAAGGAAGAGGGTCCTCCAGGTCTGTATGCATGTCCGGCTCAAAATAGCGAACAAGCAAGAGTGATGCGTGACTCCACCGTCACGTGACAGGGGCACCCAAGTGCAGGCCGGGCCCTCTCACCTGTTCAGTCTCACATACGCCTCCAGGAAAGATTCTCAGAACCTCCAGAATTAGTTCCCCGCAAGTGCCATGCACTTCCACTCAGTTGACAATTGCTTGGCCGGGGCTTATAGGCTGTGAGAATTTCTATCAGGCCAGTATTTTTAAAACAGATTTGTCTTTATTTTTGTAAATTTCCTAGGGGATCACCAAGGCGGTGGCATTACCTAAGTAAATACAGATTTTTTTTCTTGTATTTAGCATATGATCTCTGGTTTCTTAATCCTGTCTTTTAAAAACTGTATGTACAAACCCACATGTACTTCCTTGTCATTACTGCTAGAAATTAGAGACATATATTTATGGAGAGACACTTTTTTAAAATAAAATTAAAAAAATAACTCTATCCAGGATTTCTCAACCTCAGCACTATGGAAATGTGGGCTGGATAATTCTCTGTGATGGGGTCCATCCTAGGCATTGGAGGATGTTTAGTAGCATCCCTGGCTTCTACCCATGAGATGCTAGTAGCATCTTCCCTTCCCAGCCAAAAATGTCTGCAGACCTTGCCAGATGTCTCCTAGGGGTCAAAATTGCCCGAGATTGAGAATTACTGTACTATCCTAAAAATCAGAGACCTCTAACACCCTGGTACAGAGACCCCACTCCTGTCCCCTCTTCCCAAGATGCTTTGAATCGTCAGCGGCTTGGGCGGATGGGACAGCTGTTAGTTAACTCCTTCCCCTTGTCAGGTCTGCTGGTGCCCCAGTGTGAACTCCTGGGTGAGTGTGTGTGTGTGTGTGTGTGTGCACGCGCGTGTGTGTGTGTGTGGAGTATGTGTGCATTATTCCAGTAATTCTTTTATCTACTTCTCACACCCTGGGCATTATGAACATTCATCAAAATAATTGACGCGGATGAAATTAGCACTTTCTGCTATGTCGGTCAGATAAACTTTGCTGAATATTGATTTCGCACAAAGAAAATGACATGTGCTTAGGCCTAACCCTTTATCTGGCCGGACCAGGGAAATACAGCAGGAGGGGGACGGGGCTGGCCGCTGACGGTGGAGAAGCAGCCATAAGAATTACTTTTATCTCTTCTTCCACAAAAAGACAAAGGAAGATAAGGAGCCAGAGGGAGAGAAAGCACAGCCCTGGGCGTTGGGGAAATCCGCAGAAGGCATGGGACAGGGCAGTACTCCGGGGACCAGGGGCACTGGAGCTGATAAATTCACAAGAGCAGCAGAAGCAGGATAGAAAATGCAGGATGGCGCTGGGGAGAGGGGGGCTGAGGGGGTCGGCTGGTCTTGGGTTCAAATTCCAGTCCAGTGGCTAAAAATCAGGGTGACCAACCATCCCAGTTTGCCCAGACTCAGGGGTTTCCTGGAATGCTGGAATTTCAGTGCTAAAAACGGACAGCCTCAGTCAAGAGAGGATGGCTGGGCATCCTACGTTTTAGCTGCATGACATCAAACCAACAACTGGTCCTGTTTTCTCATCTGTAGGACTGCCCTACCTCTCTGGCCTGGGATGGGGAGGGAGGTGAAAGCCCCCTGGGGTTGTGCCATGTTAGCTCCCAATCCTAAGGGACGATTCTAGATCAAGGCCACCTCCTCCCAGGAGCCCTCCCTGACCACCCCAGCTCACGGAGACCTCTGAGTGCCATGAAGACCCCCAGTTCCAACTGCCTGGCTTTTTCTTCTAAAACCGAGTAATGCAGAAGAGGCAGTTTAAGAAATGCTCGTTTCCTTCCGTCACTTTTGCTTGGAAATCATGCACTTCCCATCTCTGCTACCAGCTGGGATTGGGCAAGTCTCTGAGATGCCTGGCTAAGTGGGAAATGTTCTCCCTGGGATTGCTAAGTTCACTTTGCTGAAGGCCTACTATGTGCCAGGTGCTGTGCCAGGAATGGTGGGAGGTATGACAGCTAACAGCTATTCCTTCCTTTTCACATGAGAATCCCTAAACAGCCTCAGCGTCTTGGGCCCCCGCCTTAGAAAAATGCTTGGCCACACCCCACCCCAAAAAGGAAGCAGGCTGGCTTTGAGGTCAGACTCTAGGATGGAGTCCCTGGCACTCCTGACAACCCAGGGTTCTCATGACATGTGGGGAGCCCAACTCTTGTCCTGCCCACTTTATTCATGGGAGGACAGTGCATGGCAAGTGACCAGCAGAAGGGAGAAAGAAAGGCACTGGGAAAGCAGGCAGGGGAGTGTAGTGTTTAGGGTAGTTCTAGAACCATCTAGGCCTGGGTTGATTCCCAACACCTTTTGCCGTGTGACCAGGGAAAGGTCACTTTCTTCTTGCTTCACTTTCCTCCTCATTGAAAAGTGGGCTTATAATAGGAGCCACCTTGTAAGATTATTATGAGGAACAAATGAGCTAATAATATTTGTAAGGCACATAGGACAGTGCCTGGCATGGGGCAAGTATTTGCCATCTTTATCAAAATTGGAGTCGCTGTGTTGTATGACATGGAACACAATGTGAAGGGTGTCTCCTGCGGTTGTGCAATATGGATTCTCCCAATCTTAAAGGGACAGTTCTGGATCAAGGCCACCTCCTCCTGGAAGGCCTCCCTGACCACCTCAGCTGACTTCTGCATGCCATGATGGTTCATGGCCCCTCCTACCTGGCTCACTCCAGAAGCATTAGGGAGTGTTCACGTGAGGCCAGGGCTGTCTTGATTACCTCCACACCCACTCAAAGCCTGGTCTTGGGCAGAGGGGACTGACTGCTGGGGAGCGTACGTTTGCAGACAGGCAGTCCACCCACTGGACCCCACAGGATGCTTCCCCCTCTTCTCTCTTCTCCAGTTAAGCTTGATTGGGATGCAATAATAATAATAATAAAATATCTGTCATTCATTGAGCCCTTTCTGCTGCCACAATGCCTTATATTCTCATTTAATCCTAGAAACAAACCTAGGACTTGGGTAGCAGTACCCTCAATTTTCAGATGAGGAAACTGAGTCTCAGAGAGCAGAGTGACCTGGTGGAGATCACACAGCCAGAAAGTGGCAGAGCTGGGACTTGTACCAGGTGGGCCTTAATTACCACCCTCTTCTGCCTCCACCTAGGGGTCACCATAAGAGGCAGCTGTAATGACCTGGAGAGTCCAACAGGCCAGAGTTCCAGTCCTCCCCCTGCCACTTCCTGGGTGACCCTGCAAGAATCCCATAACCTCTCTGAACATCCACTTACCTGCAAATAGGAGTCATCTCCCTGCCTCCCTGTTAGGGAGGATTTATGATCAGAGGGGAAGCACCCAGCACAGTGCCGAGGACACAGAGGGGCACAGTGATTGCAAAGAGATGCTCCGGGTGCCATCCCTACAGAGGTAGGGGTGTGCAATGGTTAGAGCGCTGGGATAGGAGCCCCACCCAGCACTCACTCTGAGAAGGCAGAGATCGGATCTGGTCATTCCTAATGCCCCTCTGTCATGGCTAGGTCTCGGCCTTGACAGTTTGGGAGCAAACTGCCCCTACTTCAGCTCCAGCCAGGCCCCACCAGGCTCAGAGAGAAGCCAGGTCTGAGATGTTCAAGTTCAGCCACCGCTGCATCGTCTCCCGGGCACTGGCCCGGAGTGGCCCCACCCCCTGGCCATTCCCCAGGCGGTGCCCAAGTCTCACGTCCCAACGGGGGGCCGTGGGGCTGCGGCTAATTGCAAATCATTTCTCAGGGCTCCCTGCTGTTCAGCTAAATTCACTGGAACTAATGTGTCCCAAAACAAATTTCACAGAAGAGCCAGGGCAATTACATGATGCTTAGTTCCCCTCCCCCCACCCCCACCCCCCCAGCAGAGGCTCTGGGCTGGGGACAGAGAGGAGAGGGCCGAGTGGGGCAGGGAACACCGATGCAGGACATCTCCTAGGAACCAAACCTCTTCTCCCTCCAGCCCTCCCAAATCTTATCCCCACTATCACACTGCCCAGCATCACCCCCCCCGTCCCTCCTCCCTCCCAGCATCTCCATTATCTCCATTCCTGAGCTTAGGACACATCTTGATATAATGAAAAAAGCAAGCACACGGGCTTCCCTGGTGGCGCAGTGGTTGAGAGTCTGCCTGCTGATGTAGGGGACACGGGTTCGTGCCCCAGTCCGGGAAGATCCCACGTGCCATGGAGCGGCTGGGCCCGTGAGCCATGGCCGCTGAGCCTGCGCGTCCGGAGCCTGTGCTCCGCAACGGGAGAGGCCACAACAGTGAGAGGCCCGCGTACCGCAAAAAAAAAAAGCAAGCACTGGCTCTGAAACAGACGGACTTGGATTCAAATCCCAGCTTCAGCACTCATCAGCTGTGTGTCCTTAGAAAAGTCACTTAGCCTCTCTGAGCCTCTTTTTCCTTGTCCCTGAAATGAGGATACCAATACTTGGCTGGCATTGGCTATTGTGAAGATTAGAGAAAATAACATAATAAGATATTTTATGTGGGTCCAGAGCATAGTAGGCCCTCAATAAATATTGATCCCTTCCAGCACCTACTTTATATGATCATTTCAAGGTGATCAGGCAAACGTGTTCTGAGAGTCTCAGAATCAACTCAAAGCAAGAGAATCAGAAAGCAAAGATCCAGTCTTACCTCCCCAAACATATATGCACTCTGTCTGCCTACCGTTTCCCCACCTCATCCCAGCCTCATCCTTCCAGACCCTCCACATTGGAATAACCCTCCCCTTTTCCCACAGACCTTCAGCATTTCCCATGAGCCTCTCTGAGAGCCTTTATTTCATTCTGCATCTCCAGTTTCTTGGTTGACTAAAGTCACTATAGAACTGTGTGGCCAAGCTGACTTGTGGGGACTGTCCAGGAAGGTTGCTGGTGACCATTTTTCCATCACGGGACTCATGGCGGGCAGGCCCAGATCCTGCAAAGGAAAACAATAATTTACCATCAAGATTGCCGGCGATGGGACCTCAGCAAATGTTTCCTGAGCTGTGGCAGAGTGGGCTGGGCTGAGGGTCACCTGTCACCTTGGGACTGTTTGGGAACCCACTCCTTCGACCTCTGCTCAAGACAGCATGGCAGCCTGCAAGCAGGTGCTCAAGGAGACTGTCCTGTGTGACTGGATTTGTGCCACAATTTGTTTTTCAAAAGTTAGGAAAACCACTCACTTTCTTATGAATAACTAAAAATGCATCTAGAAGGAGTGTGTTGAAGCATTAAGGTTCAATGACTAATTTGACAAGTGCCCACTGAGCCCTACTATGCACCAGGCCCTGTATAAGGTGCTGGGATGCCTACTGAACAAGACAGATCCAGTCCCTGCCCTTGGCTGACAATCTGGTTGGAGGAACAGACACGAAACTAGCAAAGATGCGAGATAATATCAGATAGCGCCAAGTACAACTAAGATAATAAAGATAAGACAAAGAGGAGAGAATGAGTATTAAAGGTCTGCTAGATTGGGTGGTCATGAGATGATGACGTTTCAGCTAGGAACTTAAGGACAAGAAAGAGCCAGAGTGGCCGGGGGTAAAGTGTCCCAGTAAGGACCAGCAAGTGCAAAGGTCCTGAGGTAGAAATGAGCTGGAGGGGATGGAGTTAGGTGGGCAAGGCAGGGAGTGGGAGGAGATGAGATGAGTTGGGTCAGCTCACGCAGAGCCTCAAAGGCCAAAATAAGGACTTGGTTCTGAAGACAAAGGGGAGCTTTTGAAGGTTTTAAGCAGAGGAGACTAATTCAGGTTTTTGGAAGATCTTTGTGGCTGTCATATGGAGAAGGGAGGGGACAGGGAGGAGGGGAGGGGAGGAATCAGAGAGGTCAGTGGGGAGACGATTGTCCAGGGAAGTGGTGAAAGTGCCCTGGCCAAGGGTGAAGGTGACGTGATCACCTGCAAGGTGACACTTGCAGACATGTGATCCAGTCCAATCATGCACGAGGGCAAACTAGACTCAGAGGGGAGCTGCCTGCCCCTGGCTGCCCAGCCAGTCAGTGGGGACCTGCAAACCCAGAGCTCCTATCTCAGGCCAGGCGCTGTTTCATTTCAGTGCCGTCAACTGGTCCAGGGGGAGCCAGACTGAGCAAGCTCCAGCTAACATTTCCACACTTCCAGTCGTCCTCACCACTTCAAAAATCCCTGCAGTGTATCCTTTTGTGATGAGAATAATCACCCCTAATTTATCTGCTTCGGAAGTTCGGTATCACTTTTAAGCACTGTGAACACATCTGTATTCCTGTCCAGAAATAAAATACTATTCAAAAGACCTACCTTGGGGGAGTTCCCTGGCGGTCCAGTGGTTAGGACTCTGTGCTTTCACTGCAGACAGCGTGGGTTCAGACCCGGCTGGGGAACTAAGATCCCGCCAGCTGTGAGGCATAGCAAAAAAACCCAAAAAAACAAAACAAAGCAAAGAACCTAACGGGTTGCTAGGAGGGCCACTCTTTCGTGTCAGTGAGCACCTTTGGGGGCAGAGGCTGTATAAGTCGTCTCTGGGTGCCACTGGTTACAGCAAGCACACAACAAGCGAGAAAAGTGATAATTTTTACGGGCAGTAATGATTCTACCTTCACTATGTACTCAGTGACGTACCAAGCACTTCCATTAATTTTTCATTTAATCCTCATAATACGAAAGAAAATGGGCTTTACTGTTGTCCTCATTTTACAGATGGGGACACTGAGGCTCAGAGAGGTGAAGCCACTTGCCCAAGGTCACACAGCCTGCAAAAGCCAGTACTCAAACCAGGTGACAATCAAACCCATGTTCTGAAATTTGAAGTCTATTTTGGGGAAGGAAAGAGGGAAGGGAAGAAGGAAGGAAAGAGAGGAAGGAAGGAAGGAAGGAAGGAAGGAAGGAAGGAAGGAAGGAAGGAAGGAAGGAATTTTTACAGATAAAACTCACTTCCTTTGTCATGTAGTGCTTCTTTAGACCTTAGAGGATTTTCCTCATCAAAGGGGTAGGGGATGACCTGGGGGGACGGGCGGAGGTTCAACCATGGCTGCCTGAGAACTGGCCTCTGCCACCACATGGTTTCTGGCACTCAGAATCTCTCTTCTGCCCTGAACTGGTTGTCCCCAACCTCCCCTCCAGCCAGTTTCCTTATTCCCTCTTTC
The DNA here is from genome assembly GCF_059928025.1 of Delphinapterus leucas. NCBI lineage: Eukaryota > Metazoa > Chordata > Mammalia > Artiodactyla > Monodontidae > Delphinapterus > Delphinapterus leucas. Next base: position 14,715,717 of record NC_143142.1, read on the forward strand.
CCAATGTCCCCCCTAGGGAGTGGGAGCTGGGGGACACAGAATATATACACATATGAGTAAGGTGTCTCCTGCGACCCAACCTGCCCTTGGCTCAATGAATACAGTGTCAGCCCAGATAATTCCAAAGCCATAAAGATGATATAAAAAAATGGGGGAGTTGGTGCTGGGGAGGGATAGTGGTGGAGGAGGAGATTACAAAAAAGGAGGATGAGCCATGTGGCTTTGCTCCTTATCTAACCCGCAGCAGGCCTAGCTGGGGGCTGTCTCTCCCCAGGGGGAAGAAGCAGTGCAGCAGCCACCCCAACCAGCGTGCCTCCCTCCTCAGTCCCACCCCCTTAGCCTCCCCGCCTTGGCAGTGCAGCAGGAGGCCCCAGAGAAGGACCCACCCCAGCAGGAGGGCAGGACCAGTCTGGGAAGACTTAACAGCTGAGTAGGGGATGCTGAGTTGGAGTCTTCAAGAGCTGTCTCCAAGGCTGGGGGCTGGGGACCTGGAAGCCTTCTTGCAGGGGAGATCCAAGGCATGGGCCCAGCTACGGAGGGAAAATGTCCCAGGATGCTAGAGGTCACTCTTGGACAACTTGGTTATTTTTCTGAATATTGACTCTGGAGAATGGGGCAGGGTGGGGCATGTAATCACTGTACGACCCCTCTGAGCCTCAGCTTCCCCATCTGTACAATGGGCTCCAAGAAGCCCCCACCCATGCCCTTCTTTCTTGAGGTATCAACAGAACTATTTATGGGAGGAGCGGGGGAAGGGGTGCAGTGCGCAACCCAAGTGCAGGGGCTGAGAGTCCCCACCAGGGGCATCGTTCTTTGTCCTGGAGAGAGACAGACAGACAGATACACATGCACAGAGGCAGAGAATTAAAGCGGCAGAGAGACAGAGTAAGATTATCAGAAACAGAGAGAGACAGAGATAATCAGAGAGGCAGGGAGATAGAGACAATAAGAAATACAGAGATAGACCCAGAGGTGGAGACAGTCAGAGATAGAGACACAGTCAAATAATCAGAGAGGCAGAGAGAAATAAAAAGGGATAAGGGAGAGGCAAAGAAATAGAGACACAACGATCAAGATAGAAAGAGGGAGACAGAGAGACAGACAATCAAAAAGAGAGAAAGGGAGGCAGAGTCACTGGCAGAGGGAGAAAAAACATAGAAAGAGAGGGAGGGAGGAAGGGAGGGAGAAAGAGAGAAAGAAAGAGAGAAAGAGAGAAGGAAGGAAGGAAGGAAAGGAGGGAGGGAGGGAGGAAGCTAATCCGAGACCCGAGACCCAAAGACGGGGTGGATAGGAAAGCAGTCAGCTCTGAGCCCCGTCCCGCCTGCGACCAGCCAGCTCCCCCCCGCTCCAAGCACCCTCCATCCTGCCTGCCCAACCCGCTCTGCCCCCACTTTTTTCCCTTCCGTTCTCCTGCTCCAAGTACCCCTTCTTTCTTGCCTGTGCCCCGCCCCTGCTCCAGGTTCCCCCACCCTGCTGCGCCCCGCAGCCCGCTTCCTGCTCCAGCTCCTCCCCCCCGCCCCCCCCCCCCGGTCCAGGCTGCCCTCCGCACCGCCTCGTCGGGTTGCTTCCCTCCCTCCCACCCCCTGCTCCAGGTCCCTCCCCATCCTCCCTGCGCCCCTCCCTACCTCGCAACCCGGCCGTTCCTCCCACCCCCACCCCCACCCCCGTCCCTCCGAACACGGCAGGGTTTTCTGGCGCCTTTGTGGCCGGCCCCGAAGTGCGCGGCGACAATGGCGGGGGTGACGGGGGTTAATTCGCGCGCGGAGATAGGACGCGCGGGCGCCGGGCGGAACAATGCCCGCGGCGCGCCTTTGAGGCGGGCCATTGTGCGCTGTGTGAAACGGGAAATCTGTTCCCTGCGCCCAGATGCGGGCCGGCCGCGGTGGAGGCGGCGGTCTGCGGGTGAGCCCGTGCTGGGGGCGGTCGGGACTGCTTTTCGCGTTTGAGTGGGTGTTAACCCCCGTTTGGTCCTCTCCGCATCCTTGAACTCTGAGCTGGGGAGGGCCAAGGGCGGCGGGAGATCAAGGCTCTCCTGCCGTGCCCCCGAAGTGCTGTGTGACCTGGGGCAAGTCCCTGTCCCTCTCTGAGCCTCACCTCCCCACCTGCAGACTCAGAGGGTGGAGGTTGCCGCCTGACTCGGTCTGGGAGGCTGAAACTAGGGACCAGAAGCGGGTCGCACAGATGAGGCAGGGTGAGCAGGACTGGTGCTCACACAGGCTTCCCAGCAGCATGGGGGCTCTGGGTCTGGTAGTGATGAGGTCAGGCTCTGACCGTCAACCTACCCCTTTCACCCACTTTGAAGAGTCCAGCTCCACCAACACTAGCTGTGTGACCTTGAGGCAGTCTCCTACCCTCTCTGTGCCTCCCTTTCCTCTCCTGTGCGATGGGAAGCATTATAGTACCTTCCTTAGGGAGCCACCGTGAGGACTAAAGGAAGTGATGAATGTCAGGCTCTTAGTGTCATCTGCTTTACATATACATAGAGCATAATAACAATTACATGTACTTAGTCCTCACTATGTGCCAGGAACTGTTCTATTTTGGGGATATATGTTTCATGGTATTTTACATACACACGCATAATACATATATAACATATGCATGTTTATATATATGTAAAACATTTACTGAACTCCATTACTCACTAACGTTGTTACTTAATCTAATGCCTCTGTTTGCTCATATACAATGGATACAATGGTTCCTACCACATAGGGTAGCATGAACTCCCCAGGTCCTCTTTCAGAAGCCTCTGTGCCGGGCTCTGACAGGCATGGACCCCTTTCCTCTGTTTTCATGCCCCCATGCCCCTGGCGGGATGGTTCCCATCAAGACCCCCACGATATAGTCCATCTCCTTGGAGAAAGGACCTCCCTGGGAGAAATGACCCAGGCCAGGCTCCTCCTCTCTCAGCACCTGGTGAACAAACCCCTAGAGACTGAGATTCAGTGGGGCCGCCGATTCAGTGTCGGGGTGCTGGTGGAGGCGGGGGAGAGGATGGGGGACCGATGGAAAGAACCTTCAGTGGAGTCTCATGCACTGCCCTGGGGAGCATCTGTCTCTCTGCTGGTGTCCTTGCTCACATCGGCCCATGGTGTGAAGGACTGAGATGATTCTTCCAGAATCACAGACAAGGAGACTGAAATTCAGAGAAGCTAATCTGAAGATACTTCACGTCCTCTGAGGTCACACACAGTTTAAGAGCAACTATGGATTCTCCAGACCCTCTTACCAGAAAAAGCCTGTCTGTCTGCACAGAGGACATTTGCCTTGCAACGTCAGGGCCACCACATTCACCCCGCAGCCGGCTGAGAACTTCCATGGTAGCAAAGAGAATGCGAAGCTGGAATACGGGGCTGGGCTTTACCTGGCTCACGGTGTTGACCAAATCGGTGGTCTCCTTTAGCAGATGTGTAAGTCAGGCACTTACGCGTTCAGAATCGGGGTTTTAAAAGCACACACACCTGACCCCACACCCGAGTTTGATAGCGCGTTGGTACGTGCTCTATCTGTGTCAAGCGTATGGTTGACCCACGGCCCCCCAGGTGATGCTGATGCAGGTAGCCTGTGGAACATGTTTGGAGAAACCCTGATCCAGGATGCCCTGGCAGGCATACACCATCCTCACTTCCGGCTTCTCCCTTTCTCACCCTGCTTTGGCACCCTGCCCTTCGTCAATCCTCACCTACTTTAAGTCCTCTGAAAACCCCCTTCCCAAGAGAAAGTCGAAGCCAGGTCCCTAAGCTCCCTGAACAGTGCGCCCCTTTCCACGAATGGAGTGGGTGGGCCTCTGAAAAGCCCCGGACTGTTGGGAGGCAGGGAGCAGCCGTGACCAGCAGGTGCCTACGGGGCCCTGGGTGCCAGGACGGGCACAGATGGAGTGGCTCTGGGCTGGGGGCAAGGGGCAGATGCAGCCACCCCTGGAGCCTCAGCTGCCTTGTTATCTCTTCATTGTCTCCCTGTCACCCCAGCCCAACCCCCTCCCCAGCTGCCCTTCTGTCATCTCCACGTGCCCCCCGCCCCCGTCCAAGCCAGCCAGCAGCCCAGCCCCAGAACTCCAGGGGGAGCTCCCAAGAGGGTCTCCGCAGGCTTCCATGCTCTGGGGGTGAGCAGAAGGGTGGGGGCCGTGGGGCCGTGGGAGGGAGGGGGCTTGGCTGGAGAGGCCAGGGATGGGGGGTGTCAGAGTCTATAAATCACGCCCCACTGAGCTCCTGTTTAACACACACTTCTCCGACGAGTTGTCAGTGAAACCGTTAATTAATTAGCTAATCCCGCAATGAAGTGGATTCTAAATGGTTCTCCCCCTCCCAGCCTCCCATTTAGATAATTGCTGCTGAGGGATCTTTTGTGAGAGTCATTTTTTCCAACAGGGATGGCCCTGGAACACTAAGGGAGATGAATTTAAAGAAGGGGTCAGCCACTGTCCCCCAGGCTACTAGTGGGGGGGACTCTCAGCCCAAGCAAAAGCTAGAAAAGGCAGTTGGTTATTGGGGGCGAGATGAGGGGTAGGCAGGGAGAACTGAGCTTTGGTGTTTGAGGGTTTATTCTTTTTTTTAGCTTTTTTAAATTTTATTTATTTATTTATTTTTGGCTGTGTTGGGTCTTCGTTTACTATGCGAGGGCTTTCTCTAGTTGCGGCGAGCGGGGGCCACTCTTCATCGCGGTGCGCGGGCCTCTCACTATCGCGTCCTCTCCTGTTGCGGAGCACAAGCTCCAGACGCATAGGCTCAGTAGTTGTGGCTCACGGGCTTAGTTGCTCCACAGCATGTGGGATCTTCCCAGACCAGGGCCCGAACCCGTGTCCCGGCATTGGCAGGCAGATTCTCAACCACTGGGCCACCAGGGAAGCCCTGAGGGTTTATTCTTAATCGCTGTGATGCTTTGAGACTCTATGGGAATCTTCCTGGAGCAAGGTCCCGAGGCAGGTAATAGTACTAATAATGAGGATGATCATGGTATGATTGCCACCGTGTGTGGAATGCTAACTATGGGCCAGGCATCTAGCTACATGCTTTACATGCATGATCTCCTTTATCCTCCTCACAACAGCTCTGAGAGTAGGTAAGATTATAGAGATTGGGGAAACTGAAGTTCCAAATGGGGAAGTGAATTGTCCAAGATCACAGCGCTGGGGAGCAGCAGAGCCTAGACTGAAACAAAGGTTTCTGACCCCAGAGCCTACAGTGTTAATGATGATAGTGTTTTATGAAGGTCTGCACCTTTCCCAGAAGGGATACTGAGGTCTTTTTTTTTTTTTTTGCAGTACGCAGGCCTCTCACTGTTGTGGCCTCTCCCGTTGCGGAGCACAGGCTCCGGACGCGCAGGCTCATAGGCCATGGCTCACGGGCCCAGCCGCTCCGCAGCATGTGGGATCTTCCAGGACCGGGGCACGAACCCGCGTCCCCTGCATCGGCAGGCGGACTCTCAACCACTGCGCCACCATGGAAGCCCGATACTGAGGCCTTTAAAAAGGGATGTGATGAACTTGGAATCACACAGAAAGAATAAGAAATATTTGATGAATGAATAAATGAATGAAACCCAAATCTTCTGACTCACGACTCAGGATTCAATAACTTGACTGATCCTCTGTTGACACTCATTGGGAGTAATGGAGAAAGCACATGTCCACCCTAGGGTGGAAACAGGTGACTTTACCTGCCCAGTATCCCTCCCTACTTGTGCTTGCCTCCACCCCCATGGTCTCCATCTGTGTGGTTTCACTGGAGCTGACCCCACCTGCAGCTCCAGGGAAGGGACACTGCCCAAGCCTGGTCAATTAGAGTTTATTTTTCACCACAAGTTCTGTTCCCAGCCATATTGGAGTAGCCAGAGATGGATGTATGATCCCAGTGCTGCTAGGAGAGAAGTGTTCTCCTGTCCTGGGTTTTCTAACCTCTTCGAACAGCAAAGTCAGCTTGCAGTTGCTAGAAGCCATTTTGCCACCCGGCGTGGAGCCACACAGAGTAACCACAATATCTAACAAGTCTTTGAGCACCTGGATCCAGCTGTGCCTGAAACCTGTTTGCACCTGGATTTTCTCTTTTTTTAGTTACATAAGTTTGAATTGTTATGGCAGATGCTGCTGGTCACCTATCAGTATCCATTTTTCCTCTCTTCCTTATCCGCAGAATCCTGATTTTGTTCGAGACAGCAGTGCAGCTAATGGAAATATTTGCTCAGACCTTTTTGCAGCTCTAAGTGGCCCTGTGACCCAATTCTAGGCAATGAGATGAGTGGCAGTCCTTGGCAGACACATTCATTCTCAAGGAAAAAACCAAGACCCTGGGAGCCTGGGAAGAAGGCTCTTTGCCCTTTCTCTCTGCCCTTCCACCTTTTTCCTGTCTGGATTACAAATGCAATGTTTATCCCTGGATTTCTTGTTACCTGTGAAAAAAATAACCCCCTTGCTTGTTTAAACTATCGTACTTGCATTTCTGTTACACACAACCAAATACGATCCAAATTGGCAGAGTGGGGTTCTGTATTTGAAACTGAAAAAAAAACCTGCCTGATACATCTTCTCCAAGAGCTGTAAGGAAAGTGAGAAGAAGAAACTGGAAGGATTGGGAGAAATAGCTTTGACATCACCCCCTTGCTGAAAATGATCACCCACTTTGCTCTCTCATCTCTATTACCCAGCCAAGATAGCAACCTGGAGGGACCATAAATCGTAAGTAGATGGGGAAGAAAATTGGCCTTTAGCAAGGACTGGCTCCAGGCAAAATTTCAAAATAGGAAAGGAGGAAAAGGGTCTGAAGAAGAAGCTCTCCATCTACACCAGATTCGGGAGCCTGCCCCCTAAGAAATCTTCAACACTACTTACTGGTCCTGTGTTCTATTCTCTCGAGGACTTGTCATCTACCCGATGTTGGCCGCTCATTTAATTATGCAGCTTCTCCATGCCTGTGACAGCTCATGGGTCCACGGGAACGAGCCCTCAGTGCATTTAAGGAGCCTCTCGCGTCCTGGCACAAGGATGTGGCGAAGCTGGCCATCGAGAGCTGATGACCTTTGAGGTCTATCCCGGTGCCAGGTGCTGGATCCTGGTCTGAATCTAGAACTGGACTGGTCAGTCCCAGGAGAATCTGGGATGGAGCTGGTTGTACTTGGGACCAAGGGCTGGGAAGGTGACTATTTGGCTTCAGAGATATCTCTCCAGCTGCAGATTCTGCAAGAGGCCTAATCTCAAGTCGTAGAATCTTGGAGTAAGAGAATTTTAGAATATTTGCTCAAGAGAAACTTACAACCACGTTATTTTAGAATTTTAGGAGATAAGACAATAGCATCTGCGAATTACAAATTCTAAATATTAGACCAAGAGAATCTAAACATTCTAGCTTTATAGGAACTCGGAAACGTAGAATTTCAGAATTAGAGAAATCTTTGAAAATTGAACCCCTGAAGTCTCACAGCGCTTAATTTATAGAACCTAAGGATCATAAAACTTTAGAAAATGCAATAAGATCTCAGAATTTTTAAATTCTAGAATATTAACCTAATTAAGTTTATAAACTGGCTTTAAGGTGACTTGTATCCTTGAAGTTTTATCTTTTTTAATTAATTTTTATTGGAGTATAGTTGCTTTACAATGTTGTGTTAGTTTCTACTGTACAGCAAAGTGAATAAACTATACATATACATATATGCCTTCTTTTTTGGATTTCCTTCCCATTTAGATCACCACAGAGCATTGAGTAGGGCTCCCTGAGCTATACAATAGGTTCTCATTAGTTATCTATTTTATACATAGTATCAATAGTGTATAAATGTCAATTCCAGTCTCCCAATTCATCCCACCCACCCCCCTTCCCCCCTGGGTGAGCATATGTTTCCTAGAAGTTTTAGAATTGCATAAGATCAGGGAAACATTTTAGAATATTAAGCTAATAGAATATTAGGATAAAATATACAAAGTGTGAGAATTACTGAATTTTAAAATCTTAGAATTAGTGACTTTTAGAACCCTAAGACATTAGAGTCACAGGAACTTTAGAGCTCATCCTATATAACTTTCCACCAAAGGTAGCTATTACTTCTCCAGTAATCATAACAGGGAATCACCAATGTACAACTAGGCTTAGCATGGAGTAGGAGTTCAACAGATGTAAGCAAATAAGAATTTTTTAAGTGAAATCACTAAAGGGAGAAAAATAGAGTGATCAAGAGGATGAGAAGACAAGCCACAGACTGGGAGAAAATATTTGCAAAAGACACATCTGATAAAGGACTGTTATCCAAAAGAACTCTTAAAACTCAAAAATAAGAAAACAAACAATTTGATTAAAAAATGAGCCAAAGACCTTAACAGACACACCTCACCAAAGAAGATATACAGTTGGCAAATAAGTATATGAAAAGATGCTCCATATCATATGTCATCAGGGAAATGCAAATTAAAGCAATGAGATAGGGCTTCCCTGGTGGCGCAGTGGTTGAGGGTCCGCCTGCCGATGCAGGGGACACGGGTTCGTGCCCCGGTCCGGGAAGATCCCACATGCCGCGGAGCGGCTGGGCCCGTGAGCCATGGCCGCTGAGCCTGCGCGTCCAGAGCCTGTGCTCCGCAACGGGAGAGGCCACAGCAGTGAGAGGCCCGCGTACCGCAAAAAAAAAAAAAAAAAACCAATGAGATACCACTGTACACCTATTAGAATGGTCCAGAGTTGGAACAATGACAGCACCAAATCTAGCAAGGATGTGGAGCAACAGGAATTCTGATCCATTGCTGGTGCGAATGCAAAGTGGTGCGGCCAATTTAGACGACAGTTCGGCAGTCTCTATGGAGCTGAACATAGTCTTATGTCCACACAAAAGCTGCACATGAATGTTTATAACAGCTTTATTTATACTTGCTAAAACTTGGAAGCAGCCAAGATGTCCTTCAGTAGTTGAATGGACAAACAACAGTACATCTATATGATGGATTATTATTCAGTGACAACAAGAAATTATCAAGCTACAAAGAGACATGGAGGAAAATTAAATGCATATTACTATGTAAAAGAGAAGTTAGTCTGAAAAGGCTACATACTGTACGATTCCATTGACATAACTTTCTGGAAAAGGCAAGACTTTAAAGATGCTAAAGAGATCAGTGGTCTCCAGGGGCTCAGAGCTTGGGGTGGTGGTTAAACAGGTGAAGCACGGGGAATTCTTTAGGGCAGTGAAACTATTCTGTATGATCCTATAGTGGTGGATACATGACATTGTGCGTTTGTCAAAACCTACAGAACTTTACAGTTCTACAGCACAAAGAGTGAACTTTAAAGTATGAAAAGTTTTAAAAATTATTTCGGAGATTGAGGATCCCAAGATGGGATGCTGAATGTAACAAAATAGTCTAGCTGCATGATAAATGTAGAAAACAACCTCAGTGAAGGGGGATGAAGAAGGGCAGTGCTGACCTAAGTAAGTTACCTAGGAAATAAGTAGAGTCTACAAGGCTAAAGGCAAAAGGAACTGTATATAAGTATGGCACTCTAGTTGATAAAGTTATTTCCCATGAGAGTTTGGGTTAACAATTCTGAAACCACCATACGTGTATCCTGGAACTGAACAATTAATTAAACGGATAGCTGTTGATGGGAGCCAGATTTCTCACTGTTGGGGTGAGAGGTTTCAGATAAGCAAGGGGAAGAGGCAAGAACGATCTGCGTAGTGATCGAGTAGAGTTGGAGACATCAGTATGAACTCATGTTCCCTTTAATGTGGATGCAGATGTTCATATACAAAATATACATGTAGATTTGTGTATTGAAAAGGGTTAGTATATATGCCATCATTTCTTTGCTCTGTCAGCCAAGAGGGAAGAGAAACAAAGACACCCCAGTAGCTGTGAGCACACCTATGTGCCCAGATCTTGGTTTCTAATGCCATTCTCCAATAAAAAGAACCAGACTTCTTGAAGAAATGGCTGGTTCTAGGATTAGGGAAGGAAATACACAAGATGAGCTGGAGCGTTTTGTACTGCCAGAAAGTAAAGAAATGCTCAAACACACACACACACACACACACACACACACACACACCACACTAATGGGGGTATGTCAAAGGGACACCAGATCCAACTGAAAGAGCTCCCAATGGTCAAATGTGGAACAATTTGACCAAAACAAACAAACAAAAAATTTAATAATGTAGAATTGGATTATAACCCAAAGTATAAATATCCATGGGTCCATACTTGAATAAGTAAATTAATGGGAGAGACTAGACCAATCTCCATGCAGAAGAATTCCAATAATTTATGTACAGACTCTGTCCTCAAGGATGTGGAACGTAACTCCCCACTCCTTAGGTGTGGGCTGCACACAGGGCAATCCTTCCACAGAGTGAGTAATGAATGGAAAGCGGGGGAAAGAATAACTTAACAGGGGAGAAACCTGTGATCAAGGTTAAGCTCAAGGTTAAAATCAACCAGGTGATCAAGGTTAAGATCAACAGTGTTAAGTCACACTGATCATTGATTTACCTTGGACATGATGTCATGAGAATGGTACTTTGCCTCTGTGGTCTTCCCCGCAAAGTGCATCACTCCAATCTCGTCATGAGAAAAACATCAGACAAACCTCAAATGAGGGGCATCTTCAAAATACATACCTGCTGCTCTTCAAAATTGTCAAGGTCATCAAAAACAAGGAAAGCCTGAGAAACTCTCACATCCAAGAGAAGCCTAAGGAGTTAGGACAATTAAGTGTAATGTGGTATCATGGATGGGATCCCGGGACAGTAAAAGGATGATGAGTAAAACTGAGGAAATCTAAATAAAGGATGGACTCCAGTTAATAATAATGTATCAATATTGGTTCATTAAAAGTGACAAATGTGGGCTTCCCTGGTGGCGCAGTGGTTGAGAGTCCGCCTGCCAATGCAGGGGACACGGGTTCGTGCCCCGGTCCAGGAAGATCCCACGTGCCGTGGAGCAACTAAGCCCGTGAGCCATGGCCGCTGAGCCTGCGCGTCCGGAGCCTGTGCTCTGCAACGGGAGAGGCCACAACAGTGAGAGGCCCGCGTACTGCAAAAAAAAAAAAGGTGACAAATGTAACAGAGTAATGTAAGATGCTAAGAGTAGGAGAAACAGGGTGTGGGTGTATAGGGGAACTCTCTGTACTAGCTTTGCAATTTTCCTGTAAATCAAAAACTATTCTAAAATTAAAAGTTTATTTAAAATAAAAGAGAGACACAATGGATTTACAAACGTCCATCAACAGAGGAATCAATAAACACACTGTGTTCTATCCATACAATGGCATACTGCTCCTCAATGAAAAGGAATGAACTATTGATACACACAAACTACATGATGAACTTCCAAACGTTATCCTAAGTGCAAGAAGACAGACCAAAAAAGACTACATACTATATGAGTTCATTCATATTAAACTTTAGCAAATGCAAACTCATCTATAGTGAGAGAAAGCAGATCTGAAGCTGCCTGGGGATGGGAGGGTGGAAAGAGGTAAAAGTAAAGAGAAAACTTTTGCAAGTGATGGATATGTTTATTACCTTGACTGTGGTGATGGTTTCACAGGCATATGCTGTATCAAAACTTACTGAGTCATACTTTAAATAGATGCAACTTATTGCATGCCAATTACACCCCAATAAAGCTCTTTTAAAAAATGAGTATCAGGCTTCCCTGGTGGCGCAACGGTTAAGAATCTGCCTGCCAATGCAGGGGACACGGGTTCGAGCCCTGGTCCGGGACAATCCCACATGTCGCGGAGCAACTAAGCCCGTGCGCCACAACTACTGAGCCTGCGCTCTAGAGCCCACGAGCCACAACTACTGAGCCCACGCGCCACATCTACTGAAGCCCTCACGCCTAGAGCCCGAGCTCTGCAAAAAGAGGAGCCACCGCAATGAGAAGCCTGCGCACCGCAATGAAGAGTAGTCCCGGCTCGCCACAACCAGAGAAAGCCTGCGTGTAGAGCTGAAGACCCAACACAGCCAAAAATAAGTAAATAATTTTAAAAATTTAAAATGAGTATCAGTGGGACTTCCCTGGTGGTCCAGTGGGTAAGACTCCACACTCCCAATGCAGGGAGCCAGGGTTCGATCCCTGGTGGGGGAACTAGATCCCGCATGCCACAGCTAAGACCCGGCACAGCCTAAATAAATAAATAGTTTTTTTAAATACACTTATTTTAGGGACTTCCCTGGTGACACAGTGGTTAAGAATCCGCCTGCCAACACAGGTGGCACGGGTTCGAGCCCCGGACTGGGACAATCCCACATGCCGTGGAGCAACTAAGCCCATGTGCCACAGCTACTGGGCCTGCACTCTAGAGCCCGCGAGCCACAACTACTGAGCCCATGTGCCACAACTACTGAAGCCGGCGCGCCTAGAGCCCATGCTCCACAAGAAGAGAAGCCACCCCCAATGAGAAGCCCACACACCATAACGAAGAGTAGCCCCTGCTCGCTGCAACTAGAGAAAGCCCGTGCACAGCAACAAAGACCCAATGCAGCCAAAAATAAATAAATAAAAATAAATAAATTTAATTTTTAAAAAAATACACTTATTAAAAAAAAAAAAAGAGTGTCGCGGCCTCCCCAGCGGTCCAGTGGTTAAGACCCTGCGCTTCCACTGCAGGGGCCACAGGTTCAATCCCTGTTTGGGGAACAAAGATGCAACATGCCGCACAGTGCAGCCAAAATAATTTTTTTTTAATTTTAAATAAATAAATAAAAATGAGTGTCCACCAAGAGACATATTAGGGGAATGATGGTATTTATGGCCTGAGTCTGGGGGGGGGGACAGTCAAGTTTGCCCCAAATGAGTGAGGCTGGGAACCCGCCCACCCTCCTTCCTTTCAGGGAATCAACTCCCTGCTCAGGGGACCTCTGGTGGTTAATTCTTTTTCCCTGGAGGGAGTCCTGGGAAACCAGGCCTCATTAGCTGAGGTCTTCGCCTCCTGGAACTTGTGTTTGTTAAAGATTAATGGGGTGTCTCCGGTGCGGGAGCTGAGGGGTCTTCTGGCCTCGTTTCTTCCAAATCAGCCCCCTGCCATGACTCATCATTAGTCACGGGGGAGACGGCGCCGCCTGACAGGAGGGAAGTGGGGACCGGGGAGAGCTAATGGGCCTCTTCCAGCCTTCCCTGCAGGCCTCCCGATCTCCTCTAAAGGCCAGAGGGGGAGAGCCCACCGACTCAGAGTCCTGGTTCTTTTCTAACATGACCCAGCACTCAGCCATCCCAAGGGGGTGTTTCCCCTTCAAAGCAGTCACCTTGGGAGGCCATAGGCTTATTCCAAGGAGGCCGCCATATTGCGGGATGTTGGGGATAACTTCTATATTGACAGAGTCTCCAGAGAGAGCAGAGTTTTCTTCTGCACGTCTCCCAGTTAAGTAATAGGTCTTCCTCTGACCGATGGATTCCATTTCTGGAAACACCTATAGGTCCATAGCAGCCAAAATGCCTGTGTCTTTTTCCTCATATCTGATCACATTGTAATTTCTTCTTTCATGTCTCTGAGCTCTGTGAGGTCTGGGATCTTGTCTAGCTATGTCCCCTCACTGTATTTCCAGCATCTAGCACCGCTTGGAATACAGTCGGTGCTCAGTAATTGCTGGATAAATGAATGGATTGTCTCTCTATACATTCAGACTCTATCCAGTGATGACATTTCTCTCCATGGCTATTGCCTCCTCCACCCTGTTGCAGGCTACATCATGTCTCCCCTGGACGCCCTCAACAGTCCCCTCACAGAACCCCCTGCTTTTTGTTTTGCTTGCAGTCCCTGCACCCAGCAGCCAATGAGCTTTTAAAAGTGAAACCAGAGTGTGTAAACGTACCAACCAATGTCCTCCAATCCAGGTCCTCTGTGGTCCAGCCACTTCCTACCCCACCCCCACCATCCTTTCACCCCTGCCTAGTCTCACTGCATCTCCCAGTTCACTTGCCCCAGCCAATCCAAGCCCCTTGCAGCTCCTAAAAAGTCTCCAGGGCTTCCCTGGTGGTGCAGTGGTTGAGAGTCTGCCTGCTGATGCAGGGGACACGGGTTCGTGCCCTGGGCCGGGAAGATCCCACATGCCGCGGAGCGGCTGGGCCCATGAGCCATGGCCGCTGAGCCTGCGCGTCCGGGAGCTCCTTCCCCCCACTGATGTCCCCTTTCAAGCTCATTTCCACCCCCAGGGCCCTCACACTCTCTTCCTTCTCTCTGGATCTCTCTTCTACTCCATCTGAGACTAGAGTGAGATGACAGTGCAAAATTTGGGACGGGGTACCCAAGACATAAAATTTTGATGCAATACTTTAAAAAATCAAATTTAATACAAAAATCCATGATGATCCAAACGTCCATCAACAGATGAATGGATAAACAAAATGTGGTCTATCCATACAATTGAATATTACTCAGCCATAAAAAGGAATGAAGTTCTGACACGTGCTGCAACATGGATGAACCTCCAAGACATTTTGACAAGTGAAAGGAGACACACACAAAAAAGACCACATGTTGAATTTATGTGACTCCAGAGTAGGTCGGTCTTTAGAGATAGGCTAGTAGTTGCTGGGGGAGGGAGGTATGGGGAGTGAGTAGTTAATGGGTATGGGATTTATCTGGGGGTGATGAAAAACGTTCTGGAATTAAATAGCGGTGATGGTTGCACAACACTGAATGTACTAAAAACCCTGAATCGTACGCTTTAAAATGATGCGCTTTGTGAATTTTGTTTCAATTTTGTAAATCTGTGGCAAACGAGTTATCAACATTTTAAAGAAAGACAGGATCTGTAACGCTGTCATGCTGCGCCAGGTTGAACCTGAGGGAAGAGGAAAACTCAGTCATACTGACCTCGGTCCCTCCACCTCCAAGTCTGAGCTCACGTAGCCCGTCTTCAAGGGGGCCTTTGTGACCACCCTTCCTAGGACGGCCCCCTGTATCACCCCGCTTTACTCTCTTCAGGTTCTCTGATGGCTTTGCTGACATTTACTAACTGTTTTATTAAATCATCTCCAGGAGGGCAAGAAACTTTGCTGGTCAAGTTAGTTGTAGGCACCGCTGTGTCCCCAGCACCCAGCCCTGTCTGGCACACAGTGGGCATTCAGATAATACTTACTGAAGGAATGAATGAAGGGATGAATGAATGAGAGCTGGAACAAGCTGGCTTCCTGGATCTTGGAGGATAAATGGAACAGAGACCAGAAGAAAGGAGAACTCACCAAACTCCACCACCCCACATCCCAGGAATTCTGGTTAGAGATGTTGCCCAAGGCCTGGACACCCCAGCAAACCAGAGAAGCATTCTGTCTGCCCACACTTCTTGGGACACGGGGCTGGGAGGAGGGCCCAGCTCTGCCCCCAGACCTCACTGGGGGCCAGCAGGGGTCGGGGGGAGGGGGGATGTGAACCTGTCAGTGGGGCTGGTGAAGAACAGACTTTGTTCCAGGGGCCCGCAGCCCAGCCTGAGAAAGGGAAATTAGTGATGTTTGCTGAGCAAACATCGCCGAGTGGGAAGAAGCTGCCGCTAGAGTGTTTAACACACATCTTGTATTTACCGGCAAATATCCCCAGCCTGCCAGGCCCCTCCGATGGGGCTGCTGGTACAAAGAGGATGGGGGAGCTCAGGAGAAGGAGTGAAGGGTTCCCAGGAGAGGCTCCTGCAGGGATGGGGAGGGACGGAGGCAAGGGGGCTCCACAAAGATTCACCCTGAGGCTGGGAGGACGCGGGTCCCTGATTTGAAGGGCCCCTGGAAAGAGTCCACTCCCTCGCCCCTGCCTCATCCGAACCAGCCTGGGATCCACATAGCCTTTAGGAATGAAGACAGATGAGGCCCTTCAAGGCCGAACTCTATCCATTGTCGTGCTGTGTGATGATGAGCAGGTTATGTGATATCTCTGAGACTTGGGCTCATATATAAATAATCAAACAGCTAATATTTCTAGAGCATGTACTGCAGGTGCTAACTTCTCTGTGCCTCAGTTTCCCCATCTGTAAAGGGGGGGCAATAATAATTCCACCCTCAGATTTGTGTTTTTGCTTTTTATTTTAAAAATTTCGGGACTTCCCTAGTGGTCCAGTGGTTAAGACCCTGCACTCCCAATGCAGGGGGCATGGGTTCAATCCCTGGTCGGGGAACTAAGATCTCACATGCTATATGGCACGGCCAAAATAAAATAAAATAAGATAATAAATTTTTTTAAAAGAATAAAACAGTTTCAAACCTATTCAAAAGTTGCAAGAATAATAAATCCGTGAACATCTGTATACCTTTATCTATATTCCCCGTGTTAGTATTTTGATACATTGGGTGTCTCTGTATCTGCCTCACCATCCATCTACCTATCTAGCTCTACTTTCTTTACTTTGTTGGACCATTTGCCATTTCTCCCCTTAATACTTCAGTGTGTATTTTCTAAGAGCCGGGACCACACACAGCCACCTCATAATTATCCAATTTCAGAACTTTGACATTGCCCCAGTTCTACTGTCTAACACACACCTTGTACATTGTTCTGAGAAATAACTGAGTTAACGTTTTAAAGGACTCAGGAAAGTGCCAGGCACATAATTCAGTAACTGGTATCGATGTTTAAATTGGTGTTGTTACGTTGATTGTTATTGTTGCCGTTGTCATTTTGAGCAGAGGGGTCATTTGCATCACCTTCTATGACCCAGGCTTTTTTCAGACTCCAGACTCTTAGATGCCAGCCACAGTGAGGGCTCCAGGGAGCTGAGGGCAGGATGCCAGACCGGACCAGCAGGTGGACTCCCGAACAGGAAATGAACTTTCAGGAGTCCAAGGTTTAGCCTTTCTGGGACCATGGGGCCTCAGTTTACCCTGTCTTCCAAATGAACCCCTAGACCACTTACCACCAGCGTGAAAAGGAAGGCACTCCATCCCAGGAAGACACCAGTGCTGCCTGAAGACCAGGCACACACCAGGGATGCAGGATGCTGGTCCAACTCTGCTCCCGAATGTTGGGCTGAAGGTGGGCGGGGCATCTCACAGCGCTGGACCACAGGCTCCACTTCTGCACAATAGCAGGTGGGAAGGGGATGAACTGGGAACCCCAAGTTCTCACCCTCTCCTTCTAGGGTCCCCCAGCCTCTGCATGCCCAAGACATCAAATGCCCCTGGAACATTTGGGAACTCTGCAGTTCCACCAGAACCCCCACTAAATCTGCATCAGACCCACCTATGTTCCTGGGGCCCCTTATTCTCCTGCCCGCTTACATGAATGGAAGGTCCACCCCAGGGCAGCACGTGCCTAGAATTGTCCCCACTGCCTGCCTTTGCCACCCCCATGCGTGTGCCCAGCTCCAAAGGGAGAACCTGAACCCTCATGCTTCAAATACCCATTGCATGGGGTTTCATTAAGCCTGTGACCCACTTTCTTTTACTCATTCATCCATTCACTCAAAAACAGAGTTCTTGAGCACCTACTATGCGCCAAGCACTGTGTCAGGCATGAGGATATAAGACAGATAATGTCCCTACCCTCATGAAGGTGACACTCTAGTTGGGGGTGAGAGGAAAATAAATGATCAAATGCAGTAAGAGTGCTAGTAGCAATAATAGTAGCAATAGTAATAATTGTTAACACTTCTATAGCGCTTGCTCTGTGCCAGGCAGTGTTCCAAACACTTTACAAATATCTCATTTAATCATCAATACAATTTTGTAAGATGAGTACTATTATCCCCACTTTGCAAGTGAGAAACATTGGGCACAGAGAAGTTAAGGGACTTGCTCAAGGTCACACAGCAAATAAGCGGGGCCTCACAGATAGTCTGGTGAGCTACGAAGAGAATTAAAAGGGTGATGCGCTAGGAAGTAGCTGTGGCTGGGGCTTCCTTTAGATTATCAGAGAAGGCTTCCATGAGGAGGGGACATTTGAGCAGAGACCCACATAATGTGAATAAAGACAGTGCTATGATCTGGGAGAACAGAGTTCCAGGCAGAGGGAGACACAGGGCAAAGGCTGCAAGCGGGTGGAAGCTTGGGGCATTCAAGGAACAGAAGGAAGGACATGCAGGGGTATGTTGTTAGGGAGGTACAGAGAGAAAAGAGATGCTCTGGGCGGCCCCAGCCAGCTTCCTAATTCCCCGCTCCTCCAGCCCGTCTTCACCCCACCCTGCGCTGACCAGCTTAGGAGACCAACTTCTTGCTCAGCCTCCCTCCCAAGGGGCTGCCACCAGCAGCTGTGCAGGACTTGGTGTGGTTGACAAGTAGCAGCGTTTTGCATCCTTCATCACCAACAACCAACTTCCCGGCTTGGCCAGAGTTTAATTCACACCCTACCAGAGGGAACCCCGGAGAACCCGTGCCCATCGGCAGAAGACAGCCTCAGACCCCACAGTGGGTCTGCCCCCTGCCATCGTAACTTCACGCAGAGATGCGGAGTTTTCAGGGGACTCCGGACCCGGCTCATTCCTGGGGTACCCGCTTTGCCAACAGATGCTCCAGGCTGGATTTGGGGGCTGCAGCAGGCGCTTCCTAGCTCTCGAAGGGACAAGAGGGAAGGACGTTTGGGGAAGATCTCAGAGAGCAGGCTCATCAATCCCTGATCCTGGAGAGGAATGAAGCTCATGGCACATCCAGGTGGCGGCAGGGAGTGACCTGGGAGCCAGGACGTCAGGTACCAGCCTTGATCTCTGAACCTCACTTTCCCCATCTGTCACTGTGAGGCAGGGCATGGATCATCCAAGTCCTGAGCTTCTGTGGGTCTGTGATTTGTGTTTGCTCCCTGGCCCAACAAGCAGGCACTGGCTGAAGACTCCCTCCCGCTGTATCCTCCCCCACTCTCCACATCCCTCCCCCACTCCCCATTTGCACGCTTGAGGCTTTTCCCCAAAACCTGGTTATTTATGACTCTGTAGGGGGAACAATATCATCACACGTACTAATACAAAAATAACAAATAATTTGTTGAGCAGCTGTGCAAAGCATTTTGCTTGCATTATCTCACCTGATCCTCCCAACAACGGAATAAGCAAAATTTTTCTCCTTCAATCCTTCTCGGACTCAAGAAACATCTATGGAGCACCCACAGCGTACCAGGCCCCATGCTCGGCAAGGAACGTGTCCAGATCTTGCCGCCACCAATCTACGGGTCAGTGGGAGAAGCAACACCATAGCCACAATCATAACTAAATCTGACAAGTCAAGTGGAAGGCAGTGCCCAGTGGGCTCTGGGTTCAGGCAGACCTGGGCTCCCAGCAGACTCCAGTCCTGATGGTGTTGAGGAAAGCTGGGACCTGGGACCTGGGACCCTTCGCTGCAGTACTTACACCTGGACACACGTCTCCTCAAGCAACAGAATACCAAAACAAACAAAAACTATAAGGGACTGGGCTTCCCTGGTGGCGCAGTGGTTGAGAGTCTGCCTGCCGATGCAGGGGACGCAGGTTCGTGCCCCGGTCCGGGAAGATCCCACATGCCGCGGAGCGGCTGGGCCTGTGAGCCATGGCCACTGAGCCTGTGCATCCGGAGCCTGTGCTCCGCAACGGGAGAGGCCACCGCAGTGAGAGGCCCGCGTACCGCAAAAAAAAAAAAAAAAAAAAAACTATAAGGGACTAAAAATAACTGCGTATATGTGCAGTTCAGGCAAATTATAAACAACAAGATCCAAAAAGACCAAAAACCCAACTGCCACTTCTGAAGTGTGGAGAGCAAAAGCAGGGTACTGCGCATGAGCCCTGCACCCAGCACCACCAAGGGGGTGGGCAGACCCCCTCCAGCAGGACCCATGGATGCACCCCTACCCTCACCCCATTTAAGGGACCAGCTCCCCACCCCCCCAACTCACGGAGCAGCAAGGGAACATGTTACTTGTTTTCACTCCCTCGTGCTGCAGCATGAGTCCCAATAAAGCCTGGCCTGAATTTCTCATCTGGCTTCTTATCAATTTCTATTGATTAAAGAGTCCAAGAACCCAGGTCTGTAACAGTGTGACCTTGGGCCAGCAACGATGCCTCTCTGAGCCTCAGTTCCTTTGTCTTCAAAGTGGGGAGAGTAATACTATCCCCTTTCTTGAGGAGGAAAGTGATGATTCCATAACACAATAAATGCTATTGTCATGGTTGCAAAGGGAGAATTAAAAGAATTCTCTCTCTCTCTCTCTCTCTCTCTCTCTCTCTCTCAGTGGGTGTTCTCTATGCAGGAAACACAGACCCAGCAGGTAGGATAAAAGCAAAGAAAACCATCATCGTCATCCCCTGCCCAACCTAGACCCTGCATGGAGGAGAGGGAGGGTGTGGTCCATGTGACAGCCAAGGGGAGAGGGACCTGTGCCATCAGCCAGCTGGTCCCCTAGGGGATTGGATGGGCCTCACCTGGTCCTGAGAGGTGCAGCCTTTCAGGGGAGCTAAGTGTCAGGACAGCTGTAGCCCCAGGCTGCCCCAGAGAGGGTCCTTGGGCCTTTCCTTCCAGAGGCTGACCTGGCTATCAGGGGCTGAGTCAGACCTGCCCCCAACGAGCCTTTTAAGGTGGGAAGCTAGGGACACCTCTGGCAGTCAAATGGTTAGGACTCTGCGCTTCCACTGCCAGGGACACAGGTTCGATCCCTGGTCGGAGAACTAAGATCCCGCAAAAATAAATAAATAAACAAAGTGGGCAGCTAAAAGCCCATCACACTTTTAGAGTTTAGGTAGCATTATGTTATCATCTCCAGCCAAACTGCTACTTCCTTTATTTTTCAGTCTGCATACAGCCCTTTCTTTCTTCCTCTCTCTTTCTCTTCCTTCCTTCCTCCTTTTCTCTTTCTTCCCCATTTACCCTCACTCCAAATTTCCTTCTCCCAGATATCCCATAATTTTAATGATTGTTTTCAACGTGTTCTTGCAAAATGGCCAGTTATTTGCGTGCGTGCATTTTTTACATATGTGGATTGTACGGCCTTGAATATCTTATTTGCTCCCTCCTCCTTCCCTCCCCCCACTCAGCTCTCTGCTTTTCCCATCCATCCATGCTGCCCTGTACACATCTCATCGGTGGCTTCCCAGCACTGCATAACACTCCATGGTGTTTGCTTAGCTTGGGTCTCCCCAGCGCTCCACCACCACCACTTCCCCCTCCAAAAAAAGAAAAAAACAAAGTGTGAGACAAGCAGTTGTGTACAGGTAGTTCATTGGTTGGATGACCCCAGGAAGCAGGAGGGGAGATGTCAGGGAGAAAAAAGAGGGCCACACCACAGTGAGTTGCCATGGGTGCCTGGAGCTCAATTTTGCTAGGACACCCCCTGAATGTACAGAATGCCTTCCAGGAAGGTCCACTTGAATAATGGGGGAGAGGAGTAGGGCTGGTGCTTTTCTCCACCAGCTCTCAGACCGCATTGGCTGAGATTTCCCCAGGGGACATGAAATGCCTCCTTCTGGTATAAAGACCAAACATGCTCACATCAGAGAAGAGGATGGAAAGACACATAATGAATGGTCTCTTCCCAACTCTGTTTTGCCATGTCAGGCGGGAGCATTTACACCATGGAAATGGACAAGATCACAAATCAGAGTCGGGGGAGGGGTGAGAGCCGGTGGTTAAACATTTACCAGCACGCCACTGCCTAAAACCCTCATGGTGGCTCTGACACGTGGGCATTGCCCTCTGCATGTCTGGAAGCACAGAGGGGCAAAGATCCCTTTGCTTTCTTTGGGGACCAGCAGAAAACGACACGCCTTGCTCAGGTCTCATACCAACAAGGAGGGAGAAGCAATCCATGCTGGTTCCCAAACCATCCATCCTTCCTTCTCCTCCCCCAGCCCAGCCTCCGGGCTAAGACCAGACATTATCCCTGCTGAAATTTCCACATCTTCTAATCACTCTAACTGCCCCGCACCTCGTTTCACAGACCGCAGTTTGCAGCAGAAGAATGAGACAGCGTTTTTCGCCCTGAGAATGACTCTCCATAATTGGGGCCCCTCCTTGCTATTTTTCTGCCTTCTATTTTGCCCGAAAAATGCCTGGCGGTAATTGCTCATCTTCTGGCATGGAGAGGAAGCCAGCCCTTCTGCCTCTCAGACTCCCAATTGGGCTATTACGGCCCCGGCCCACTTTCTCTTAAATGGCCCTGCGTCAATTTGTCGACATTTTGAAAAGGGTCTCATCTTTCTCATATCTCACACAGAAAGAAGAGGAGATAGGAAAGCTCACTTTATCTTTCAGCGAGATTGCTTCTCGCTCATACCCCCCATTTTTTCCTCAGTGCAAAGCTGAGCGTGGCTGTTGTTCCCATTTCACAGATGGGGACAACAAGGCCGGTAACTGACAGCACAACGTAATTCCATCATGAAAGTGGGATTCGAGGCAGAACCATTTTCCGTTAGGTAGGCACCCAGACACGCTTACCTTGAGGCCTCCTTCCCACATTATAAATCCTACTGAGAGTATGACAGAGACCTGGTTTTGCTGTCAAAACTTCTGAAAGGACTTTTCACATTGTCCTTTTGCAGTTTGGTTGTCAGGAACTCACTGAATTGATGGTTGCCTATGGTTGCCCAGCCATCCCCAGGCGAGCTTGGGAAGTTCTTGCAGAGTGAGAAAAATCTGCATTAAAACTAAAGGGAATATTGTTTGGGGAATAAATAGGCGATTAGAAATATTTTTGAATGTATTTAGGGAGCTGGTTACCTCTGTCAGGGAGGAAGGATTTTGGAATCAGGATGGGTGCACCAAGACAGTGTAAGTCACGACACACCATCCGTGTGGTACAGCGTAAGTATATTACACTAAGTAACAGCAGTGTTCCAGATTTGGGTTGGTCCACAGGTGTTCAGCAGGTGTTCATTTATATTATCGGAAAGGAGGGAGACAAGGAGGGAGAGAGGGAGGCAGGTCATGCACAGAAAGAAAAATAAAACCTGCCCCACAAGTTATTTTCATAAGCGATGAAATTTTTATGAATGTCAAGTTGAAGTTTAGGACAGCTGACCTAAGATACATCGGGCACACTTTAAATTCTGCATTTATTCATGTTTGAGCTGAGGGTTTTCTTTTCCTGTTTTGCAGCTGGCCATTTTCCTCCAGGTCTCAAACATTTTCACAAGATGCTGTCCGGTCTTAGCCCGGAGTTCGGGAACCCCAGGCTCAGCGTCTGGTCCCATCGATGCTCCACTGAGAGGTCTCAGGGATTCTGATGGAGGCGGACGGGCCCGTGTCCTCTCCCCACATGGAGTTTCTCCCGGAAGCCTCTGGCTCCTTTCAGAAATGCTGACCAAGCCCACACCAGGCCTCAGATGTCTCTATTGCCCCTGTCATGATCACACGGGCACACGCTCGCACACACTCTTTCCTTCCCAACACACGTGCCGGCATCCACGCCTTTCCTTTGGATCCAAGGCACGGCGGGGACTAAAGAGGGTGCAGTCCGAAGCCAAGGGTCTCCCCAGCCCTGGTTTATGGTGTGGGGGGGTTCTCTTTCCTGAGAAGCCCCCTCTCCTCCTCCTTTTCCCTCTGCTCCCCTCCCCCTCGTCCAGATTCTCCCGCAGCCTCTCTTGATCGGTGAAAGAAATACTTTGCGAGGATGTTAGGTCTTTGTTGGGGCAGACGAGGATGCAGCATAAAGGGTCTGAGAAAGTGAAATGGGGTGTGTGGGGTGGAGAAAGGGAGGGGGCAGCAAGGGGAAGAGGACGGATTCTCCGTATCTAAAAGGGAATTAAAGTGCTTTTACTGGAGTGAAGAAATCAGCTGAAGAATGGCCCGGGAACAAAAGCAGAAAGACTGTGGACAAGCCCTGCTGAATAGGGCCCCATCCCCTTAAGTTTGTAAGCCCCCCTCCCCCGCCCTGTAAGCCTTCCTTACTTACTTCTGCTGAGAACAAACGCCAAGGAGGAAAACGCGCCAGGGGGAGGGGACGGGGGGATGGCAAAACTAGGGGAGAAAAACCCTAAAATAAAAGGTAATCCCTCCAGTACTTTGCCCTCCTAGTGCCTACCAGGGATCTGATTAAAGGTCCCAGATGAAGCCATTCCGCTATTCACATGCAAGGAGCGGGATTTACAAGAAAAGAGAGAGGGAAGAATAGGCAAAGAGGAGAAAAGGGGCATTATTTGTGTCCCTTAATGCTTGTTAAGTACTCCTCTTTGCTGCACATCAGACAAGACAAGGCTCAGAACTCACAGAGAAATCTTGTGCAACCCACCCCCTGGCCCTGTGGCCTCCCTCCAACCTGAGGCCAAACTTCCCTCCACACAGGGACATACAGAAGCGTGTGCACGTGCACACACACATACACAGAGCTGTGAGCAGAGCTCCCTGGCCACGCCAGACTCACAAAGAGAATAGCAATTAACCTCCCGTCCTTCGCTGACAGTGATCTAATCAAACCAGCCCTCCCTGATTCTTGCTCTGTGCCCAGAGCTGGGTGGCCTAGGCTGGGAAAGTTTGGGGGGTTAAGTGAGAACATTACTGGGTACAAGAGTCCTAAGGGTCAGTTGCGGCTTCCTAATGAGACTCAAGAAGCTGGTTGAAATTCCTGCCCATCCCTCCTGCTCCCCCAAACCTCTGGCTTCCCTCTAGTTGCTCAAAGATCCTGCCTCAGGACCTTTGCATGTGCCAGGACCTCAGCCTGGGATGCTGTTCCCCAGCCTCTCGGCAGAGTTACCTTGCAGCACCAATTGGGGAAGCCCGTCTCCAACTGATGCCATAAGCTCGGCCTCTGTGCACCGGTGCCGAATCGAATCTCAGACACAGAGTTCCGGGTGAAGTAGAAAATAATAGCTTGATTGCTTTGTCAGGCAAATGGGGACACAGCAAGCTCGTGCCTCTCAAAACTGTGTGTCCCAGCCCAGGAGGAATTGGTGAGGAGTTTTATAGTGATGGTTCAAGGGTGGGGTTGCTGACAAGATTAGGGTGTGTGCAGGGCCTGCACTCCTTTAATCTGGCCTCAGGTGGTCTTCTGATCTCCCCTAAAGAATGATTCATCAAGCAGTTCCATCTTCCATGTTCTGGGGGTCTTAGTTCTATTGAGAGCTTAAAGATATTGTTATGTGTATCCCTTGAGGTGGAACCAGGACCCTGCCCCAAGGCTGCACTAGAGTTTCTTGGCTGTTCATCCCTTGTTTCTCCATGTCCTCCCTTCCCTGATTAGCAACTGTTCAAATCTCCCCTTTGGATCTCAGAGAAGGTCATGGAGGCTGGAGTCTGTTCCCTATAAACAAGGAATGGGGGACTCAGAAAGGCTTCCATGCCCAGGAGCCCCACAGGGTCCTACTCAGTTTCTCAACTGACCCTCCCTCTCCCCCAGACCACCTCATATTTCCTTGTTCTTGGCTCTCAAAAGACCTTATAACCCGATAATTACTCATTTATTTCTTGGTGCATCGGTTCAGTGTCCATCTCCCCTCTGCTAGAACCTCAGTGATGTTGAGGCAGGGACAGTGGCTGCTTCTGCCCAGCAGGGGATCCCCAGGGCCTGGCTCAGGCCTTGGCCCCGAGAAGCTGCTCTATAAGTTCTTGTTAAATGAATGAATGAATGCACAGGGGACTAGGTCAGCCCAGGGCTGCCTTTTCCACCAGGTACAGTAGACACAGTGCTTAGGGCTCATGATACTTCTAGGGACCTGTCTTTTAATGTCTGTCTCTTTTAAAATCAAAAGGAAAAATGAATACAATAATAATGTATACATACCAATGAATCCAGCCTGGAGTCTATTCATCTTTATACCAACACATTCAGAAAATATTATTTGTACCTTTTTATGGGAGAAGGAGCCCATGAAAGTCATAACGTGGCCCTGGGTCAGAGAGACCAATTGACCAAAGGCAAAGGGAGCTCTGGAATCCTTTTTCCTCCATGGTGAGAGTGGGCCATTCAGGATCCCATGGGTTTCTTTCATTCATTTATTCCTTCAACAACCATTTGGTGAGTATCTTCTATGTGTCAGGCACTGTCCTAAGCTCTGAGGACATAGCAGTGAGCAAAACAGACAAAATCCATGCCCTCTTGGAGCTCAGAGTCTAGTGGAAGTGGCAGATACTGGACAAATGAGCACAGCAAGAAAGATGCAGTCACTAGCTGGGGTAAGTGGGCTGAAAGTTCTGTGTCCTGTGAAAACCTCCAATAGGGAAGATGAGACTGACTCTGAGATGTGACATGGAGACTGAGACCCGCAGGAGGCCCAGGGCTTTGCCAACGGAGGAGAGAAAGCAAGTTCGGTGGGGAGGAGATCACACATGCAAAGGCCTAGGGATTGGAAGGAAGATGGCGCAGAGATGAGGCTGGAGCCAAGTAAGAGGCTAAGAAAAGAGACGTGGGCAAGGGCCAGAGTGGGCCACAGCAAGTCTAGCCCAGTGACCTTCCGTGTACATGAAGGCCCCTCCCTCACTCAGCCAGCAAAGGCACACAAGGAGATGCCACCCTCTTCCGCCTTCTCTCCAAAGCCTAGGTAGGTCAACCATATGCTCACATCTTTGGAAAACCTTGGCATCTTTGAAAGAAATATTCCATAGAAATAGTAGTTGGCTCTGGTTGTTCCTTGAATGTGCGTATGTGTTGCTGGTGATGTATCGTTGACAGCTCTTAGCATTAAACTGGGTTTGTGTGTCTGTGTTATTAATTTGATCTTTTTGAATGAAAGCAATACGGTTCCTATTAATTTTTTTTTTGGCGGGGGGGGACACGGGCCTCTCACTGCTGCGGCCTCTCCCATTGCGGAGCACAGGCTCTGGACGCGCAGGCTCAGCGGCCATGGCTCACGGGCCCAGCCGCTCCGTGGCTTGTGGGATCTTCCTGGACCGGGGCACGAACCCGTGTCCCCTGCATCGGCAGGCGGACTCTCAACAACTGCGCCACCAGGGAAGCCCCCTATTAATTTTTTTCAGGGAGCACGGCATCATTTTTTCAGAACCAAGTCAAGACAGAGCCACTAAAAAGCAGGATTCCATTTTAGACCCACTCAATTTATGAGAAGGACAAGTTTATATGGTAATAAAATAGATGAGAGGAGAGAAGACTGGAAAAGGGGACGCAGAAGAGGCCTTTTACAATTTATCAAGGTATCGGTACTAGTACCAGTTTTTGAAGTATTGTATTTCTTATCACAAAACCAAGTTGTGCCCATTATAGAAAATGGGAAAATCCAGGAAAAAAGGAAGTTTCTTAAAAGCTTTCTAAATCACACTACCCAGGGAACCTGACTATTAGCATTTTGGTATATTTCCTTTCAGTCTTTTTTTTCCATGCAGACATATCCATGTTTTACCATATTCTGTATGCCATCTCGTACTCTTCCTTCACTTCACATAAGAAATCCTTATGTAAAACTTATTTTTATCTTATTTCAAAAATCTTCTTAAACAATATTTTTTAATTTGTAGTAATTTTTTTTACTGATTTTAAGTACAGAAAATCACAAAAAATTATTTATAATCCAGTGAATCATTAGTGACATTTTGGTGTATTACATGCCTGCCTTTTGCTTGTGCCTGTGTGTGTGGTGGGTATGCGTACATTTTTACAAATCTGAATCCATATACGGATTTGGATACATATGAAAGAGTGAAAGTTCTGTATCTTTCACTCTGTTACGTTCAATGGCTGTATAGCATTCTATCATAACCAGTCCTCCAATGAAAATTATTTAGATCATTTCTGCTGCTTTAAGATCATGAATTTTAAAAAATGAAAATCTTTCTGCATATGGTATTGTCTGCATTTCAGATTCTTTCCTTGGGGTAGATTCCTAAACAATAACAAAACAATTCACACCAAAAAAAAAAAAAAAAAAAAAATCCACCTGGTAGTTAAGTGCATCAGCATGGGCTGGGTCATGCGGCAGTAACAAACAAACCCAGCAGTTTGCCTCTCACTCAGTCTCATTGCATTGTGGGTTAGCAAGGAAACTTTGATTGTTGTGGTAACTTGAGGTCCCAGCTTGATGGAGGCACCATCTGGATCCAACTGTCTATGACTGCAAAAGTAAAGCTCATATAGACTCAGCCTAGATCTGACACTGTGATTTTATTTTTACCAGAAGTCAGGGGGAGAGAGGTAACATTGGCCAAAGCAAGTCATGATATTTACACCATGATATTGTGTCCCTATGTTACCATCTCTTGTAACTCCCTATAGTTTTCCCTCCTGCATTTTGCCACAGTCATAATTATATATATGTGTGAATATTTTATTAAATTTATCTCCCCCACTACATCATATACTCCTGAAGGCAGAGTCCAGCTGTTTTGTTCCCTGCCATATCCTCAGAACTTCCTGTAGCTGCTCAAAAAATATTTGTGCAAAGCATGGATGAACAAATGCTTCATTTTTTTCCCAAGCCTGGCGCTTAACCCTTTTCTAGCTATGATGTCAGCTAAGCTTCTTGATGAGAGCACCATGCAGCTATTCTGGTCTCAATATCTGAATTTTATCTATTAGATTCAAAGCCCTCATTTTTTTTCATAGTCCCTATTTTTTTAAATTTCCATCTGATTAAATGCCCAGTACAGGAAGGCAGGGAGGTGCCCTGGTAAGAATCCACACCTGGTACACTGGTCACTAGCATGAGGTCCCCATGTATGTGACATGTGACACCCCTCACCTCCATACAAGTCATAAGACTTCTCTGTGGGTCTCATTTTCTTCACCTGAAAAAATGAGGCCAAAAATTATTACCTTGCTCACTTGGAATAAATAAATGAGTTAGAGATTGCAAGGTAGAGAAGAGGGACAAAAGAGACCCTGAGCATTAGGAGTCCAACAGAGACCTAAGTTCAAATCCCAGCCCCATCACTTACCAGCTGTTTGACTTAGGGCAAGTGACTTCACGTGTCTCTGCCTCAGTTTTCCTTATCTGTAAAATAGGCCTACTAAGAGTGCCTGAGGATTAGCAATGATATATGCAAAGCACCACATATATAGAGCAAGGGCTGGGTAAATGGCGCCAGACAGTGAACGTTAAAATATAATTTAAGGGGAGAAAATAGCCTCAGGATGGCCCATCTGAGCTTGGAAATCACGATAAAAATAATAGGAGCTGTGTTTTATTGAGTGCTACCATGACCCATATACTACGCGCTGTATGTTCATATACTACTCATTTTGCAAATATTTTCCTAGGGACGTGTGTGAGTTAAATCAATTAATATTTAACGAGAACTAACCAGATACCAGGCACGGTTCTAGGTTCTGGGGATGCAGCAGTGAGCAAAACAGATGAGCATCCTTGCCCTTGTGAAATTCACAGACTGGCAATGCCCATATTTAGGAAGAAATTGAGCTTGGCCATTCCAGTGTATTGACTTTAGGTCACGACTCCCACCCTTAGCCCAGTCCAAAAAAGTACCTCTGCACAGCGCTCAGTATGTTGGTTTTTAAATAAAAACGTTAGGGAAGGTGAGGTGGGTATGGGGGTTCTCGTGCTTAATGCACTTCAGCTCTACTGCTCCCCAAGGTTTTTAGCAAAGAGGAAGGAAAAATGAAATGGGAGCTTTGGAAGAGATAGTTGGCGCATCAGATGGAAATAGGTGCCGTCCCCACAAACCAAGGAGACACACACACACACACTCACACACACTCACACACACACACTCACACACACACACACACACACACACACGCACTCACACACCCCTCAATTATACCTCAGGAAGCAGAGCTAATGGAAGCTAGATCGATTCAAAGATAACAATT
This sequence comes from Delphinapterus leucas, assembly GCF_059928025.1. Taxonomy (NCBI): domain Eukaryota; kingdom Metazoa; phylum Chordata; class Mammalia; order Artiodactyla; family Monodontidae; genus Delphinapterus; species Delphinapterus leucas. The sequence continues at coordinate 14,745,290 of NC_143142.1, forward strand.
AAAGAACAATTTTAATCCCTACTGTGATTGAGACACAGTTTATTTTTAATTTGTATCCATAATAAAAAATAATAATTAAAAATGCTGGCAAATTGCAGCTTTTGCCGAGAAATGAGATTTACGCTGCCCACCTTCACCCCATCACGAATGAGACCTTCTCTCCCGCCGTCTGTCTCTTCTGCCGACGCATCCCCATCCTGAGTCGCTCCGGTGCTGAAGCCACAGACCCCATTTTAAATATAGAGATTCATTAATTAAAGGAGATGGGAAGAGAACTTTTTTTAGCGTCTACTATGTGTCGGGCATGATGCTAAATACGTTCTCGTAGATTATTTCATTTAACCCTCACGACGGTCCTGTGAAAAGGGAACCCGGTTTCCTCTCATTTTACTGAGTAACAATTTGCAGCAGACATGGAGCTACTTGCTGAAGGTCACACAGGTCGTATGGGACACGGCTGGGTCCGCTTGGCCTGACTCATTCGTCACATTGTCTTTCCAGGAGGTGGGTACTAAGCTTTTGTCCTCCTTAACAAAGGCGCTTCCTCACAAACAACAGAATTTGCCCCAACTTCTATTTTAACTCCAACCACTTACCAGCTCGTGCAGGTGACTTCACTTCTGCACAGAAAAGTCCTGACCTATGCTTGGTACACGATGGGTGATGAGCAAAGGGCAGTCCCTTTCTCCAAGCCACTTCCTCGCTGTGTAGCCCTCAGTCTGCCCCCCTCCTTTCCTTATGCCCACTCCTCTTAAATACACCCTTCTTATTCATCCAATAGCCTAAAAACGAGTGGCCTTTTCTGACTCTCCTAATCATCTCTGGGGAGGAGTCACCTCGTTGATTACCGTCCCAGTGGATAGATTCATTTGAGCCATTAAATTGCCATTTTTGTAGGTCAAAACCAGTCAAGTACAGGCAACTTCATATTATAACAGTAAAACAAACGCCCTGAGACCTCTCGCTCAGCCTTTCCAGAAACAAGATGTAGATTCATATTTTTGGAAAGGCCCCCTTAGCTAATTACCGGATGGTGGGGGCGGGGGAAAGAATCACCACCTTGTATTAAAACTCACAATGAAATTTGCAGACAGCAAAAGCAAAAGCCACCCCCAGAGTCCATGTCCTCCAAGACAGGGCTGGCTACTCAGCCATTTATGAAGGAAAAAAATATATATATATATATTCTTCTCACTGTTAGCAACAAATTGACTTAAATAATCTGCATCATCGTCTCTTGTCTTCTCAGCTAATCGTGATGGTAAATGGTTGGGTTTCTTTTTCCCCCCGGCGGCCGCTGCTTAGGAGGAGGGAGACGATGGAAACAGGGTAGGGGACGGGGAAGACGAAGATGTTTCGTGACAGATGACTGATTCAGGAATACCTTTGAGGGCTTGCCTGGTGGCGCAGTGGTTGGGAGTTCGCCTGCCGATGCAGGGGACGTGGGTTCGTGCCCCGGTCCGGGAAGATCCCACATGCCGCTGGAGCAGCTGGGCCCGTGAGCCATGGCCGCTGAGCCTGCGCGTCCGGAGCCTGTGCTCCGCAACGGGAGAGGCCACAACAGTGAGAGGCCCGCGTACCGCAAAAAAAAAAAACATAAAAAAAAAAGAATGCCTTTGATATTCTTGGTTAACTTCCTCGCAGACACAGGGAATTGGATTGGTCGGACAGCTCCCACTGTGTGGCACAAACAAGAAACATTAATTAAAAATAATTGTGACAGCACCCCCCCCCAGAATTAAGAGTGTGATATTCAGATTCGTTTTAAGAAAGGTAATTTGATGCCAATAAATTACAATTATAAAAACTTCATTACAGTCAAGAGCAATCTATCGACCATTGTCCTAATTACACATTGTAGGAATAATGAATGCTAATGATTTAATGTACAGTAATTACCACGATCGAAAAATAAAATATAATAATCGCCATCATTATTGTTATCAATATTACGGATCTTTCGGCATGGCTGAGCTCCACTTGAGGCTGAGATAAAATTTCAGGGCTTTTTTTTTGTTCACAATTAGAAACACCCCCTTCTCCCCCCACTCCACCCCAGCCACGTCTTTAAAGACAAGAAATCCGCAGCACAGATGGAAATTTTCTGCTTCTCCTAAAAGGTCAGAGTTGAAGGCTCCAGTTCAAGTTTCTATCCCCTAGCCAGTAGTCCTAACCACTGGAACGCCAGGGAAGTCCCCCAAGTCTTTTAGTGCTTCTATGCCTTGATTTCCTCCTTGTAAAATGGGGCTTCAAATAGTGCCTACCTCAGGGTTTCATGTGTGTTAATATATGTAAGGCATTTAAAACAGTGCCTGCACGTAGTAACTGCTCCAAAGCCACAAACTTAGACATTGCCTGAGCTTGCTTCCGTCTACAATTCCAGGTCTTTTCCCCACCACCCTTCATCATGCTACTCCCTATCAAGCCTCAGTAGTCAACTCATCATTGTCTAAAGATGGTCTGTACATTCCTCTCTCCACGTCTTTTCTCCCGCCATACCTTCCACAAGGGATGCTATTCACCTTCCAGCCCAGTGATCACTCATCCGCCAGAATGCCTTCCCCACTGCTCTCAGGCAATGCCAACATTTCCTTCTGTGGCTTTCCACTTTTGTCACAGCACTCCTACCTCTGCCTGTCTAATCTCTCTGTCTTTTCCATTCCGTTAAAATTCTTTATTTCTATGTTTTACCATTGCATATTCCCAAGTAAATTGTAATTGATTTGAAAGCAAGAATCATATTTTTGCCACATGTTTTTGCACAGGCATACCTTGGAGGTACGGCAGGTTGGGGTCCAGACCACCACCATCAAGCGACTATGGCAATAGAGCAAGTCACACAATTTTTTTGGTTTCAAGGTGCATATAAAAGTTATGTTTACAATATACTGTAGTCTGTGAAGTGTGCAGTAGCATTATATCTTTAAAAGAAACCAGTGTATATACCTTAATGTAAAATAATGCTGTTGAAAAGCGAATGCAGCTCCATATCAAAAAGACAAACAACCCAATCCAAAAATGGGCAGAAGACCTAAACAGACATTTCTCCAAAGAAGACATACAGATGGCCAAGAGGCACATGAAAAGCTGCTCAACATCACTAATTATTAGAGAAGTGCAAATCAGAACTACAATGAGGTATCACCTCACACCAGTTAGAATGGGCATCGTCAAAAAATCTACAGACAGCAAATGCTGGAGAGGGTGTGGAGAAAAGGGAACCCTCTTGCACTGTTGGTGGGAATGTAAATTGATACAGCCACTATGGAGAACAGTATGGCGGTTCCTCAAAAAACTAAAAATAGAACTACCATATGACCCAGCAATCCCACTACTGGGCATATACCCAGAGAAAGCCATAATTCAAAAAGAGTCGTGTACCACAATGTTCACTGCAGCTCTATTTACAATAGCCAGGACATGGAAGCAACCTAAATGCCCACTGACAGACGAATGGATAAAGAAGAGGTGGTACATATATACAATGGAATATTACTCAGCCATAAAAAGGAACGAAATTGGGTCATTTGTAGAGACGTGGATGGATCTAGAGACTGTCATACAGCGTGAAGTAAGTCAGAAAGAGAAAAACAAATATCGCATATTAACACATATATGTGGAACCTAGAAAATGGTACAGATGAATCGGTTTGCAGGGCAGAAATTGAGACACAGGTGTAGAGAAAAAACATATGGACACAGGGGGGAAGCGGTGGCAGGTGGGGGTGGTGGGATGAATTGGGAGATTGGGATTGACATGTGTACACTGATGTGTATAGAATGGATGACTAATAATAAAAATATATATATTTGATAGTGGAATGGACTTGGAATCTTTGATCACCTAAGATAGTTCCTTGAACTTTGTAGGTGTCTAAAATAATATTCAATAATTCTTTGCCAACTGTTGATCTTAATGAACTAAATAAGGCTTTTGTCTTAGCTTTCTTAATAAGTTGTAACACAGAGAAAAGTGCATAAGCTTAACTATAAACGTATGACTTATGTGAGTTATGTGAACTCCCACTAGCATAACCACTACTCAGATCAAGAAACAGAACTCTCCCAGCACCTCGGAAGCCTTCCTTATACCATTTCCTGCTCATGACCCCTGCTTTCTGCCCCCAAAGTAACCATTATCTTCACCATAAATTTGTCTTGCCCAGTTTTGAATTTTTTAAAAAGAAACCATACAATGTATACCATTTTATGTCTGCCTTGTTTGGCTGAATATTGCTCATGAGTTTTATTTCTGTTGTTGCTTGTAGCAACGCTCACTTATTTTTATTGTCTTCTATATTTTATTATATAAATGCAAAATATATTCTAATGTTGACGAACAACAAAAAAAAAAACAAAAGTTAAATTGTAGAGAATATTTATCTCCAGGCCAAAGTAAAAACAGATGTGAGTTTAATTTTGCAAAAAAAATAAAAATAAAATAAAATAATGCTGTTGAAAAATGGCTTTGATAGACTTGCTCGACGCAGGGTGGCCACAAACCTTCAGTTTGTACAAAAACAAACAAACAAACAAACAAAAGAGCACAATATCGGCGAAGCTCAATAAAGCAAAGCACATTAAAACGAGAGATGCTTGTGTTTCTCCCATCTCCATCCCACACCCCTTATACAGTGCTCCGTGTCGAGAATGATGCTCTACATGTGTTTTTGAATTTCAGGAATGCAAAAGAAAGTCTTCTTTACAATGTTTTTTGTTTTATTTTTGATTCTACTTAATGCCTCCTTATGATAGAATAATTGAAGAATAAAGAAAAGTATAAGGAAGAAAATTAATATGAATTGCATTCCTATAACCCGGAGATGTCCACTATAAATGTGTGTGTATTTCTGGCTTACCTTTTATAGAGAATTTTAAACAGAACTGTCCTACTGTATATAGACTGGTAATAGCAAAGAATCTTAGCTAGCATTTTATCATGTGTTTGTCACATGCCACATGTTAAGAATTTTACTTGTGGTATTTTATTTAATCCTGGCAACAGCCTATACAGTAGGTGTTATTGGCATCCCCATTGGACAGATGAGAAAATTAGGGTTAGAGAGACTAAACAATTTCCCAACATTGTACAGCTGGTGTGTGGCAAAGCCAGGATTCAACATAGACATTTGGCCCCCAGAGCCTACATCCTACCCTTTGCCTTTCAGTGGGCATTATCATGAATATTTTTCCACACCATTAAATTATTTTAATAATTTGCACAGCAATCCATCCTGTGCATAGACTGTCATTTTTTCATCCCACCTCTACAATTGGACATTTTGTTTGTATTTAATTTTTCACCATAATAAACAATTCTTTGAAGTTCATCCTCATATGTAAATCCTTGTCCACATTCTGAATATTTCCTTAGGATATCATCTTGGAAGTGGAATTATGCCCCATCTGTTTTACTGAGGGATCGTTCACGTACAGTAAATCCCCTGCATATGAACCTTCAAGTTGCAAACTTTCAAAGATTCGAACGTGGGTTCCATCAACGTCAGGCGTGAGTGAAACTGCAGGTTGCCCTCCGTCTCCTGTTGCTGACGATCCTTCAGCTCTACCATCTCCCACCTCCTCTCCCTCCTCCAGTCAGTAACTCTTCTTGCCCGTTCACTGGATGCCAGCCCCGTATGCCAGCTGTTGTACTGGACTGCTGTACTTTTCAAGGTGCTGTGCTGTAAGATTAGAAATGTTTTCTTTATTTTCTGTGTTTGCTTTTTTATGTATTATTTGTGTGAAAAGTATGATAAACGTATTACAGTACAGTGCTATATAGCCGATTGTGTTAGTTGGGTACCTAGGCTAACTTTGCTGGACTTACGAATAAATTGGACTTACGAACGCACTCTCGGAATGAAACTCGTTCGTATGTGGGGGACTTACTGTACAATAAAATTCATGAATTCTAAGTGTGCAAGACAATGAATTTTGACTAATTATGCACAACCACTACAATCAAGATATGGAAGATGTCCATCACCCCAAAAAGTGCTTCTTTGGAGTCATTCCCTCTCCACCCTTCCCCCAACCCTCATTCTGGCCCCAGGCAACCAAAGTTCAGCTTCCAGTCACTACAGTTTTGCCTTTTCTAGAATTTCATATCAATGAAATCATGCAGTATGTAATCTTTTGTTTTTGAATTCCTTCACTCAGCACTATGCTTTTGAGATTCATCCATGTTGTTGTATACTTCAGTAGTTCATTCCTTTGTATTATCGAGTAGTATTCTATTGTATGGATATACCACAATTTGACATCCATTCACTAACTGATGGACGTTTGATAGTTTGGAGCTGTTATGAATGAAACTGCTATAAAAGTTGAAGCGCAAGTCTTTGTGTGAACATAATTTTTGCTTCTCTTGGGTAAATACCTAGGATTGGGACTGCTGGGTCATATATAATCAGTGTATGTTTAAGTTTATAAGAAAAACAACTTAACTGCCAAATGGTTTTTCAAGAGGCATTCTCATCAACAATATAAAAGAGTTCCAGTCATTCCATGTTCTCACCAAAACTTGGTATTGTCAGTCTATTTTATTTCAATCATTCTCATGAATGTGAGGTGATATCTCAGCCTGGGTGCAACTCGGATTGTCATTAATGGGGCATCATGATCCATTTTCTCCAATAAAGGCAGTTAGCAAAGGAAACATTGGTTAGGAGAGTACTTCCCAAACTTTACTGTGCATAAAGATCCTATGGAGAGCTTGTTAAAACACAGATTCCTTGACCCTGACCCCAGAGATTCTGATTTAGAAGGTGTCGGGGTAGGGTCTGAGAATTTGCATTTCTTTTTATTTTTAATTAGTTTTCTAAATTTAATTTGATTTCTTTATTTTTGGCTGTGTTGGGTCTTTGTTGCTGCGCGCCAGCGTTCTGGCAAGCGGGGGCTACTCTTCGTTGTGGTGCGCGGGCTTCTCGTTGTGATGGCTTCTCTTGTTGTGGATCACGGGCTCTAGGCACACGGGCTTCAGTAGTTGTGGCTCACGGGCTCAGTAGTTGTGGCGCTCGGGCTTAGTCGCTCCGCGGCATGTGGGATCTTCCGGGACCAGGGATCGAACCCGTGTCCCCTGCATTGGCAGGCAGATTCTTAACCACTGTGCCACCAGGGAAGCCCCAGGATTTGCATTTCTAACAAGCTCCCCCGTGATGCGGCTGCTGCTCGTCAGAGTCACACTTTGAGAACCACTGAGCTATGGAAAGAGGAAGCACTAAAAGGGCAGACCCAAGATCCACCAATGACTGGGTGGGCTTAAGCAAGCCATTGCCCCAGTTATATCATCTCCAAGATGCCCTTGCACCAATGTTAGGGATCAACTCCGCTCCCATCTGACAACTCCTCCACCCTAAACCCTCATCTGCCTCCCCAACATCACCTCCTGTCCAAGCGTGCATCTGCAGCACCCACGAAGGGTCTCATAAATCCTGGAACCCTGTGAGTACAGGAGAATCATCCTCACCACCACCACCATCGTCACCATCACCATCATGCACAGTCGCTGCTCCCTCCGGGAGAGCAGACACTGTTTTGTTCATCTCTGTCATCTGCAGGGCCTTCTGGAGAGCTTGATCCATAGTAGGCGCTCAGTGAATTCTAAACGAATGAGTGAACAATAGCTCACGTTTTGACAGCGCTTCGGGATCTTGTGCTTCGCAAGGCTTATCTCCTCTAAGCCTCACGATCCAGACGAATAGGCGCTATTTTTATTTCCACGTGCCAGACGGGGAAACTGAGGTTCGCCCAGGGTGAACACAGCTAGCGCCAGGCAGAGGCCAGGTTTGGCACTCAGGTCTGTCGGAGCACAGATACCCACGCGTCTGGGACCGGTTTTGGGTCTCATGGTTGAGATGAAGCGGGGTGAGGGGAGCGCATTAGTAGAAGCTACCCGAAGGGGCGGAAGCAAATAAAAACAGCCGGCGGGCTGCGCGCGGAGGCGCTGGACACCCCCAGCGCTCACGGGCGATCAGCGTCTTAAATAATGGCACCCGGAGAGCGGTTCAGGAGAAACAGCTCCGCGAGCGCCACTCGGAGGAGGGTTGAGCTGCAGGTGGGGACAATGTAATTAAGAAATTAAAAGGTAATTTCTACAGACGCTGCGTCTCGCCGGGCCCAGCGATCGCCTAATTGATGGTGCGGCGGGCAGAGCCCACGCAGCCGCGGTTCCCCTGCGCCTGGGAGCGCCGCGCCCTCCCCGCGCTTTGTGGTTTCTCCGTCCGACCCGGGATGGGCTTCCGGGGAATTCCGGAGAGGGACCAGAGGGCGGGACACTCGCGACCCTCGCGCCAAAGCTCTCCCTGCCTTTCTTACCGTTCTTTCCGCCGCTACAAGTAATGTGTGCCTTTCGATTCGTCTTTCTTCCGTTTCTCCCCCGCCCTTTGTGTCTCCACTCCCTTTATCTATAACGTCTATTTCTTTCTCGTCCCCTTTTTAGTAGTTCACCAGTCTCTCTCTGTTCCTCTCTCTTCGCCACACCCTCCCCCACTCCCAGGTTTCTGTCTCCATCTCCCATTTCCTTCAGTTCCCAAAATCCTTAGCGCTGGACCTGGAAGAGTTTGTAGGGGATCTTTACACCCTGGAGGAGATTGCATTTAAGTTACTGCCACCACCACCGTCCCCACCTCCCATTCCTGCAGGCCTCTGCATGTGGGTGGGTCATTGGAATGTCCCAGCATAAGCTCTGCAAGCCCGCTGCAGTGGCTCCATTAGACCCACCTGGAGTCTGTGCCCAGGAACGGTGGGTGGGTGGGTAGATGGGTGGATGAGTGGATTACTCAGAAGGTGGTCAGTTTGGGTATTTGGACGGATGGTTGATTGTTTGGTCAAAGAGCTAGGTAGGTGGATGGCTGGATAGTCTAGGGTGGGTTGGTAATTGGATGGATGTGTGGATGGCTGGATAAATGGGTAGGTGAATGGGTAGGTAGATGGATGGTGGTGGGTGAATAAAGGAGTAGTTAATACAGGTGAATGGGTGGAATAATGAATGAGTAGATGAGTGTGGGGTGATCAAGTGGCGGATAGATGAGTGGATATGAGGACAGATCAGTGTGTTGATGGATAAACTATTAAATGAGTGAGTGGGTAAGTGAGGATGGGTAATGGTAGGTGGGTGCATGGGTAGATTGGAGGGCATGTGGGAATTTGGATGGATGGGAGTATGCATTGGTGGGTATGTGGTGGATGAGTGGATGGTTGGTAAATGGATGAGTAGCTGAATGGGTAGGAGGTCATTGATAGATGAGTGTAGGGACGGATGGGTAGATAGAAGATGGATGGATGGATTGATGGGTAAATGAATGGGTGGATAGTGGGTAAATGAATGAACGGGTGGGGGCATTTGTGGGTGGAAAGGTGAGTAAATGGATGCGTGGGTAGGTGGATGAGGGGTGAATGGAGAGATGAGTGGATGTATAGGAATGGTGAATAGGTAGATGGATCGAGGGGTGGATGGATGGGTAGCCAGGTAAATGATGGAACTCATAGGAACATTAGCAGGTATAAACAACACAGGAGTCTGCCATCTCTGAGGTGTCTTTCAGCACTGGAGTTTCGAGGTCTCTCCCGAGTGTTTCCCTTTACAGGGAAGCAGGGACTGGGCCCCACGCAGACTTGGGATGAGTTGCCACTTTTTCCTGTTTCTTCCAAATGGCCGTAATAACAGCCTCACTGGGATTGGGAGGAAAAGGTGAAGTCAGAGGAGAGAAGGCACTTTGCCAACCGGAATGCCCCCTACCCGTGCACCAATATCAATACATGGAATCAATCACGGCCCGTCGCCACCCCAACCCCAACAGCTGTGGACCAGTCAGACTGCAAGGTCCAGCAGCCACGCTCTCTCTTAAGTCATGACTTGTCTTCCAAAAGGCCCCTCCCTGACATCTCTACTTACCAAAACTCCACCCGTCTTCGAGGTCCACTTCTCTGTCACACTCCTGCAAGTACAGGAAGCCTCCCTCACTTGAGGGAGGTGGATGGGTGGATAGTCTAGGGTGGGTTGGTAATTGGATGGATGTGTGGATGGCCCCTCACATGAAGAGGACCTTGAATGACATGCTAAGGAACATAGACTTCAGTTGGGCAGGTGAGATGGAGCTATGGAAAGGTTTGAAATCCTCCACCTGCCTCCTGGTACGATAAGCTTCGATCCAGGATTCTACCCATCTCCATGGCTCTCTATGGTTCCCCGCCCACCTCTGCTTCTACCATGACTCCCCAAGATAGAGAGATGCCTTTTGTTCATCTCTGTGTTTCCAGTCCCTTGTAGAGAGCCTGGCATGCACTAGGTTCTCAGTAAACTCTTCCTGAGATGGATAAGTGGAGAGGGTGATAAAACTTAACAACATGGGCAATAGCGTTTTGCCTGGTGACCCTTCTGTAGTGTCTTCTGTTTCTCAGAAGTGGAAACTGAGGCCAGTAGAGGTTACCCAACTGCTCTCCCCATGACTCTGAAGTCTCTCCCAGCCCCCACGAAGCTCTCAGGAACATGGCCACCCATGAGTACAGAATGAAAAAGCGTCCTTTGTTCCAGGAGATGCGGAGAGGTAAGTGGGGGAGGGATCCGCTGGGGGATTAGGGAAGGGCCTGCAGGGAATTCCTTTCTCACTGGGGCTCAGTGGGGGTGGAGCTGGATTTTTCACCTGCTAAGAGCCCCTTCTGAGCTGCTTTCCACCTGCTGGGAACGCCCCAAGCCAGGGAAGCAGGGAGGCCCACCTGAAGTGGTCATTCTTAGGCCAGCACACCTGGACAAGAGGAGCCAGGGGAGGAAGGAGGGGGGAGGAGGATGGTGGGATACAGAGGGACGTGAAAGAAAAGGAGAGAGGGAGGGGGGACTCAGACACACGTGTTCAGAAGAGTGTAGACACTTATATGCACACAATCAGAAATACATATCCACTCGTACACATTCAGATACACGTGACTGTATGTGGATGAGGGATCACATAGATACATAAATATGTGTGCATCTGTCTCATCAATTCATTTATATTTCCATGCACAGAACCACACATGTACACAATCACATATACAAAGATATATATGCGTACATTCACACACACACCCCGAAAGCACACACTCTTATCAGATGCTCTCAGAGACACACAGGTGCTCAGAGGCCATATACAAATTCACACGCACGCATGCCTAGACCCAAGCCTACACACACACACGTGCACGTCCTCATATTCACATATATATGCACGGCTCTCCCCTCCCCTACTGCCGGCTGCGTTCTGCTAACTTGTTTATGGAGTTTATCAGTAAGTGCTATGGGAAAAAAGAATAATTAGAGGTGACTTTGGTCAGAGAAGTCCTCTCTGAGGAGGTGACCTTGGAGCTGACATCTCAACATAGGGGAGAAAACAGTCAAGCAAAGATCTAAAACTAAGAGTGTTCTGGGAGCAGAGTGAACAAGGCGGAGAGCCATAAGAGAAGAGGTTGGAAAGAGGCTATGGGAGAGGGGGGTCTCACTACAGATCCTCAGTGTGAATCAGTCTTAGCCTGACTTTGGGGACCTTCCGCTGATGACCCCACCTTCCCAGTTTCCCAGTCCTTACTGACCCCCAACGTCTACTGCAGGGGGGAGGCCGACCTGAGAAGAGAATGAACGTGCAAAGCTGATTCACCCGCAGGGCCATGTGCCGTGGCCGGTGAAAGATGCTCCCTCAGGCACCTTCCCAGGTGGGAAATTGCTGCAGCCAGAGAAAGAGGAAGAATCCCCAGTTCTGTAATTCCCGTAGAAGCAGAACCCTTAACCCCCAAAGACTTCTCTCTCAAGTATTCTCAGCAGAGCCAAAGCTAGCCCCAGTGGGTGTTGGTGGGTAGGTGTTCCTGTTTATCTTTTTGGAATCAAAGGGCAACTTACCCACCTCCGTGTCTCTGAAACCTGTACCTCCAAGAACCTATTCCTTATAGAGAGAGCCTCCACTTCTTCTTTCTCGGGGGAACAGGGAGATGGTGTGATGGAAGCTTGCACTTCCAAAAGAGGCAGATCTCACCTCCACCACTTCATAGCTGTGTGCCCTTGGGCCGAGGACCCAGCCTCTCTGAGCCTCCATGTCTTCATGGAGCAAATGGCAAGATTGTTGAGAAATAACACACGTCTCGTCCCTGGCACGCAGCCTCCGTTCAACCTACGTCAATCTCCCCCTTCCTTGGGGACCAATTTTTCAAGCACGGGAAGCGTCCCTTGCCACTTCTGACGAGGGGCAGTTTCAGCTGGCTGAGGGCTTGGTAACATCTACCTAGCCTTGATCGGGTGCCATGATGAAGTCTTTCCTCACCTTCCCTCTCCAGGGCCTATCCTTCCAGGACCTTTCTCTTGTCTGGCAGGGTTCGTGGCTACCCCTCCACACCTCTGAGTCACAGCTCCCTGACCCAGGCCAGGGCTGAGGGAGGGGGAGTGTGAAGATGACCTCGGGGCTGACTTGGAGGGAGAGCTGGGGGTGGGGATGTAGTGTGGTTCCCCAGCCCTCGTCTTCCCCTTCCTGTTTCTTCCTAGAGATGGAGTGAAGGGCTTTCACACTTGTCTGGGCTGACTCCAAGTGTGTGATCACTCTCCCCGGGTGTCAGCGCGCCTGGGAGATTTGTGATACCGCCTGCTTCCTAATTACTTCCCTCTCTGCACTCTCACCCCTCCCAGCTCTCCTCAGACCTGCTGCCACCACCTCCATCATCTCTACCTGCCGGTCTGCCTGACTCCATCTGCAGAGGAGAAACTCGGCTGGAAACTGAGGGAGGAGTCTTCACAGGTCCCCACTGCTTGGACCACTGATGCTAGATTAGACCAAGGCACCCCTTCATCATTTCTAGCAAAGTCTGTTTCCTACTTGGCAGCGGGGACTGCTCCTCTCTGGGCACCTGTGAGTCTCCTTCCTTCCAGGCAAAGCATCAGGTACCTTGGGTCATCTAGCTTGGCTGACCTCACCCATCTAGACCTCACCAGTCCCAGGCCCCGCAAAAACAAGACACATCGGACCACAAAGGGTTTCCCTTCTCTTACCCCAAAACACCTCTTGAAAATGGACCTTCTTAGTGAGGAAGATCTCTCTGTGCTGGCATGGGCAGATAAATTAAGGGAAGATAAATTAAGTGAAAAAATGGAAAATGCCACAACGCTGCTCAGTCCAACCCACTTTTTAAAAATATGCACATTAGGGCTTCCCTGGTGGCGCAGTGGTTGAGAGTCCGCCTGCCGAGGCAGGGGACACGGGTTCGTGCCCCTGTCCGCGAAGATCCCACATGCCGCGGAGCGGCTGGGCCCGTGAGCCATGGCCGCTGAGCCTGCGCGTCCGGAGCCTGTTCGCCGCAACGGGAGAGGCCGCAACAGGAGAGGCCGCAACGGGAGAGGCCACAACAGTGAGAGGCTCGCGTACCGCAAAAAAACAAACAAACAAAATAAAATAAAATAAAAATATGCACGTTAAAAAAGAAAAAAGCTGCAGGAATATTAGCCAAAAGCATTCCCATTGGTTATGTCTGAGGGTGGGATAACAGCGAATGTTCTATACTACACGTTTCCATGATGTTTTCATTTAGTCATTGCTTTTATAGTCAGGAATAATAGAGTGTTTGAAAAGGGAAGGGAAAGGGGTTCTTTGGGTCTCTGCTATCATGAGAAGGCAGGTGCACTGGCAAGCAGGGTTCAAGAGTCAGACAGACCACCTTCCCCAGTCTGGGGAAATTCCAACCTGTGGTCCAGGACTGAATCATCCTGAAGCAGGAAGGAAAACGGAGTGATGCTGAAGAAATCACTGCATCATCTCTTTCCTTAAAAGTGTATGTCTGTTTCTGAATTCCTAATTCATACAGAAGAACACGTGCTACATTTTCTCTCCAGGAAGGGGAGCCAGGTGGCTGGGGATGGTGAGGACAGAGGTAGAGATTTCACTTTATACCTTTTTTTTTGGTACCTTTTGAATTATAAACCATGTGAATGTATTATCTACTCAAAAAATAAATAAAATTTAAACGTGAAAATAAAGCACTTTCCAAATAGCACTGTTAAGTCAGTGTACAGTATGTTAAATGTATATACCCATGCATGGACAAACATAGCCGTTTGAAAACAATGAGTTAATTTTAAGGTGCTCATTAAGAAACATTTGGAAGATACAGAAAAGGAGGAAGAAAATATATATGTTTTACCCAGAGTCCTGCCACTCAAAGACAACCACTATTAATATTACAGCTTATTTCTTTCCAGTCTGTTTTCTATGCAAGGGCATTTTGTTTGGGTTTGTTTTTTTGTCATGTTGTAGTTTGAATCATTCTGTGTTAGAGTTTTAGAAATTGCTTTTTAAAGATGTAAACGTGGCCAAATTCTTACAATGTAATACCACGATAGAGCTTTGAGCATCATTCTTAAAGGCTGGTCTGGTCTTGGTATTGGTGTTGGCTGGTATAGGGAAGCCCTGAGAAATCTCAGAGGAAACTTCTGCCTTCCACCCACCACTGCAACCTGGGGGGTGTGGCTGGAGGGGGGGGAGAGGAGGGTCAGGTGAAGCGGGGTGCTTGTGTGGCTTCTGGGCTATTAACTAAGCTCTAAGCACGTCCTGTCATCATTTCCAGTCTCAGTTCTCCAAACACCTCCCTCCCCATCACGGAGACTCCCTGATGGATGCTGCTTGGGAGGGGAGACTGTTGGCTTTGGGGCCAGTGGAGATGGAGATGGGGGAGGGCGCCCAGGGGAGGCAGAGCCAGGCAGCTCTCAGCTTGCCTGAGCGAGAGTGATGGGGTGTGGAACTGGAGGAGGGAGCGGAAAAGAGGAAATGATGGATGGGAAGGAAGACAGTCCACGAGAGGAAAGCTGTCAAGAAAGTGTGAGGGGGACCGTGGTGGACCAGGGGTATGTGTGTTTGCCTCTCCCTCCTCCGCCCCGGGGGAGAGTGTGTTTCTTGGGGATAAATCCACACAGGAGAGGGAAAGAGCCAAAGCAAAGACTCCTCAAACGACTCCTAAAGACCTACTGTGTGCTCTGCCCTGGGCTCGCAACTGGTCAAGGGGAAGCTTAATTATGCCCAAAGGAAGACAGGGCGGATCCTCAGGGGAGATGGCCAAGGTAGGGACCCATGAGCTGTGGGTAGAGCGTGTGCATTGGGGTCTGGGTGCGCAGGTATGAGAGATGGTGTGCTGGCGGGGGTACTGGAGGATGACAGCCCTGGAGTGAGGTCAGACACGTTCGTCTTATGGGGGAGGGGAGAGAAAGAGAGGAAGACATATGAAGGCTGAGAGGCATTGAGTTAGAGACAGAGAGACACAGAATCAGAGACAGGCCGATGGAGAGAGACACTGGGGAGACAGCTTGGTAGAGACAGCAGAGTTGGGGAGACAGAGAGAGAAGAGACAAGGAGGGGGAGAGAGCTGGGCCAGTGAGGAAGGGGCAGACTGCCTGGTGGGGCAGGGGCCATGCAGGTGCTAGAACCCAAAGGGAAAATGACAGCAATTTAAAAAGACAGACAAAACTACAATGAGGTATCACCTCACACCAGTCAGAATGGCCATCATCAAAAAATCTACAAACAATAAATGCTGGAGAGGGTGTGGAGAAAAGGAGATTCTCTTGCACTATTGGTGGGAATGTAAATTGATACAGCCACTAGGGAGAACACTATGGAGGTTCCTTAAAAAACTAAAAATAGAGCTACCATATGATCTAGCAATCCCACTCCTGGGCATATATCCAGAGAAAACCATAATTTGAAAGGATACATGCACCCCAATGTTCATTGCAGCACCATTTACAATAGCCAAGACATGGATGCAACCTAAATGTCCATCGATGGAGGAATGGATAAAGAAGATGTGGTACATATATATCATGGAATATTAGCCATAAAAAATTAAATAATGCCATTAGTAGCAACATGGATGGACTTAGAGATTGTCATACTGAGTGAAGTAAGTCAGACAGAGAAAGACAAATATTATATGTTATCACTTATATGTGGAATGTAAAAAAATGGTACAGGGACTTCTCTGCTGACGCAGTCATTAAGAATCTGCCTGCCAATGCAGGGGACACAGGTTCGATCCCTGGTCCCAGAAGATCCCACATGCCGCAGAGCAACAAAGCTGGTGCGCCACAACTACTGAGCCTGCGCTCTAGAGCCCACGAGCCACAACTACTGAGCCCACATGCTGCAACTACTGAAGCCCGCGCTCCTAGAGCCCATGCTCCGCAACAAGAGAAGCCACCGCAATGAGAAGCCCACGCACCGCGACGAAGCGTAGCCCCCGCTCGCCGCAATTAGAGAAAGCCCACGCGCAGCGACGAAGACCCAACACAGCCAAAAATAAATAAATTAATTAAATAAACAAATTTTTTTTCTTTAATGGTACAAATGAACCTATTTACAAAGCAGAAATTGAGTCACAGACGTAGAAAACAAACTTATGGTTACCAAGGGAGAAAGGGGGGATAAACTGGGAGATTGGGATTGACATATACACACTACTATATATAAAATAGATAAGTAATAGGAACGTACTGTGCACCACAGGGAACTCTGTCCGGCGCTCTGTAATGACCTATGTGGGAATGGAGTCTAGAAGAGAGGGGAGATATGCATACGTGTGGCTGAATCGCTTTGCTGCACAGCAGAAACTAACACGACACTGTAAATCAACGATACTCCAATAAAAAAATTAATTTAAAAAGGTTTTTTAAAAATAAAATAAAAAGACAGATAGAATGGCATTGAAAGGGGCATAGGGAGTGACCAAAACGGAGAAACAGAGAGAGGGAGAATGGTGACAGTGGTGACAGTGGGTACAGAGCACTGACAGGTACACAGGGCAGGCCAGGAACAGTGACGTGGCCCATGTGAGACACCCTCACCTCAACTTCGTGGCTCCTGGTAACCGGAGCCTCGCCGGACATGCTTCAACCTGCCCATCCTAACCTGCTCTGGCTCACTATTGCCCCCCAAAGGGAGCCCACTGTCCTCCTATGGCAGTAAAGGCCCCCTTGGATCTGCTTGCCCTGCCCCACCGCTGCCTCTCTAACCCCACACACTCTCCCACCTCTTGCCTTGGCCCGGGCTCCCATTTGGGGCCACCAGGACTCCTATCCCTCTTTTCCTGTGTCCAGACCATTATAGGTAGTGCCCAGACCCACCACGTGTTTTAATGCCCTTGCGTCACACAGGAAGAGAAATTGCTATGAGAAAACATGTTAACGAGCCCATCAAGGGGCTCTGGACTTCCACTCCCCACTGTATTATGCACAGATTTTTTTTCTAAATCCATTTGTTTAAGTACAAAGGGTGCGCTGGTTTCAAGAACAATGTTAAGTAAACGTGGTCACGGGCAGGTGGGGTACAGACTCCAAGAGGGATACCTGACTGACGTCTGGGAGTCAAGGTCTCATTTGAAACGGACTCCCCTCCTCTGGGAAGCCTTCCAGGATTTCCCCCACTCTCTTCTTTTCCTCTGACTGCTCCCAAGGCTCAGAGGAAGGAAGGATGGGAGATGGTGGACAGCTTCAGAGAGGAGGTGTATTGGGGCTGGACCTTGAGGGTGAGTCCAGGTAGCCCAGGAAGGAAGGGAGGAGGAGATTCCCAGCAGAGGGAACAAAACAGGCCGAGGGAACAACGGGAACCAAGACAGAGGTGGGAAGAGCAGGACTTGCCCCTTGGGCTCCCAGACGCGGGCCAGTTCAAGCCTCCGGTTCCCCCTTTCATCCTAAACCCACCTTCTCGCCTCCCCTCTGTTTCCTTTGTTGCAGACTTTGCCCTCGTTCCCGTTCCAGTGCGTGGAGAGCCATGACTTGGTGCAACCACGGCCAGGTTGCAACTGTGAAGCTGGGGTCACATTTTCTTTCCAGTCCCAGCCTTAGAATAGGAAACACCCGTTTTGTGACCCTGCCTCTCCCCACCCAAACCTCCTCTTCCCCTTTCTCATCCAGCCAGTAGCACGAGAGGTACTGGTAAAAGGCATTCAATTCAACCCCTCATCCTGCAGGTGGGGGAAACTGAGGCCAGGGAGGCAGGATGCCCAGCCCAGGTCAAGGGCAGAGCCACCCCGGAACCCCAAGTTGCTGCGCCCCTGACGTCTTTCTCCTCCGCTCTTTGGCCACCAGCTCACCTTCCTTCCTCCTTCTTCATACCCCAAACCTCCGCCCTGTCCCTCTTGTTTCCTTTCCCCACTGGCTCCACTGCTTCCTTGTCCTCCCTGTCTCCCTGCCCCAAGCAGAGCTGCTGGATTCTTAGTCTCCATCTTTCTATGTGTGTCCATCTCTGTGATTCTAAATGTCTCTCTCGCTCCCTCCCTGGATCCGTCTGCATCCCTCTCGCCCTCCCTGGGCCAACCTTTTGGGCTATCGCTGTGCAGTCAACGTGTCTTCTCTTTCTTTCTGTGTGTATATGTCTCTTACTCTGTCTTCCTGTTGTGCTTCTATCTTCTCTCTGCCTCTTTCTCCCTCCGATTCCCCAGTCCCCACCTCTCCCTTCTCTCCCCCTCTCGTGCCCACATTCCTCATCCAGTTCCAGCTCTTTCTCCCAATCTCTCCTGCTCTTTTTTCTGAGACTCGCCTCTCCCACTCAGATCCCCTCCACACACTCACACGCATGCACATGCTTTCACTGTCACACTCACGCGCACGTTTGCCCACCCCACTTGGATCATCCATCAGCCCCAACGTCTTCCAAGTAAGAGCTTTCTGGCTGCCCCCACCCCTGCCCCCCACAGGAAGGAGCGGGCACCAGGGCCAGGGTCTGCACCAGCCCTGCCAGCCTGGATTGGGAATAGGCACCTTCCAGAAGCTGGGAGGTGACCGGGACAAGACCGCCAGGGAGCAGCAGAAGGCGTCAGAAAGGAAAGCGAGGCGCTCCTCCAGCCTGGACCCTGAGCACCGAGCGTGCGACCAGATATTATTTTAATAAACTCGGCACATCTTGCCCTCACGCCAGCTGCTGCACACCCTCTCTTATTCTGTGGATCTCATTTATTCCTGATTAGCAAAATCACCTGTTTGTCAAATAGGGACAGCTCGGTGAGACATTAAATTGCACTGAAGCCGAGGGGGTGGGGTGGGGCCCACTGCAGGCAGCCAGGAGGCTAGTGGGAAGAAGTGGGAGGAGGATGGAGGTGACTTAAGCTCCGACTCTGCTCTGGCCACAGGGGCAAGCCCCCAGCCCCCACTCCAAGAGCTGACCCATATCCACAGCCGGCTGGTGTGCAGGGATGGGATAGGGCTGGCAACGCAGACGTGGAGGACAATCAAATCTTCCAGTGACACCAGCCGGGGAGGGTGTCAACCAAAGTTGTGGGGAGAGGAACAGGAATCGGACAACCCACTTCCACCCTTTGGAGAACTGGCGTGGGAGAGAGTCCTGCACCAGTGGATTTTCATGCAACAGTGCAGTTGCATTTCTCCAGCAAGGAAAAGTGGTTTCTCATCGCAGTGAAGCACACAAGACCCAGAGTCAGGCAGAGGTGGGTTCAAATCCACCTTTGGCTCCTCTCTGGCTGTGCAAGCTCAGGAAGGTCACTTCACCTCTCTGAGCCTCTCTCTTGCAGCTGTAAGATGGGGCTAATGCCAGTACCTACCTCGTGAGGCTGTCCAGGCAATTATTCAGTGAGTCAGCCCACAGACAACACTTAGCCCAATGTCTGGGTCAGAGAAAAAGATTAGACTGATCCTGTGAGCATATCAGCCTGTAGCCAGGTCGAGAAGCCAGCTGTAATATCACCACAGCTTCTGACTCCATTATTGCCCTTCGCTTCCTCCTTGAAATGCCCTCTCCCTGGCTTTCAGGACCTCCCATAATCACCCTGTTCCATCCTAAAGCGCCAGCTCCTTGAAGTCAGCATCCATGGCTTCTTGGCTCACCTCTAACCCACAGTATATGTTCACAGTATATGTTTGTTGACTGACTGATGGACCAATTGCCTACTAGTTCTCTGGGGCTTCTTGGATGCCATTTTCCTCCTATGCTGTAGCCCAGAGCTGTCCAGTAGAAATATAATGCAAGCCACAAGTACGATTTTAAATTTTCTAATAGCCTCATTTTTTAAAGCAAAAGGGAACAAGCGAAATTAAATGTATTCATCTAGTTTATTTAACCCAACACATCCAAAATACTATTTCAACATATAATAAATGTTTTAAATCACTGATAAAACATTTTACATTCTCTTTTCCACTCTAAGTCTTTGAAACCCAGTGCGTGTTTTCCATTTATAGTGCATATCTATTCAGATTGGCCACATTTCAACAGCTTAACAGTCACCTATGACTAGTGGCACCATATTGAAGGGCTTAGTCCTAGAACTTGGCTAGTCATGGCCAGCAGCACCCCTTGAGAGTTTCTTAGAAGTGCAGAGTCTCCCAATTTACCCCCACGTCTCCTGAATCAGAATCTGGGCTTTAAAAAACTTAAAATTTTGAGATCTGTGTAGATCACATGCAGTTGTACAAGCAGTAATAGAAAGATCCTGTGCACCCGTCACCCAGCTTTCCCCAATGGTAACATCTTTCATAACCGTAGTAAAAATCACAGCCAGGAAATTGATCCACACACCTTATTCAGATTTCACCAGTTTTACTTTCCCACTTATCGTTTTCGCTCATTCTCCTGCGTATTTAGTTCTGTGCAATTTTGTCACCACCATAGTCAAGACCCAGAACACCCATCGCAAGGACCCCTTGTGCGACCGTGTTAAACCCACAGCCGCCTCCCCCCACCCCACCCCCACCCCTGGCTCCTCTCCAGCCAGATCCCCTGGCGATTCGTGCGCATGTTAACTTCGAAAATCAAACACAGAGAGAGTTATCATCTCTTATATTTTCTTTCAATCCCTTGATTCCCTTGAGGGGAAAGTCTTTGTGTGTAAACAATATTTCTTCAACACCTCTCTAACCCTTGCTAACCTGTGGGACCTTGAGTAAGTCACCGGGCCTCTTGGCATCTCAGGTTCCTCATTTGTGCAATGGGAACAAGAATCGTATCCATCCGCGGTGCTGCTGTCGGGATTAAATGAGGTCATGGCGTTGTTTGCGTCTTAAGGGCT
The DNA here is from genome assembly GCF_059928025.1 of Delphinapterus leucas. Lineage (NCBI taxonomy): Eukaryota > Metazoa > Chordata > Mammalia > Artiodactyla > Monodontidae > Delphinapterus > Delphinapterus leucas. Next base: position 14,766,308 of record NC_143142.1, read on the forward strand.
GAGCCAATGCAAAACCCTAGGAATCTGCCCCACCCCCCAGGCTTTCATTCTTAAACACAAGCTTCAGGTACTCGGTGCAACATTATGTACAATCGGGATGTCTGGAAACAGCCTTCACGTTCAACCAGAGGAAAGGGTTGGACTCATGACGGCACATGCCTGCCATGCAACATCTTGCAGTATTTAAAAATTCATGTTCTAGGTGTCTATTAACAGTCAAAGAGGGATAGTCATGTCATTTTGTTAGCTTTTAAAATGAAAGAGAAATATGTTATGTGGTCAGTGTAAAAATTCAAACAGCTCAGATATGTATATATAATATACACTTAGATTCCCCTATTCCCACTCCCGTTGCTCCAATCTCAGAGGAAATCACGGACTACAATTTTGTGTGTATCTTTCTGGACAGATACAAAACACCCACATGTATGAGTATGTGTGCGTGTGTGTGTGTGTGTGTGTGTGTGTGTGTGTATTTACACAAAGGGTGTCAGGCTCTATACACAGATCAGCAGCTTGCTTTTCTCACTCCACCATATATGTGCTAGGTTGTTAAATGAGAAAAGCAAGTTACGTAACGGCATCATCAGTTTGACCCTAATTCTGTAAATATATGCATAGAAGATCTGGAACTCCATACCAAAAAGCAAACAAGTAACAAATCCTTATAACTGGTTGGGGGAGTGGGAGAGGGTGGGGAGAAATATTGAAGACTGACATTTGATCCCCAGTCCTATAAGGTACACAGCAGTCACCTTCCTGAGCCTCAGTTTCCACATCTGTAAAATTGGAGAGAATCAGTGGTTCCCAACCAGAGGCAATTTCCCCTCTGCCCTCCAGGGGACATTTGGCAATCACTGAAGACATTTTGGTTGTCACAACTGGGGGGGCCGTGCCACTGGCATCTAGTGAGTAGAAGCCAGGGATGCCTGCTAAACATCCTCCAAGGCACCAGCCAGCCCTTCACAGCAAAGAATTATTTGGACAAAAATGTCAGTGTGCCAAGGATGAAAAACTTCGATATATAACCCCTGCACACCTCCCAGGGCTACCGTGAGACTGCAGGAGGTGCCGATAACAGGACGCCTTTGTTATCACCATCACCATTATTATTATCATTGCGGCGGTTGTCGTCATGGGCAGCAGTGGTGAAGAGCTGACTATATTTTACACCTCAAAGCTGCTGTCCATTGTCCAAGCCCCAGCCCGCAGAAGCCACTGAGCTGATTCTCCGTTCAGGTGAGCACACGACTGTCTCAACATTTGTTCCGGGGACCAAGCCATAGGAGGACCCCTCCTTTCCCTGCTTCAGGCCAGAGGCAGCCGGGCACAAGGTGGACGCGCGGGCGGGCAGGCTGGCTGGGGCACCCGCAGGCCTGGCGTGAAGCCCCAGCTGGCGGCTGACCAGCTGGCCGAGCCCCTGAGTGGGGACCCAGCTGCCCAGCCCGGGCCCCGGCCCTCTCTCCCTTCTCCGGCTGCTCCCAGGGAGCAGGAATTAGCACGAAGGCGTCCTTTGCACCTCCGGAGCTCATTAGTTCCCCAGTCTCATTCTCCGCCGAAGCTGGCGTCCTGCGTGTGGCATCACGCTCTACTGCTGGGCCTGTGATTGTGGCCGCTGGCCTCCCCGCCATCCCACCCGGGGGCCACTCCTTCCCATCTGCCTCCCTGCTCGGAATCCTTCCCCTTTGTCTTCTCCGCTCCACCGCTCCACCACCGCCCGCCGCCCCACTTGACTCCGCGGCCTCCTTGGTACCTCATCTTTCTGCTCTCCTTTCTCTCCTGGCAGCGGGCCCCCGAGCCTCCTGTTCCCACTGTTCCTGAATCGAACCCTGAGCCTCCGAAGATTCATAGTCACGGCACCTGAAAAACTGACCTTGATCGTGGCCATTCTATAGATGTGAAAACTGAGACCAGGAGAGGGTGAGACTCGCCAGAGGGCAAAGAGTGAGTCAGAGGGACTTCCCTTGCGATCCAGGGGTTAAGACTTCGTGCTTCCAATGCAGGGGACGCGGGTTCAATCCCTGGTCGGGGAGCAAAGATCCTACATGCAGCGGGGAGCAACCAAAAAAAAGAGATTGAGTCGGAGAATCACCATGCATTCATTCGCTAAATATTTCTGAAGTCACCTTTGCAGGGTCAGTCACTGTGCTGCACCCCGAGAAGACAACCACGAGCAAGATAGCCGCTGGGGAGGAGGCAGGGAGGAGGCATTGGGCAGGAGGGCCTCTACCTGTGCAAAAGCGCAAGGCGTGCTTCTCAGCTGCCCGGGACTTCTAGCCCGCTCCCCTTCCCAGCCTACCTTGAGCCGCAGCCATAGTCCCTGCCCTTGGGGAGCTTTCTGTCTAGATCTGGGATTGGCAAACTTTCTGCAGGGCCAGATCGTTGATATTCTTGGCTTTGCAGGCATAGTCGCTGTTGCAAGTCCTCGACTCTGCCATTGTAAGGGGAAGGATGCACACAAATGGGCATTGCTGTGTTCCAATAAAACTTTATTTACAGACTGTGGGCTGAATTTGGCCTGAGGGCATTCATCGTCTAACTCCTGGTTTAGGGGTTTCCTGATTCTTAAATTTCTCCTGGCCAGCAGCCCCACTGATTTCCTTTTGCTTAATTACATGGGGTTGCATTTGGACAAAGGGAATTTCTACCTTTACATTCCCCACCCAAGGGCTGGCTGGGGGGCAAATGTTGACCAGAAGGTCCAACCCCCAGAGGGCAGTGGATAGAAACTTGGTCATGGTGGCCAGCCTGGGTGCCCCCAGCCCAAGTCTGCAAGTGAGTCCTGGTCATGTATCCACATTCAGACTGTTGCCTACAGACTGGGTCTCCTGGCTCCAGGCTGGACTTTTCCAGCCCTACCGTGCAGCCTCCTGTAGTCTCCGGGCCCAGGGAGATGGTCTTAGGCTGGGAATTGAGCTGCAGGCTTCTTTTCCTGGCTGCAGTCTCTGAATCAACGCCTTGGTTTCCCCATTATTAACATGGTGGGGGGGGGTCCCTGATTTTCCTCAAGACTGGGTCCCAGGATAATCAGAAAGCACAGTGTACATGTGTGTATGCACCCATACACAGACCATCCCCAGAATTATTCATTCACTCCCAAAGGGAGGTGGGAAATCCTACCTCTCACACCCACATAGCGCTATCCTATGAACGCAAGTCAGCTACACCGGGGTGGGGTAGGTAGTGCAACGGTTAAGGAGGTGAGCTCTGAAGCCCAGCTGTACCCCTTCATAGCTGAGAGGCCCCAGGCAAATGGTTTCACTGGAGCCTCCATTTCTCCTCTGCAAGATAGGAATCACTATGGCTCCCATCTCCCAGGGTTGGAATGAGGCCAAGGTGTGATTGCATGGGAAGCCCTTAAGCACCACCTGGTAGGTAGCACACATGTCAATAACAATAGCCACTATTATCATATCATCATGACATCATTTGATCAAAATACTCTGGGTGGTCGTATGAGAAGAGATGTGTCATCATTCCCATTCTACAGATAAAGAGACTCGGGAGAAGTCATACACCCAGTGTAGTGGATGCTACGGTGTGCCACCCAGGCCCCAGACTGACACTCATTCCCCAGATGTTGGCAGTGGTGGCTTCTAATGGTTCCCAGCTGCAAGCCCTCCCCAGGACCTGCCAGGGGCTGAAGGGAGACAACTGACTCAAGGTTCTGCTCCTCCCAGAGCAGCTCATATCCAAGGGCTGGTTGATGCAGGGAGCACAAAGGCCAAGCCCCCTTTGCCTCTATTTGGGGCACCTCCGTGAGATCAGCCCAGCTAAAGAGCTCCCCTGAGATGGGCTAAGGCCACTGTTGCAACCCCATTACAGGCCAACTTCTCCCTCTGCCCACCCTGCTTCCCTCACTTCCTCACAGGTGCTGATCCAGAGAGCACGCCCCAGCAAACCACCTGCACGCCCATCTCCACCCCAGGGTCTCTTTCCAGGGAACCTTTCCTGAGACACTTAGTTAGCAAGTGGTGGAGTCTAGACCAGACCTTGAGCCCTTCCTGCCTTTCCTTTGGAGAGACTAGAAATGTGAGGCAGCTCATAGCAAGGACGCCCAGTTGTACTTTCCTTGTTGGCCGTGAGCTTCTTTAGCTGGATGGCAACACGAGGATAATATCAGTGACACCAGCAACAGAGGCGTTTCACCACTTCCGGGCAAGCCTCGTGCGGGAGCCCCCAAACTTGGGCGTGCACCTGGATGACCTGCAGTGGGGATGGTTGCTGAAACGGAGGGCTGGACCCCATCCTTGGAGTCTAGGATTCAGTAGGTCTGGGGTGGGACTTGAGAATTTGCATTTCTAAAGGTTTCCAGGTGATGTTGATGCTGCCAGTCGAGGAAATACACTTTGAGATGAGTGGATAAAGGCGTAAAGTCTAGATTCAAAGAGACCTGTATTTAAAACCTGACACCACCATTTGGGTTCTGTGTGATCTTGGACAAGTTACCTAACCTCTCTGAGCCTCCATTTTATTATGGGGGAAATGGATGTGAGTGGAATCTACTCTGCAGAGTTAACTGGAAGATCCAAAAGATCTTGAACATAAAAACACCTTTCACAAGGCAAGTGCTCAGAACATGAAATCGGTAATCATTGTGTCCAAGCACTAGGCTAGGGCACTGCGTATGCATAAGCTCACTATTATTTTCATCAGTGGTAGAAGATGGCCCCCTGTCTTCAACTCCCAAGGCTGCCTTGTCCTGTCTGCCTGCCTCTCACCTTGCTGGCTGGTTCTCCCCGTTTTTGAGAGGTGCAAACTGAGGCCGTGCCTTGCCCGAGGTCACAGGCTCAGCCAGGACTCAACGTTCTCACCATCTTTCATCCCTGTCCCCTCCCGAGGCCCGGGCTGGGCTTCTCTGGCGTGAAGTCTTCCCAAACGAGGAGAGAATTAAGAGCTTTCTGTCCACACCAGAAGAAAAACAAACCCCACTGCCCTCCATTCCTCACTAAGGAAATGATGGATTTCTGTTATTGTTGTTGTTGAAATCACTACCGGGGGAAATAGATCAAGGGACATCTTGCCGGTGAGAGAGCTAGCTGTGTCACCGAGGAGAAGAATACGTATCTCTGCCACACTTATTGCCTTCCCCTTGGCACGCTGCTTCTCCTCGCCACGAACCTCAGGGTGGGGGCGGGCCTGGAGTCAGAGGGGCCAGCAGCTGGTGTTCCTGCATGAAGGAGAGCTGACAAGGCCATAGCTGGGGGCGAGGGGCGGTCTTCTGCCTTATCCATCCCTTTTCCTCTTCTGCATCCCCACCTCCCTCCCTCCTACATGTATTTATTGAGGGGGGTAAACCAGTTAAGTATCTGATCTGATTTTTCCCCTTGTATAGGTGGTGATGGGGAGGGAAAAGATGGTGGTCACAGATGGGGAGGACACAGAAAATATTGTCTACAGGGGACAACTCCTCTGGAAATACATTTGTGGTCTGTTTGTAAACCAACCACACAGCCACATATTCTGGGGCCACTTTGGTTTCAAATATTCTCTATTGCTGCCACCATAAGAGACACACAGTCAGATGTCTATATAGAGTATCTGGAGCTTTCAGTCTAGCAGAGGAGATTAAATGGGCGCATGCATGAGTACGTGCATGCATGCATCTGTGTGTGTGTGTTTCAGTGCCTTTATTCACTAGTTCTGCTCTAGTGTAGACAGATCTACAGTATAGAAAGATCTGCTTTGCCTATCTGTCTTTTGGCAAACCTTCAATATTTCACCAAAATCTTGGCATGAGACCATGTGGATCTGACCTCTGTTAATATTCTCACCAGCTTCCCTTTCCTGTACACTCAAGCCTCAAACCAAGAAGTGGAAAGAACAAGGGTTTTGCACTCTGTTTCAATGCCAGTCCACCGAATTACCCACTGTGTGACCTCGGGAAAGTTTTTTAAAACTCTGCGAGCCTCAGTGTTTTCATCTGTAAAATTGGATCACTTGGTCTACCCCTAGGGGATTAAATTAGAGGATTAAATGAGAATAATCATGTATATTAAATGCTCAAATAATAATATATAGAGAACTGTGCCAGGCGTTGTTCTAGGTGTTTTCAGACGGATGAACTCATTTAATCTTTGCAAGAACCTTATAGAGAAGGTACTACTATTATCTTCATTTTACAGGTGAGGAAACTGAGGTGCAGAAAAGTAAGGCAACTTGCCTAGATCAGGCAGCTAGAAGGATGCAGAACCAGGATTCAAACCCAGGCAGCCCTGCTCCAGATCCAATGCTCTCAAACATTCCACGATTCTGTGCAGTAGATACTCAGCGAAAGTTGATTCATTCCCTCCCTCTCTTTTCTTTTTCCTCTCATTGCTCTCCATTCACTGCCTGCCTCCACCAAGGGACTGACCAAACCCCAGTCCTAAATCCAGATGTTCCTGAGACCCGAAGGTTTGACCTCCCGCTGACCAGCACCCAGATGCTTGACTGAGGTTATTTCTTCCCTGTTTCATCCATCGAGTCATTTCTGGTCGTTGATATGGGACTGGCATGTTCAGATTCACCCTCAAGGATCGCCATGGTCCCAAAACCTCTGGGAATGATGACCCTGAAAACATCATGGATCAAGGTTACACATAGCCTATCCTGTTGTTCAAAGCATCTGGGAGAAGAGGTTCCAGGGTGTCTCCCTCATTCAAAACCTTTGCTTTGGGGAAACATTCCCTGCTCTGATCCTACTCTACTTCCTCAGGCTCTCAGCAGAGAGCTTTGCTGGCTCAGCACCCCCCATAACACCCAAAGTGAAATGGCCTCATTGTTAAACCTCAGCAATTTCTTATCTGGGCAAAATCGTAATCCCCAATACATCCCCGAGGCCCCACCTCCAGTTCAACCTCGGGCCTCCACATTCCCTGCCCTGCACCTCTTGGAGGGTGGGATGTGCATGTGTTGGGTGTTTATCAATATCTACTATCGCGGGAAGAATGTGTGGGAACTCTGAACCACCTTTGAGGGGGGACTTGACCATGGAGAGCAGCTCGGCAGAAAAGGAGACGTGGGCAATAATCTGAGGGAGAAGGACACTCTTCAGGGACAGGGACCAATCCAGCCAGAGCATGGGGATGTGGGTGGCGTGGCTACATAGGTGTTCAGAGACCCTCGCAGGTCAGCCCAATGTGTTTGTACTTGACCTGATGGGCAGCAAGGAAATGTTGAAGGGTCTGAACAGATGTAAAGGACTTGGCTTCCTGATGGTGAAAGAGTGTGGCATGTGCCTGTCTTGGTTTTGATATTGACCAGGGTTCTTGGCCTCCCCCAAGCAATAGAAATTGACTAGAGTCCAGACAGGAAATTCAGGTGAGGCTTTATTTGGGCCACTGCGCCGCAGGAGGGAGCGAAACAAGTAACCCTTGTTTGCTCCCCAAGAGGGAGGCAAGCTGGTTCCTTATACGGGAGTCACATGGAAAATGCTACATACGCTATTCTCAACAGCCAAGACAGTAAAGGCTCTGTTGAGTCCTGCAAGAAAGAAACTGATTTCACTTTGTTTTACCCAGGGGTGCCAAAAGTATTTGACCTATTTATCCTCCAAGGTTCAAATCCAACCCAGCGAAACTGGGCGAAGCAGGTGACTGGAATCTCAACCCTTACGAGCCAGAGGAAGATCACACATAGCTCTGTCCAGTCCAACCTTCTGCAGTGCTGGACGTGCTCTTTATGGGCTATCCAATATGGTAGCCACATGGAGCTCTTGGGCACTTAGAACGTGGCTAGTGCAACGGAGGAACTACATTGTTTTACTTTTAATTAAATTAACTTTAAACAACCACACGTGGCTAGTTATTCCCTTATTAGGCAGCATAGCTTTACTGCCTAATTTTTGCCCAATATCTGGGTTTTCTGTTGAGATTGGACCTACTGGGCATGGCGATTGGCAAGAATGAGCCCTCCATAAATCACCATCTCCCTCCGTTTTGTGGGCACTTGCTGTATGCCAGCACCACACCAATAGCTTGATCTAATCCTCCAACAACCCAGGGAGGTAGGTACTCTGGTTATTAAATCCATGTTCCAGATAACAAACGGAAACATGGGAGTATTAAGTGACGTGTTCAAGCTCCCACAGCTAAAAAGGGATGGACCCAGGATGTGGGCCGGGGTCCGCCTGACTCTTGATCCCTGTAGGTGTTTCTATGCCCAGACTGGCTTCTAGAACAAGCCCAGAACCAGCCCCAAGGTCCAGCACCTCTCCTTCCTCCGAGGGGCACATCCAGGCTAAGGAGACATTTGTCCCCCCATTAAATGTTAGCTGGCCGTGTGGGGAGCAATGGACTGGACCCTGAGGAGGACAGAGGTGAGGGGCTGCGGAAGTCAAGGCGGTCCCCGAGGGAAGCTCCCCATCCATTTGGGGGGCAGCAGGCGAGTAAACAGCTCCCCACAACAGGGCGAGGTAAGAGCCCAGACGACAACCTCCTGGGCCCCCTCCCATCACCTCTGCCTGGCCTGGCCCAGCCCCCAGCCTCACAAAGCAGCCCCGGAGGCCCCGCCCGCCCGATCCCCGCCCCGCCCCCCCGCAACGGCGGCTGGGGCGTGTTGTGCCCTGCAAGGCAGGGTACGTGATCTCATACCTTTCATCCCTTGCCGAGTTCAGATAAATGTCCCCCCTCCTCTCCCTCTACAGCTGAAAGTCGTCAGGTCTAGCTAGGGTTTCTCCCACTTATGCAGCTCATGAATATTTAACAGCATCTGCCGTGGAGGCGATAAAGCCCTACCAATCCTTGACAAATATGGCCTAATCTTTTCAATTTCGGGGTGCAAATATGCCTTCTGAGTCCTGTTTGTCACCTAGATTAATGGCCCAGGGTCCCATAATCCTTTGGTGCTAATTCAAGTGGTGGCTGGTTGGCGTGTGCCTGCCAGGGGGATGCTGGGATATACACACGCACGCACACACATACACGAAGGAGTGATTAGTCATGTGAGGGTTACTTGTAGCGTGTGTGTGAATGTTGCCTCGTGTGTGTGGCTTGTGTGTGTATATATATGTACATATAGCCTATTGTCTTTGTGTATCACAACTCTGTTTACAAGTATTTGGGTGTATGTTTCCAGGGGGAGCTGTGTCTGTGCCTGAGTGTGTATTCTGTTTCTATGAGTGTGTCTGTGTGCGTGAGTATATGCAGGGGACACTGGATATATGCCTGTGTATCTATGGGTGGGGAAAGGTTGCACAAAATCAGCTGAGCTTCTGATCTGATCTTTTCCCCTTGTATGGGTGGTAATGGGGAGGGAATAGATGGTAGTCATAGGTGGGGAGGCCACAAGAAATTATTGTCTACAGGGGACAATACGTTTGTGGTCTGTTTGAAAGACAAGCACACATGCCACATATTCTGGGGCCATTTTGGTTTTAAATGTTCTCTGTTGCTGCCCCCATAAAAGACACACAATCAGATGTCTATATAGGGTATCTGGAGCTTACAGTCTAGCAGAAGAGATTAAATGGGCGTGTGTGTGTGTGTGTCAGTGCCTTTATACACTAGTTCTGCTCTAGTGTAGCCAGAAATCCATAGTGGATTATCTCCTTTGCTCTCTCCCATTTCTCTCTCTCTCTCTCTGTCTGTCTGTCTGTCTGTCTCTCTGTCTCTGTCTGTCTGTCTGTCTCTCTCTGCCAACCTTCAACATTTCAGCAAAAGGTTGAGCTGAGTCCATATGGGTCTGGCCTCTGCTGATATTCTCATCATCTCAGTTTGCTTCCCTTCCAGGCCTCTCCTCAGCCCGGCAGAAGCTGGGGAAGGAGAGGTGTGAGATCCCTCCCTATGACCCAGTTGAGTCACCAGGAAAGACCCAAATCCATCCTTTTCCCCTCTCCTCCCATCACTAGCAACTGCACTGCTCACCTGGGAGGGAACTGAGGCAGGGTAGTAGCAGCATGGCAGGTGGAGAGGGACAGCGTAGTCCAGGATGGGGCTGGGAAGGAGGGAGTGAAGTGCAAGGAGCAAAGAGCTTGGACCCAAACTGGGGACCAATGCAGGATGTCCATCCTCACAGCGTGAGATGATGCCATCATGTCAATAAAGCTGTGTTCAAACGTCAGAGAAAATGTCCCCATCCCAAGGAAGAAGCAGGTGCCTTCCATTCATTCCTTGAACAAATATTTCTCCAACACCAAGTACGTGTGCGTCTGTGCGCAATGCAGGTGGATATCCATGGCGTTTGGACCTGGCTTTGCTCTGCGCTGAGGATACTGACTTAGAGAATAGGGTCCATCATCCTTAAATGGGGAAGAGAGCCTGGTACCCTGAGACCTGAAATACAGCGTGCTAAGCTGTGGCGAGAAAAGCGGGGAATAAGATGGGAGCTCCCAGCCTTTAGCAGCAATGGCAAGACCGAGTATATATTTTTGCAAAAGAAGAGAGCTTCGTGAACAAAGCTCTCTTTATCAACCCCACCAAAACGTACCCCAGAAGGAACGAGACATAGGAAGTGTGTTCAGTGGTCAGCAGTGTTGGGGCTGGAGTCAGATGGGGCCACTTTGCTGTTGTTTTTATAACATCTTTATTGGAGTATAACTGCTTTACAATGGTGTGTTAGTTTCTGCTTTATAACAAAGTGAATCAGCTATACACATACATATATCCCCATATCTCCTCCCGCTTGCGTCTCCCTCCCACCCTCCCTATCCCACCCCTCTAGGTGGTCACAAAGCACCGAGCTGATCTCCCTGTGCTATGCGGCTGCTTCCCGCTAGCTATCTGTTTTACATTCGGTAGTATATATATGTACATGCACTCTCTCACTTCGTCCCAGCTTACCCTTCCCCTTCCCCATGTCCTCAAGTCCATTCTCTACGTCTGCGTCTTTATTCCTGTCCTGGATGGGGCCACTTTGAATCCTTTGCCCAGACACTCGTAAGTTATGTGACCTTGAGCAAGTCATTGCTCTTTCTACAGATAAGTTTCCTCAGATGTAAACGGGGTCATTAAGCAGCACGGTTACTCCCTGGGGCACGTGGTGAGGATTACACATCTGGCACATGGTATGTGCTCATGAAAGTGAGCTGCTGTTGCTGTTGTCATTATTATCTGCAGGCCCTGCTGTTGATGATCCCACCCCAACTTCACTCTCTCCTCCCTCGACGCTAGAAAAACCCCAAGAGTCAGTGCTGGCTTAAGGGGCTCGAGCCACAAATGTCCTTCCTGTGTCCTAGCCAGTAGGGAAAATAAACTATTTCAAGACCCTTCTCCCATTTGTAAGGAAAATTTGAATCAGGAAGTCCCCAAGCCTTTCCAGCCACCAGCATCTCCACCCTCTGGAGACTTGTATGTGCGGTGGCCCCTCTTGGATTACATGTATATCCATGAACACTTTTCCAGGACAGTGAATTCCTGATCTGAACCCTCAGCACATAGTAGGTGCTCAGAAACTATAGGTTTGGTTGATTTGTAGGGGACTTTACACTTTCCCAAACCCTTTCCTGCCTGTTTCCCCATTTGGTCATCACCAAAACTCAACGGGGGCAGAGAACAAGGAGAGAAGGCCTTGCGGAGCTAATAAGGAATGTCAGTCAGGACCACAAAAGAAGTGAATGACCAAGCCAGGCCCGGGGTCTGGATCTGCCAAATCCCAGGCCACTGGCCAAAGGACATAGACAGATGATCCCAGCAAAAAATAAACAAATGACCCGGCATGTGGTCTGTGGGCAATGGTTCCTCAATCTTGGGACATCTGGGGCCAGCTAATTTTTTGTTGGGAAGGCTAGCCTGTGAATTGTAGGATGTCTAACAGCATCTCTGGGCTCTACCCACTAGCTTCCAGTATCCTCCTCATTTTGGAGACAACCAAAAATGTCTCCAGACATTGTCAACCATCGCCTGGGTCCCAAATTGTCCCCATCTGAGAACCACTGTGCCTTACTAATCGTCAAAGAAAGGCAAATTAAAACTTTGAAATGCCATTTACGACCCCTACACTACTTTTCAAAACCTCAACAGCCAATGCTTGCAATGTTGCTGGTAAACGGTGCAGGCATCCCAAGATGGTTCAAATAAAAAGATTTTAATGAAAGGACTGCTTGTGGAGATGTAAGGAGGACTGAGAGAACCCACCAGAAAGGTTGAGGGACCCAGAGGCTAGCAACGGTGGGAGCTGTCCCCCAGCCCTAGTGCTGAAAGGGGAGGAAACAGTGCTAGGAAAGCACTGTGAGGGTTTGAGGAGGGACCATAGTAGTTGCAGTCTGGAGGGACAACAATGGTCCAAGACAGTGTAGAAGCCAGGAGGGAGCCAGGAAGAAATACCCCAACATTTCTCTCCTCCCACTTCCAGTCTTCTGCTGGAGCCTTCCATTGGCCGAGCCCCATGTAAGCCCAAAAAAGAGAGCCCAGGAAGTATACTTGCCTTCATAGGGCACAGAGCAGGGTAGAGGAAGGTGGAGAATAAGTGGGTCAACAGGGAATAACCAGCACCCTGCTCAATGCATTAAACCCTTCCTTGCAAATCTATTCTAAGAGAAACAATTCCTTGGAAGCCAAAAGACGGATTACGAAGATGTTCATGCAGTGTTATCTATAATTCTCCATATGTGCTCCTAATCCAGTGTTCTTCCCACTACAAAATACCCTCCTGGGCTTCCCTGGTGGCTCAGTGGTTGAGAGTCCGCCTGCCGATGCAGGGGACACGGGTTTGTGCCCCGGTCCGGGAAGATCCCACATGCTGCGGAGCGGCTGGGCCCGTGAGCCATGGCCGCTGAGCCTGCGCGTCCAGAGCCTGTGCTCCGCAACGGGAGAGGTCACAACAGTGAGAGGCCCGCGTACCGCAAAAAAATTAAAAATAAAAAAATAAATACCCTCCTGGGACATCCCTGCTCCAGAAAGAGGCTCCATCACTTGTCCCACTGGCTCCTAGGATTTCTGAGACCTGGAAGGGGAGTGGAGAGTTATTTAATTTTTATTCCAAAGCTTTGCATCTGGGATGTTTTCCCAAGATTGCCGCATGGAGATGAAGGCCATTTGTGCTTTCAGAGGGCTGGGACACTTTCCGAGGAATGACTGCCTGACCACAAGGGGCATACCACTTACAATAACTGAGCTGGTTCTTCATGCCCACGTCACATGCACTGTCTCTCTGTGCCTCATCCTGGCCTTGGGAAGCTTGTTATTATGCCTGCCTTGTGGATGAGGGAGTGAGGCTCAGAGAGGTGCAGTCACAGCCCAAGGACACCCAAGGATGACCCAGTCCTGGAGGGGCATCTGCTGGGAACCTCCTGTTACCCCACCCCACACGAGCACTTCACTCCTACCACCGCCTTGATCTAGCATTTGCAGGGGGCCATCTGGTAGAGGTGGGACCAGCGGCGATCGAGAAAACAAAAAAACGAAGGAACTGGCGGCTCTCAGCCTCCTTGCCTCCTGCCTCTCAGCCCCTCCCTCAAGCTCCCTCCTGCCTGTCTTCCCTTATGGAATTCTGCCCTGACAGTCCTCAAGTTCCCTTGCATCCTTCCTGGGCTTCTTTCTCCCCTGTCCCGTCTTCACCCCTGCTCCGCTCTCCTGGTCCTCTTTGGGGCACTGGGGCACCTCTACCTTCTCTCTCACCCCTTCCTCCATCACCACACACCTCTGTCCCCCTTCCTCATTTCTCTTTCACCTCCTTTCTTCCTCAGCCTCTCTCTCCCTGGAGCCCTGTCTTCCTTCTCTCTCCTCTTTTCTCCCCTTTTCCTCTCTGCCATCCTCCCCCTCCCTCTCCGCCTCCACCCCATCCATCTTCCCCTCTGCCTCTCCCCGCCAACCCCTGCCTCCCTTGCTTCCTGACAGAGAACGGTTGGAGAAAGATGGATGGAAATGACACGCTGGCTCTGGCGTGACTGCCACCCGGTGATGCATTGGGAGCCGTCGCCGGCTTTCTGCGGGAGTCATACAGATGAGACGGTGACCCCTTGCCGCGCGGGGTCAAGGACACAAGAAGGGCAGAGGGCTGGAGCCTGAGGAGGGAAGCTGGGCCAGCGTGGGCTGGTGCGCTGTCTCCTCTCTCTCTGGGCCTCCTCTTCCCAGGCCCCAGAAGGGCACAAAGCGCCCAGTCGGCCCCCTCTGTGGTCTGTGTCCCTAGGATGCATATAACAGTGTAGAGGGAAAGCCAGGGGCACGTGCACTAGGCACAGCCTTAGGCAAGGAATCAAACCTTTCTGTGCCTCAGTTTCTTCGTTTGTGAAATGGGAACAATAGCCACCCACCTCACCGGGTTGTTGGAAGGATTAAATGAATTAATCCACGTGCAGAGCTTAGCCCTGCATACCTGGTACTAGGTGAGCACCCAGTGTGTGTAGTTATGAACCGTATCACTGTGACTGCATGTTGTCTGCAGACGGACAGCCCGTGGCTGCACATTACATAAGAAGCACCCAGCTCAGCGCCCAGGACAGAGGGATGGTGAACACTGCTATGGCCTGTGGGCTTGCACGTGCCAGGCCGTGCTCTACGTCCCCTCTGAGTGCGGCCCAGGCAACCCCTTCAACGACCCTGTGACACGGGTGCTCTTATTCCCATTATACAGAGAAGGCAACTGAGGCCCAGAGTAGATCCTTATGTTATGCGCTAATGAGACGACTCCTCCACAGGGGATATTTTAAGGCATAAAATGGGACAATTCTCTTCCCCAGTCATCTGCTGACACCAACTTTGCGTGCAAAGTCTGTGCCCCGAGATAGACACTTGCGTGAGTCACCTGTGGAATCTGGATAAAAAACATTTGTCGAATGTCTGGGGTCTGGGCTGCTTTGGTTTCCTGGGTATCCTGTCTCATGACGTAGCCAAGCCCCCTGGCACCTGGCAAAGGGCTTGAGTTAAAGAACTCAATCTATTGCCTGCCAGATACTCCTGAAAAGGGACCTGGGTAGACACAACTCGAGATTTCTTGGGGCGAACAGAGTGAGGAGAAAGAACCCAGCCAACGACATAGCCCAATCTCTGGGCCCCAAACTGTCTTCCTGGAAAAAGTAGCTGATGGCCTCTCAGAGTAGATCCCACCACAAGATAAGCATGCACAGGAACTCTGCCTGTGGACAAGACCCGACCTGAACTCTCAGAAAGTAATCAGGGTGTGGGATTATATGGGAATATTTTTCTCTTGCCTTTTGCCTGCGTCCCAGTTAATGTGCTGCTTGTGAAATTAAAGGCCATTTGGAGTAAAGGGGAAAACCTTGGGTTTTGACGTCAGACAGACTGCCTTTTACTAGCCATGGAACTTGCTCAGTCACTGAAATCTCTGAGCCTCAGTTTCCTCATCTGCAAAATGGGGATAATAATATCTACCTGGTGAGATGTGTGAGAATTTAATTCACTCATTCATTCATTCTTTCATTCATTCAGCAAAAATTTATTGAGCATCTATCTACTATGTGCCAGGCACTGTTCTAGGCACTGGAGATACAGCAATGAACAAATTGTCAGAAATCCCTGCCCTTCTGGAGCTAACAAGCTAATGGGAGAAGACAGACAAGAAAGCGCACACACGCACGTGCATACACACACACACACACACACGCACACACTGCCAGTTCATGTGGTTCCTTCCCCCGCCTCTGGCCTGGACTTTCCTAAGCCACCCAGAAAGAATCAGCTAAGTTCGCAAAGGTTCCCAGAGAGGAGGAAGCCCACACCCCTACATGACCCCCTCACTCACCCTCCACTCTCCTCGGGTGCCTGTCCCTCCTTATTAAGCACCTAGTGTATGCCGGGCACAGTACTACGTGAAAAACTTCACGAGGGTAAGACGGCTTCTGCTCTCTGGGAGGTTGCCTGCTCATTTCACTGCCCTGCCTCCCCTTGAATTGAACGCATTTCCTTTCTCCTTTCTCCTTCCCATCTCTTGAGACCTAAAACTGGCCTCCTCCAAAAATCCCTGAGACCACCTCTTCTAAGATCCTGTACCTTTAAGAAGCAAACAAGGTGACACTCATCTTTTTGAGGCCTCCTCTGAAGTGCTCTTATTTGCTACTATCAATATTCTCTTTGCATCCAGATTGTAGGTTTGTGGGCGGTTGTGGCTCATTACTTCATTGACCCTAATTCTTCATACTGCCCTATATCCACACTTTTGTCATTGGACTTTGCAGTTTCTCTTTCTAAGAAGGAGTCTATATCTTTGTCCCTTGAACCTGGGCTCAGCCACATGACTCGTGGTGGCTAACAGAATGCAGCAGAATTGACGATGCGCCAGGTCTAAGCATGAACCTTAGGTAGACTTGCATGTTTCCACATGCTTTCTTGTAAGCCAGTCATCACCATGAGGAGGACATGCCCACCAGTCCAAGGAAGAAGTTGAGAGACCTGTGGGCATGGCTGCTCTAGCTAAGGTGTCCCAGCCAAACCCAACCTAGTGTTGACCCTTTAAGTCAACCAACCCTTAGCAACATGAGCAGGCCCAGCTGGGATGAGCTAAACTCAGCCAACCCTCAGGGAAGTGAAATATAATAAGTGACTGTTATGAAGCCATTGCACTTTAGGGGACTTTGTTATGCAGCATCAGCTGACTGATACAGTGGTCCAGGAAAGGATACGGGCTTTGGAGTCCTCAGACTCTAATTGAAGCCCTGCCACAGACTCACTCTGTGAATTTATGCAAATTACTTAACCCCTGGGCCTCATTGTCCTCATCTGTAAATTAGGCATAATAATACCTGCCTCACAGGGTTGTCATGACAACCACATAGAGAGTAAATCTCCTGGATCTAAGTAGGTACCACTGGATGGTGGTTGTTGTTATTATTATCATCAGAGTTATTTCTAAGGCCTAGGATGGGATTTGCTTTTCTCCAGATGACAAGGAGCTTTGCTTCTCCATGTTCAGTAAATATTCATTAGTCAGTTCAGAAAAGTCGCCCTTGTGCTAGGATCTATGACATGATGGAAAAGCAACTGGATCAAGTTAAAAACCTGGGTTTGAATCCCAGCTCTGCCACTTCAAAACTAGCCTCTTCTAAAAATCCTGCCATGTGACCCAGGCAAGGGACTTAACTTCTAAGAGCCTCAAATTCTCCATCTGTGAAATGGGAATGATTGGACCCACTGGGTTCCCTGGTGTCCCCTTGATGACCCTGTAATGGACAGATTGCCTGGCACCGCCCACCACCAGCTAGATCTTCCCCTCCTTCTCCAGGAGCAGCAAGAGCCTTCAGGGCTGAATCCCTTTAGATACCACCGCCCCCCAGTTTTGGAGAGCTGCTTCCTCTCCTCGCTGGGCTCTGGAGTCAGACTACCTGATTTAACCCGCAGCTCCTCCCTGTGCATCCTTGAGCAAACAATTTTGAACACCTCTAAGACTCAGTTTTGCTGTCTGTAAAATGGAGACTATTAAAAAAAATCTGTAAGTTTTTTGTAAGGTTTGTTTTGCTGTGCCAAACCCAAAAAGCACACTGAATAAGGATGGGCTGGGGGAGATAGAGAAGGAGGGAGGGAGGGATGGAGAGCAAGAGAAGAAGTAAAGCATAGGAGGGAGGGAGGAAGGAAGATTACACACCTTAGGGCTCCCCAGGATGCTTGTCCTCAAATTTCTGCTCTTTGGATGACAGATTCGTCCTCATCATTCAGCTCTCAGCCCCATGTCATCTCCTCAGAGGGGCTGTCCTTTAGTCCCCTGATCTCAAGTAGCCCCTCAGACATTCTTTCCCATCTTCTGCTTTATATCCTTCAGAGAAACCATAGCAATCAAAAAACTGACTTGTTCATTCATTTCGTTGTTTACAGAGTGTCTCCCCCACAAGACTCGATGCCCCGTGAGGATAGGGACAGTGTCTGTCTTGCTCCCAGCTGTACCCACTGCACCTAGCCCAGCACATGGCACACAGTAAGGGCTCAGTAAATATCTGTTGAGTGAATAATAAAAAGAACACACAGAGGCTGAGATGCCTGAGCCACAAGTCTCCGCTCACAGCCCCGTCTATCCCGGGCTTCATTCCCATGTGCCTCCCTCCTAAGGCAGCACCGCTAAGCCCAGCTGCCTCTCGGAAGGGTCTCTGGCTGTCTTGTTTTCTAATCAGTCACCTCACCTCCCCTCCACACCGGTGTCACACTTGTTAGAAAAGCCCCGAGTCCCCACAGCCGTGTTTACCGCCGATTTGAAATTATCTATCACTCAGGCTGAACTCCTTTGCCTGCCCATCAATCTTATCACCTGTGGAAGGAGCTGGCCTGGGGGGGCCGTTCTCCCCGCTCTCTTTGTCTCCTGCAGGCATCAATTTTCCTCACTCCTGGCTCGCAAACCCCTCCTGGATTGAGCTGCCTGCCCCCTTCCTCTGCATTGATGGATGTTTCTGGATGGATGGGACCCCCCCGGCCTCCCGCCTTCCTTGCATCCCTACAGCGGTGGCCCCCATCACCTGCCCCCACCCCAGCTGGACCCAACCTGAGGGCAGAGTCCCCAGAGCATCCCCGGAGATCAGGGATAGAGTGTGTCTGGTTTCAGGCTCAGGGAACCTCACTGCAGGCAATCTCTCCTATCCCCTGTCTCCTGGGAGCAGTAGTTCTGGATTTCCTGTCTGCAGGAGAAGCCCTTGCCCCCCAAAAAAGGGGAAGCTACACTTCCTGGGTGCCTACTGTGTTCCAAATACTTCAAATGCGTTATCTGATTTCATTTTCACCACAGCCTTGTGAAGCAGGAGCTGTTATAATTACTTCCATTTTATAGCTGAGGACACTGAGGCTCAGAGGTAAACGGACATGCCTAAAGTAACCCGGCAAGAAGGTGGCGAGTAGGGCTCTAAATAAAGGTCTCGCTGACTCCCAGATCCACGTTGTCACCACCGTCTCAACAGGAAGTTCTCTGCGTTAAAACCTCAAACCTTCTGGCTGCATTCATATGCCCATTTCCCTTACTTCTGAGTCAGAAAAGAATTTTTTTTTTAATCAGTAAAAACCAGTAGTTCCCAACCAGGGGCAGTGTTGACCCTCCCAGGGGACATTTGACAATGTCAGGAGACATTTTTGGTTGTACTGGAGAGGGATGCTACTGGCATCCAGTGTGCAGAGGCTAGGAATGCTGCTCCTACGGCAAGGAATTATCCAACCTGAAATGTCGATAGTGCCAAAGTTGAGAAACTCTGCTCTAGACCAGCCTTGCCGATGACCTCTGTGATGATGGAAATGCTCTAGATCTGTGCTGTCCAAAAGGGCGGCCACTGAGCCCTCGAAGTGTCTAGGGCAACTAAGGAACCGGACTTTAAATTTTGTTTAATTTTTTTTTTTTTTTTTTTTTTTTGCGGTACGCGGACCTCTCACTGTTGTGGCCTCTCCCGTTGCGGAGCACAGGCTCCAGACACGCAGACTCAGCGGCCATGGCTCACGGGCCCAGCCGCCCCGCGGCATGTGGGATCTTCGCGGACCAGGGCACGAACCCGTGTCCCCTGCATCGGCAGGCGGACTTTCAACCACTGCGCCACCAGGGAAGCCCTAAATTTTGTTTAATTTTAATTAATGTAAAAGTAAACAGCCACAGGTGGCTAGAGGTTTTACACCATTTCTTGCTAGATTGATCCTGTCTATCCTTAAAAATGCTTCTTGGGCTTCCCTGGTGGCGCAGTGGTTGAGAGTCCGCCTGCCGATGCAGGGGACACGGGTTCGTGCCCCGGTCCGGGAAGATCCCACATGCCTTGGAGCGGCTGGGCCCGTGAGCCATGGCCGCTGAGCCTGCGTGTCCAGAGCCTGTGCTCCGCAACGGGAGAGGCCACAGCAGTGAGAGGCCCGCGTACCGCAAAAAAAAAAAAAATGCTTCTCAAGAACTGGATTGAGAAGTGAAGGAAAAGAGAACACAGAACATGAGCCCCTTGAGAGCGCAGATATGTCTGCCGGTGACTTGTCACTCCTGAGAAAGAAAGAGCGAGACAGAGAGAAAGGCAAGAAAGAAAGGACTGACGAAGGCGATGACATTAACCTACAGGCACACAATGGCACCTAGACGTCCATCCTTGCAAAAGTGCTTAGCTGTTCTGAGCCTCAGTGTGCCAGTCTGTAAAATGGGATAACTGTACCTAACTCATGGCTGTTCTGTGGTATATGGGTTGAACTTACAATAACAGTCCCTAGAATCTGTCATCTCATCTCATTGTCACCACAACCCTCTGAAGCAGAGGAGGCAGGGATTAGCCAATCCAACGGGGGCTGAGGCAACTGAGAGCTACAGACGTGCAGCGGCTCGTCAAAGGGCACACAGCCCATGGGCTCTACTACATACAAGCTGTGTGACCTGGCCCGTCCCTGAGGCTCTCTGAGACCTCAATTTGCTTACCTGTAAATTGGGGATAATCAAAATGTTTACCTTGTGATAATTAAATGAAATAATACAACACAGGCAAAATGCCTGTCAGGGTGTAAGCACTCAAAATTAGCCACCTTTATTTTATATAACACGCACCTGTGTGGCACCTATTCTGTGCCAGGTACTTTTCAAAGTGCTCTACTCATTTTCCACACACTAACTCATCCGATCCCATAACAGCCCTATGAGATAGTACATCAGTCAGGATCTGACTAGGAAAACAGACGCCACTTTAAGTATAAACCCAGAGGGAAGTTAAGGCAAGAAATTGATTACCAGCCAGTACTTGCCTCCACTTAGGCTGGAGGAACAGAGGGAATGAAGTGATGTTTCCAGAGCCCAGCGGCCAAGAGGCTCCTGACAGAAGCTGGACCCACAGCTGGAGGCCCAACAGGAAAGGCAGCTGCTAGCAGAGAAGCTCCCAAGGCAGGGAGAGAGAGAGGGAGAAATAACCTGGCTTCTCCCTTCCCCTCTACTCCCATTGGCTGAACCCAGCTGACACAGAAGAGACTGGGCTGGGCTGTCCATGGGACTAACATGGAAGGGGGTGGTCAAGGAGACCAGGGATGGGATCTGAAGCCCAAGACTGGCACAGTAGGGACTATTATTGACCCCACTACACAAAAGAGGACACTGAGGTTCAGGAAGATTAAACAACTTGCCTGAGGTCACACAGGCTCTCCCCTTAACCCAATTCCAATCTGTGTCCATAACCCCTATGCTATGGCACCTCCCATACGATGGTTCAAGCGTTGTTTAGGGGTTTTTTGTTTGTTTTATTTCTTCTTATTATTATTATTTATTTTGGGGGGGGCTGCGTTGGGTATTCGTTGCCGGGCACGGGCTTTCTCTAGTTGCGGTGAGCAGGGGCTACTCTTCGTTGCGGTGCACGGGCTTCTCATTGTGGTGGCTTCTCTTGTTGTGGAGCACGAACTCCAGGCACACGGGCTTCAGTAGTTGTGGCGCATGGGCTTAGCTGCTCCACGGCATGTGGGATCTTCCCGGACCAGGGGTCGAACCCACGTCCCCTGCACTGGCAGGCAGATTCTTAACCACTGCGCCACCAGGCAAGTCCCTAGGGTTTTGTTTTTAATGTGGTATATTGTACAGTTATACAATATTATATAAGTTCCAGGTGTACAACATAGTGATTCACAATTTTTTAATACTTGTGCAATTTATGATATGTGAATTAGAGCTCAATTTTTTTAGATCTTTTCTCTTTTTACATTTTTAAAATTTTGGGACTCCCCTGGCAGTCCAGTGGTTGAGACTCTGCACTTCCATTGCAGGGGACAAGGGTTCCATCCCTGGGTGAAGAACTAAGATCCCGCAGTCTGGGTGGTGCGGCCAAAAACAAAACATTTTTACAATTTTTACTTTTGTATTGAAGTATAGTTGCTGTACAATATTATATAAGTTACAGACGTAAACATAGTGATTCACAATGTTTAAAGGTTATGCTCCATTTATCATTATTATAAAATATTGGCTATATTCCCTGTACTGTACAATATATCCTTGTAGCCTATTTATTTTATACAGAGTAGTTTGTCTCTTCATCCTCTACCGTTATCTTGTCCCTCCCCCCCCAGCCTTCTCCCCACTGGGAACCACTGGTTTGTGGGTTTTCTTAAAGGTGCCATTGGTATGACGCCAAAGTGACCAGACCCTGACTTCTGAGTGACAGGGTGGGATGTCCAGCTGGGGAGAGAAAACAGGCGCCGGGCCTGAGGGCAGGCAGAGGGGCTGGGGTTTGACCTGGAGGAGGGCGGCCCTGGAGCGACCTGGAGAGGAGACAGACACCTTCTCCAGCCAGAACCGCGTTAGCAGCGATTTCCTGAGGCGACGGGAACGGGAGTCGCCGGCACGAATGTTGCCCATTTGTAATCGCAAAGCAAGCATTTTTCCACCCCTTAATGGGGGACCCAACCAATCCGTGAGGCACCCTATTTCTCTTTGTCTTTCCCCTGCCAAGTCAGCAGGCTGACTGATCTCCCTCCGGTGATTAATTTTCCCCTTGACACCCTGGGGAATGAGACATTTGTCCCAAGGGTAGAGAGACAAAGAGGCCGGGCTCAAGTGCAGGCAGGCAACAGAGCATCACGGGCCTGGCCCACCGTCCCGGGCACCCGGCCCCTGGGAAGCCTGGGAGGAGGGCAGGCCGGCTGGAGAGCAGGGTTTACAGGGTTAGGGGGCTGCGGGGAAAAGTTGCCCAGCCTAGGGGTTAGCAAAAGGGAAGAACCAAGGCAGAGTGGAAGGCCCGGGAGAGCAGATCAGTGGATGCACAAAATCCACTGGGGGAGGAAATGGGATTCTCACCGGACCCAGCTCAGACCAGGAGATAACAGCTCCACTGGCTATTCTACTTCCTGAATTGCTAAGACTCTGGATCAAACCAATTAGAAAAGCAGTCTAGGTGTGGTCATGGGGCAGGGAATATGTAGAACATATATTATCTCTGGGTGTCACCTCTTCCTCTTTTGGAGCCTAGTGGTGGCAGGCACAGTCCTTAGGAGGCAGACTCCCTGGACGCAAGCCCTGCCTTGGCCATTTGCTAGGTATGAGATTTGAAGCAAGTTGCTTAACCTCTCTGAGCCTCAGTTTCCTCATCTGAGAAATGGGCTAATAATTTTACTTACCTCATAGGGTTGTTGAGAAGTCCTCGGTCCTAAGGTCCATCTAAAACCTTAGAAACATGTCCAGCACAGAGTGCTATATAAGTGTTAACCATTCACTCTTTACCTTATGATATAGTGAGAATCTCTCAAGCTTGAATCCTTTCCAAATGCCCCAAGCATGACTCTTGTCAGACATGAGTAGCACTCCTAACATCATTTACTTCATATGTTTATTTAAATTAATTCAGTTTTTACCTAAATTTATTTTAGAAGAAAACTGTTTATCCTGACCTTAAGTGGGAAACCGCTTAAATGTCATAATCAGAAGCTAACCGGACAAATAAATACCGCAAGAAGGAAACATTATTATTAAATTCTAGCTAGTTCCTGCTATCTGCTGAAGGATCTGTGTCTGGGTCAACTCTCTCTTGTTAAAAATGGAGATTAGGCCTTCCCTGGTGGCGCAGTGGTTGAGAGTCCGCCTGCTGATGCAGGGGACGTGGGTTCGTGCCCCGGTCCGGGAAGATCCCACATGCCGCGGAGCGGCTGGGCCCGTGAGCCATGGCCGCTGAGCCTGCGCGTCCGGAGCCTGTGCTCCGCAACGGGAGAGGCGACAACAGTGAGAGGCCGGCGTACCGCAAAAAAAAAAAAAAAAAAAAGAAGATTAGCTAGTGCTGGGTGGTGTTACAGACAAAGCAGTACCTAGCTGAGACTTCCACCTTGATGGAATTGAAAGGATGGAAAAGGGAATCACTTTCTCACCATGAGGTTCAGCGTCAGATGGTGTCCTGCACACACGGCAGTAAAAACCCTCTCCTGGAGCCCCAGGAGTCACATCGCACCCTGTGGACCATGCCATTCTGGGGATATTCCAGCTCTGGCTTCTGGTCAGTTGGTACCTCTGGGTCTTGGGATGACTGAGACTAGCTTGCTGCTGAAGCTGAGAAGCAATGGTTTTCCCAAACAGGTTGGTGGGATCTGAATATTCGACCAAGGACTAACTAGGGTGTGAGTTAGGCAGAACCCCACTTCCTGTAGGCTTCCATCTTGGTTTTTAAAAATCAAACAAAAGCCACGGATGTGGTGTTTCCTGCTGTCCTTTTCTACCCATTGAACCAGCGGCCACTGAAGTCAAGAACCCTGCACATCGCCTTTAACCAGTTCGTGTTGAAAGAAGAAGGTGGTTTGGGGGCCACCGACTGGTTAAGGCTCCAATAGGATCGCGAGGAGGAAATGAGAGTTGGTAACTTGATGCTCCAGGATTTATGGGAGAGAAGGGAAGTCATGAGGCAGGAGGGTGAATGGAGAGAGATCCAGCACTGATTTCTATGTTCTCTTTCTTACCTCCGTCATCTCCCCACTCCTCCATCCAAGCACCTTGGGGGGGAATCATGCCATTTACCACTGGATTCCCTCAGGAGATCTACTTGAGATCGGTAAGGTTCAACAGGGGCTCTGAAACTCTCATAGGAAATCCAGTAACAACTCTTTATTGAGCACCTACTATGTGCCTTGTTGAACTCATCTTTGCGCTATCCCTCTGAGCCTGGCATGTAGATAGTTGAAAGTTTGTTGAAGGAATAAATAAATGAATGGCTGACTGAAATGAATTGATTGGATGGATGGATGGATAGATGGATGGATGGATGGATAAATGAATGGAAAGGCTGAAGGATAGAGGAAAGGAAAGAAGGGGAGATTACAAAAGACTGGTTGAGGATTTATGAAAGGAGGAGGAAGAAAGGAAAGAAGAAAAAAAGGAAGGGAGGGAGAGAGGAAAGAAAGAGGATGGGTTGATGGATGGATTGATGAATAGATGGATAGATATTTGGATGGATGATTAATTTTTTAGAAAGATGATGTGTGTATAGAAGAATAGATACATGAATGGAAGGAAGGAATAAGGAAGGAAGGAAGGGAGGAAAGAGGGAGATAGAGAAGGATGCTGGGCGGTAAGCTAGCTGCCAGGAGGTTCAAATGTATTCAAGGAGATGCCGATAGCTGAGGGCTTGTCTAGGAAGGACACCGTGAGAGGGGAGAATCTAGCACACAGGATTAGAACGCAGAACTTATTTTAAGTTTCCCCTAGCAAGGGCCGTCCACCCCAAATGGACCTATCTCCTGCTGTCACATGCAGTGAATTTCCCACCACTGCGTCCTTGCTCACATGGTTCCTCTCACCTAGAATACCCTCCCTGCCCCCTACCTGTCCAATCTAATCCATCCTCTGGCTTGATTCAAGGTCACCTCCATCAGGTGACACCAAATTGCCTCCCAGTTCTGGCTGTAGGATTCCGGGGAATATAAGGTGAGCTCGTTTGTGTTCTAGATGGGAGCATGTACTTGAAAAGTGCTTTGCAATCTGAAAATAATACTCAAAGGCTGGCAAATGAGAAGGGAGGCGTTATGGTTATTGTTATTTGTGTTATAACATCAAAGTTAACTGGGTGCTCACGATGTACCGTGCATTGTACTAAGCTCCTCCGAATGCTACCTGTGAGCGAGTCTTCACAACAGCCTTACCATCTCCAATTTATAGATGAGAAAAGAAAGCTCAGAAAGGTTAAGTAACTTGCTGGAGGTTGCACAGCTGCCTAGTGGCAGGGCTGGGACTGGAATGCAGGAAACTGGTTCACTCTAAAATTTCTGTGTCCTCTTAGCCCGGCCTTCCTCAGCTAGACTATGGAGGCAGGAAGTGGGTGTCAAATTCTCTGTAGGTCCCGCTCCTAGGCCAACACCCTACTAAGTGAGCCATCAAAGCAAATCCCCCTTGATTCTTAGGAAAGTTTCCATCCTCTTTAATCCTTTGTTTCTTCCTAAATGCCCCATAAAATCCATGGGTTTGGGTCACATCCCCCAACCTCAAACACCCCGTGAGCGTTGTTACTTCAGGTATGTATTCACCTCTGCATCTACTGTTCCTTCCCCACAGAATGTCCTACCCCCAGATCTTTGTCACATACGTGACTCAAACACTCACATATAAGAAGTAACCTTTACAAAATGTGTTCATGACTACTGCGTAAGGCGTGAATGAGTCCCCTGTTTTTTTTGTTTGTTTTTTGTTTGTTATTTTTTGCCACATGGCATGCGGAACTTCCCCAACCAGGGACCAAACCCATGCCCCCTGCACTGGAGGCATGGTGTTAGCCACTGGACCGCCAGGGAAGCTAGTCCCCCATTTTACGGATGAGCTGCTCAGGTGTAGGGGCTGCCTCCAGCTCCTAAGGGATGGCGTCTGCAAATGCCAGGGCTTTCCCAGCCTGTGGGGAGT
Source organism: Delphinapterus leucas (assembly GCF_059928025.1). Lineage (NCBI taxonomy): Eukaryota > Metazoa > Chordata > Mammalia > Artiodactyla > Monodontidae > Delphinapterus > Delphinapterus leucas. The sequence goes on from NC_143142.1 coordinate 14,792,450, forward strand.
GGAAACCCGGTGGAAACAAGGGCTCGGTTTTACACAAGCCTTTCTAAGCCAATGCAAAACAAATAAAGGCGGGGAAGAGAGAAAGGGAAGCAGGCCCTCCTACACATCAATGCCCACCGCCAGCTCAGGGGGCTCTAATTGCCTGAGGGACCACCTGGTCTCCATTTAGCAGAATACTGCCCCCTTCGCTTGGTGCGGTGGCTGTGCGGCAGCAAAGGGACGTCAGGTGCTTCTTGGCCGGGAGACTGGTGCCTCCAGCCAGCCTGGGTCCCCACCACCGTGCAGTGGACCAAGTGGGCCAGGCGGGATGTTCCCTTGCTACTGGCTAGAAAGGGGTTCGCTCTGCACATTGCTGGGGTTTTGTTTTCTTCCTCCTGCCCCTGGCAGGGGAGGCTGTCAGAGCTGGCTGCAAGCCCTGTCCCTGGAATTTGCCATCTCAATTAGGACCCAAGAAGAGCGAAACACCTGACGGGGAGAGGAGGGAGAGGCAAGGAGTGGAGCAGGGCTGGGAGACCCTCCATGCAGTGCCTCTGGGAAGCAGAGATCCGAAGAGAGAGAGGAAAGCAAAGGAGGACCTAAAAATCCTCCGGGCCTGCTCATTCTGTAAATGAGGAGAGGAGAGGGAAGGGGGCCACCAAGGAGACGCAGCAGTGGGCTGGACAAAATTTCTGGCTCTCTGACAACTATTACTAATAATAAGAGCTACCGTCCAGTGAATACCTGCTATGTGCCAGGGTGCTAAACATTTTACATGTTTTATCTAAACAGCCTTTGCAAGATAAGTATTCATTTATTCATTCACTCATTTCCACAAGTATTTCTTTTTTTAATTAATTTATTTATTTTTGGCTGTGTTGGGTCTTTGTTGATGCGCGTGGGCTTTCTCTAGTTGCCACGAGCGGGGACTACTCTTTGTTGCGGTGGGCAGGCTTCTTGCTGCGGTGGCCTCTCTTGTTGCGGAGCACGGGCTCTAGGCACAGACTCAGTAGTTGTGGCTCGCGGGCTCTAGAGCACAGGCTCAGTAGTTGTAACGCACGGGGTTTAGTTGCTCCGTGGAATGTGGGATCTTCCCGGACCAGGGCTCAAACCCGTGTCCCCTGCATTGGCAGGCGGATTCTCAACAACTGCACCACCAGGGAAGCCCCCCACAAGTATTTCTTGAGCACATACAGACTCAGGCACCATTCTCCAACCCGAGGATCTGATGACGACCTTCCTAGACAGACGTAGTCCCTGCCCTCATGGAGTTTACAATCTAGTTGGGGGAGACAGGCAATAAACAAATAACTAAATAATGTGAGTACTTTAGAAGGTGATTGGGAAAGGTCTTTGTAAGGAGGCAGGCAACATGTGAGCAGAGATCTGTGTGAAAGGAGGGTACAAGTCATGTGGATGGAGGAAGAGCCATCCAGGTAGAGAGAACAGCAAGTGTGAAGGCCCTGGGGTAAGAGTGAGCTTGTGAGTTTGAGTGACAGCTCAGGGACCAGGATGGCTGACACATAGTGAGCCGGGGGCGTGGTAAGAGACAAGGGTAGGGAGGCAGCGGGGTGTCAGCTAGCGAGGCCTTGGGAGCCATGGGAGGAAGGTAGGATGTGGAGGGCCTGAGCTGGGAGTGATGTGACCTGACTGATAATTTACAAAGATCCTTCTGGCGGTGTGTGTGGGACCAGGGGTGGGAGCCGGGAGGCCAACGAGAAGGCTGATGCTCTGGTACAAGTAAGGGAAGACCAACGCCCAGACCAGGGCAGTGGCAGCAGAGATGGAGAGAAATGTTTGATTTGGGATACAGTTTGGAGATGAAGCTAAGAAGAATAAATCATCTTCATTCACAAACAGGCAAACTGAGGCTCGGAGAGTTCGGATGACTTGCCCAGGCTCTCAGTGAGTTGGTGGGATTGGGACCAATAGTCAGGATTCCTGGGTGAAAATCCTCTCTGCACCCCAAGTCACCATCTTAAAACAGGGTCTGTAAAGCTTTCCTGTAAAGGAGCAAATCATAATTTAAGGCTTTGTGGGCCGTACAGTCTCTGTTGCAAGTACAGTACTCAACTCTACTGTTGTGGGTCAAAAGCAGTCCTATGCAGTATGTAAACGAGTGGGCGTGGCTGTGTGCCAATAAAACTTTATTTACTAAAACAGGTGGCTGGCCCAGGGGCCAGAGTTTGCTGGCAAGACCTAACATGGCTCAGGAAGACTTTCAGAAGAAGTGAGCGATGAGAAACCATGGAAAGAAGCAAAAATAACCCTATTAACGGATTTAGGTTCACGGGACAGAACTTCTGTGCCCTGAGAAAATGAAAATGCTGAACATAAAGAAACAATAACATTTGACCTCAGCTGGGAAACATCCAGCTCCACTAAGAAACCCTGCCTTCAGCCCACTGGGAGGAAGGGCTGAGCGTGACTCCCCGCCCAGAGGTGTCTGGCCGGCTGATGACGGGACCCGAGGAGGTGGGATCTGCGGCCATCCCCACATCATCACCATCACAGACGTGTGGGCTGGCAACACCTCCCATCCATTGGCACTCTGCGATCGTCCCAGGAGAGAAAGCAGGACACAGATGCTATTCCGGAGCATGAAATGGGTTTGGGAAATGGAGACCTTGCCGAGGGGAAGAAAACACCCCTGGGGGTCTTCGTCATCTGTATTAAGAAAGGGCCGGCTCCACTTGCCAAGCAGAGGTTGCTGTTTTGTTTGGTGTGAGTTTATGCGTCTGTTTAGAGGGCGTGGATTTTTTTCTTCAGATTTGATATTTGGTTTAACAAAAGCCTTTCGGCAATGCCTGGTTTGTGCTGCTCCCGTCACCTGGTGGGAGACTTGCATGGCAACACTTGGACTGTCTGAGCCTCGGTTTCCTTCTCTGTGAATCAGGAAATAATCGAGGGAGAAGTGGCATCTCGCTGGGTGAGCCCAGTGGCTCTCAACCTTGACCATGGATCAGAATCACCTTGGAAATTTCAAGACACCCCAGGGCCCAGGGTTCCTCTCCAGATATTCTGATTCAGTCACTTTGGGGTGGGGCTTGGCCATCAGTGTGTTTAAAGTTGCCCTTTTTTGGGTGACTCTTGGGCATAGCCAGGATTGAGACGCAGTGAGCTAGATGTTTTTCGTAGACATCAGGAAGGGAGTCTCAACCAGGGCAATCTGGCCTGCAGGGGACATTTGGCAATGTCTGGAGACATTTGAGGTTGTTACAGCTAGGGGGTGGGGGATGCTGGCATATCTAGTGGGTGGAGACCAGAGATTCTGCTAAACATCCCACACTGCACAGGACACCCCCCAAACAAAGAAGGATCCACAGTGTCAAGTTTGAGGAATGCTGACAGAAGGGATCACTAAGTGTTGTGACAGGACCGAGCCCAGGAAAGATCTAAATAGGAAACCTTGACAGCAAAGGTTCAGCAGCCCTCAACTTAGGTATAAGTTCATCTGTGAAGCTGCTTCAAGTTCCCACCAGCTATGGGAGATGTCCCTCCCTGGGACTCCCATAGCCCCCTTGAGTATCCGTCAGGGTCCAGCAAGGACATCAGAAGTGTTCACAGCAGAGGGGATGATACAGGGAATCGGTTACTCTGGTGATGAGGGTGTTGAGAGCCCATGGGAGACAGTGAGGACATACCGGAGATTAGTGAGAGCAGGAAGTTGCCTCCGTCCTAATCAGGAAGGACAGAAGAAGAAGGTGGTAGCATCAGAGTCCGGGCAGTGGGGATCCTCAGAAGAAACTAGAGCCACAGCCAGAGGCTTTCCAGAAGGAGCTGGAGCCACAGAGATACAACTGCTGTCAGAGAAGAGAGAGAGACAGAGAAATAGCCTGGCTTCTCCCTTCCCCCTTCCCTCCAATCCCCTGACGGTGCCTCCCACTGGCCAAACCCAGCTGGCCAGGAGCCCAGAGGCATCAACTCCCCCGTGGAACAGAATCGAGCAGGGGGGCGGGGGGCGGGGAATGGATCTGAGAGCAAAGGAGCTTAAGACCAGCCTGCCCAGCCCTCCATCCTGCTCCAACTGGCCACTTGTCTTGTTCACGAGGATACCCTGGTGCCTGCCCAGAGGCGGGCACTGAGGAAGTGCCCATCTATGTCTGACAATGCATTGAGCAGAGGGGCTCATTTGGGTTGAACACACCACCCTGTTCCTTTCTGCCTCCCGTCTGGAGTAGTTTCAGAAGAGGGACCCTTGGTTAAGCCAACCTGGGACTTTCCAATCATGTCTCCCGGCAGGAATCAATCAATAAACAATGTCTTGAGCACCTATTACATCCCCAGCCCCGTGCTATCAGCTCTGGGTGCTCAGAAACCCAACAAAACATGGTGAACAAGACAGGCAGCTGACATTTTCGTGGGATACAGACAGTAAGCAAGTAAACAAATGCATTCAGTGAATTCAGATAATTCTAACTGTTGGAAGGAAACAAACAGGGTGATGTGGGCAGGAGCTCATATCAGGAGAATGGACTACTTTCTACAGAGCGGTTAGCAGAATCCTCCGTGAGGAGATGTTGAAGCTGAGACCTGAATAAAGTGAAAGGAGGAATCATGAAGCATCCCAGGCAGAAGGACAAACGGCAAGTGCAAAGGCCCTGAGGTAGGATGTACTTGGTGCCTTTGATGAATAGAGGGTGGAGCAGTCAGAGCCAGGGAAAGACGAGAGTTAGACAAAGGCCAAGGTTATGTAGGGTCACAATCAGGGTCACAAATTGGGTTTTAGTTTAAAGGAGATAGGAAAGCTTTAGGCAGGTTAACGACATGATGTGATTTCTGTGTTTATAAGATCACTCTGATGTTGTGATGGACTAAGTTGAATAAATGAGTCATGTTATCATTGATTCACATGGATTTTACAGGTTAGTAAATTCTTCCCCCCCACAAAAAATGGGGGATCATTATAAAATTGTCAACCCTTCATCTCACCAAGGCTGAAATTGTCCCCCCCCCAAAAAAAAATACCCTACTGGCTCTGATCATCATAACTGTATAATAGAAAGGACATTCTGGCACCAAAACAAGTAGGAAGGACAGAATAAGAGATGATGCTTTGTACTGAATACATTTAGCTTTGTGCAAAGCTCTCTCCTTGGTCCTGAATCTTCTTATTTTCTCTGAGGACAGGTGGACCCTTCATCAGCCCCTTGCTCGCCCTCCTCCCCCCACCCCAACCCAAGCCGGCCAGGAGATCGGGGGAGGAGCCTGGGGTGTGATGGAGTCCAGATTCTCAATGAGGGGCTGTGATGAAGCCCTTCTTTCAGCCATACCCCTTTTGATAAAACTAAAGGAGGAATCAGGATCGAGTCCCCATCTCCCCCCACACCAGGATGCCCCGCCCAGGTGTGAGGATCTCCGAGTCATAAAAGGCAGGAGTCCTCCCTGGAAGCTCCGAAGATGCCACTGAGCATTAGTTTACGTCACAAATAATTTAAAAAATGCAGATAATAGTTACTGAGTACTCATATGTGCCAGGCACCATTCCAAGGGCTTTATAACTATTCGTTCATTTAACAATGATCATATAATAATTGCATATAATATATGCATATCATCTAATAATTGCAATGTACTGTATATAGTATACAAGCACTATTACTTAATAGTATATATAACATCTGTACTATTGTATAATCATAATAACCCCGTAGGGCAGAGACCACAGTTTTATGATGAGAGGCACATAGATGGAAGAAGAACTGGGATTTGAACTCATGCAGCCTGACTCCAGTGCCAGTGATTTTCATTTTTCCACTATGCTGCTTACGTTTTTCTCCTTTGCTTTCCAAATATAAAATAACGTTATAAAATTACATGACAAGATTGAAAGTGCTTTTTCACACTGTACACACCTCACCCGTTCTTTCCTTCAAGATTTGAATCCAACTCCTGTTTGTTTATGCAGCAGAAAGGCATTGAATGCCTACCGCATAGAAGGTTCTTTGCTTGGCCCTGGGGGTTGGCCCCCAGCCCCACCCCCTGGCAGAGAGAACTGAAGAGGGCACCCCAGAGATGGGAGTGGCGGGGGCAGAGGCCTGGGGGTGTGAATGATGATAGGAACAGGCCAGAGGGATGGGAAGGCAAGGGAGCTGCACGGAGCAGAGGGGTGCAAGGAGGCGAGGTGGGAGAGGTCAGGAGGGACACTTGGAAAAGACTTCGAAGCAAGGTAGTATTTGGGCATCTCATCACCCCACCCATGCCTCAGCCCCTGAGCAGCGAAAGGGCGCATCAGTGAAGCACATAAAAGCCCCTTTTTGATTCTGTTCCAAGGCCTTGTTTCAAGGCCACGCATTCTTTCAAGGTTTACTCCTTCATTCACCAAAACCTTGATGAGCACCTACTACGTGGTGCGCCGGACACTGAGGATACAGCTGCTAACCAAACAGACGAGTCCCTGCCCTTTCATAGGCGAATGCCGCAGGCACGCACGTGTAAATCAAATACTCGTGCAAATAAGAGTGTGGTTACAAAGAAATGAAGAGAGGAGTCTGAACAGGCCGGGAGACAATGCAAGGTGACCTGGGCTAGCTTTTGGGTGCAGATCGGACACGGGAGTAGGAACTGGCTGGCTCAGAGCTTCTCAACCCTCCCACGGCTTCAGAATCACCTACAGTGATTTTAAAATGACCCACACCCAGGTGCCACCCCAGAGAATCTGATTCAGTTGGTCTCGTGTGGGGTTCAAGGGCTGGTGAGCTTTAGAAACTTGACCAGGGGATTCTAATATGCAAAGTTGGGAAACACAGGTTGGACAAAGAGAGTGAGAAGAGCTTTCCAGGCAAGGAGGTCAGTCTGAGCAAAGGCCCAGGAACTGAAAGAGCTTGCCACTTGGAGGAACAGAAAGAAGGGAGAGTGACAGGAAGTAAGATCTGTAGGGCCACAGCCGTCAGACAGCCAGTCCTGTGGGCCATGCGGGGAGCTGGGTTTTAACCAGAGGAGAGAAACTTTCAAGTTAGTATGTTTCAACGATCACAGATGAGAAAATGGAGAAGTTAGTTCCTCTGGCCCTGGCTGGCTGCAGATTTCTTCCTCCAAAAGCAAAAAGTTTCCTAGAATCAGAGGGCTGGACAGACCTCCTTTCCTTCAAATGTCTTTTTCCCTCTCATGAGTGCCAAGAGCCAGCTTCAAGTCCCACCTCTGCCCCCATAGTCTACACAACTCTGTAGCAACCCTGAGCCTCAGTTTTCCCATCTGTCCAATGGGACAAATGTTTTCCGATTCCCAGAGGAGGCAAGTGAGATCTCCTGTGGGGCACTTGCAAGCCCACTTTCCCTGGGAGCCTACTCTGTGCCAGGCACTGTGCTGGGCATCTGAGATAGAGCCATGAACACGCTGTAGCTGCTGCCCTCAAAAAATTCCAATGCTTGGGCTTCCCTGGTGGCGCAGTGGTTGGGAGTCCGTCTGCCGATGCCGATGCCGTGGAGCGGCTGGGCCCGTGAGCCATGGCCGCTGAGCCCGCGCGTCCGGAGCCTGTGCTCCGCAACGGGAGAGGCCACAACAGTGAGAGGCCCGCGTACCGCAAAAAAAAAAAAAAAAAAAAAAATTCCAATGCTGGTGGAGAGGATGAAGAAGTTGACAGATATCCTGTGTCGAGAGAGGGGGCCGGGGCCAGGCCGGTGCGGCAAGGTCCTCATCGTGATGTTGCCTCTTATCCTGCACATGGGACTGACGGAGGGCAGCGAGTGGCCTCCAGGAGGGCAGTGGGCCATCGAGAGAGGCGTAGGGCAGGCATGTTGTGGGGTGGACAGCGACACTGAGAGAGGATGGGGTGCGGGCTCAGGGTGGGTGGTAGGGAACCTTGCCTTGGGGATCCTCAGGGAGGCAGCCCCAGAAGGAAGGTGACCACACAAAGGGAGCCAGGAGACAGCAGGGGGAGCCTAATGCAACCTTTTAAAAAAACAATAAATAACAGCGCTCGTGATAAATGCATCCCCTCACCTGAATGGCGGCTGGAGAACTGGCCCCTTCCTTCTAATCACTTAATGACCCCCAAGAGGGCGGGGGGGGGGGGCTCACTCAGGGCCCTCCTCCTCCTTCCCCTCTCCGCACCGGGATCTATAAAGAGAAACTCGCTCCTTAAAGAGGGTCATTTACAAACCCTCCTTAATGGAGGGAGGCAGAGCTCCCGGGTGACACCCTTCTGGTACCGGACAAGGGTCATGAAAAAGGAATTGGCTTCGGAGGCCCGAGCACATGAGTCCGCCCAGCCCCGAGCAGGCCCCCTCCCCCCACGCTTCTCTAGCCAGGAGCCCAGCGGCTGGCACGCTCCGATGTATTTATTATTTCCCCCCCCCCATTGTCTGGGCCTCCCCCCACCCCTGCCCGAGCCCCTTCAGTCCTCAGGGCCTCCCCCCTCCCCAGCCGCCCCTCCGGCCCGCCCTCCGCCTGCATCCAGCCTCTCTCATAATAGCATCCTTTTCACAGAGACAAATTGTCCGGCCTCGGGATGCACCTGAGGACTTTCGCCCCTTAACAAATGGTCTTTTAATTTTCTACCAGAAGGGCAGAGGGAAGGGGGGCTGAATCAATCACACATCCATCTTCATCATTGCTGCCGAGGGACTCTTTTTGCTGGCTGGCTGCCCCTGGGGAAGATGGGGTGAAAAAGAGGAAGGGGGGCGCCGTCGGAAGGGCCGTGGGGGGAGGGGCAGCCGCAGGGAAGCGATGCGGAGAAGCCCATCGCTGAGTCCGGGAAGGAGCTGCCCCCGCCCTGCACACCTCGCCTTCTAGTTTCACTTGAGTCCAGCCAGCACTACCCAGGGCATGAGGTACTGCCGTTTGGGGAAACGGGGAGACTGAGGCCCACGTCGCCAGTAGTCTTACAGCCAGGCAGTACCGGAGCAGAGATGGGAAAGCAGCTCACACCTCTTTGCCACTTCTGGCAAAGTCTGGAGTCAGATAAACTGGCTTCCAATTCTGCCCTGTCCCTGCTTACTAGCTGCATCCTGGCCAAGCTAATCGTTCAGCCTAAGCCTCAAACTTCTCGACTGTAAAATGGGGTAATAATATTGCTTAGCTCCTAAGGGTGTTATGGGACCAAGTGAGATAATCCATGGGAAATGCTTAGCCCAGCCTGAGGCACAGAGTGTGCATTTGATCCATGATAACTATGTCCCTGGAGGTTCCCATGCCAGGTTCTAGGTTTCAAATCCCCCCACAGACTACCCTCCCTTCTCAAAAAATGGTGCCTCTACTTAGAAATTTGGCTTTCCTGGAGTCTGGGGAGCTGGCATCTACTTTCAGACCAGGTATGTCCCTGTCTCAGGGCCTTTGCATTGGCTGTTTCTCCTACCTGCTTCCCTTCACCTCCTCAGGTCTGCACTCAAATGTCATCTTCTGAGTGAGGCATTCCTCGATTATGCTATATATCAATAATATTGGAACACTTCCACAGTTGCGTTTTCTCAGGAGCACTTATCACTATCTAAAACAATATGTGTATTTCTTATTTATTTAATACTTATCCATGGGCCAGGCATGGTTCTAAGCACATTTCAGGCACTGGCTCATTTAATTCTCATACAAGCTAGGAGGTAAGGATGATTGTTCCCTATTTAACAGATGGAGAAACTGTGGCACCCAGCTAGGTGTACTGAAAGAGCCTACATGCACCCCAGTGAGCACACCTGGAGCCCAGACCATGGCGTCTACATACCATTCCCCACTAAAAGGAACCAGGGCCCCTTGGACAAATGACTAATTCCAGATCTGGGGCAGGGAAAGCACAAAGTGAGTCTGAAATACCTGCCTGTGCAAGACAGTAAGGAAGTGTTCAAAGAATGAGGGGGACCCATCAAAGAGCACAGGAGCCAGCTTGAAGGGCTCCCATTGGCCAAATCTAGGACGTTTGAGCACCCAAATAAACAGTAATAGTAAAGGATTATTGCTCATCTAAGAAAATAAGAGTCCATGAGCCCATGCTGAGCATAGTAAGTAAATAAATGATTAAGGAATTCTCTTCTTTACAGTTGGGAAATACCATCATCATAATTGATTCAGGCAAGAATCACCAAACAATGCTAAAACCAATCACCCAAAGTCTGAAGAGTAACTAGCTATTTACATCATCTTAAAGCATCTCCCCACAATGTTCTTTCTTATTACAGAGGGAATATAGCAAGTCTCCAGTGGGAAAACTTGGCAGACACCACCCAAAGCAGGTGACCGAAGTTAACATCCCCAGTAATGGAACAAATCAGCATCTTGTCCCTCCTGATACGACGTACCAAGAAGAACACAGCATCGCCTTATAGAATGTCGGCCAACGTGCACAACCTGAATCAAACCATAGGGCAACATCAGATACACTCAAATGGAGGGACATCTTACAGAGCTTACATCTGGACCTTAACATCTGATGTCTCAATAGCGTCAATGTCTTGAAACCCAAAGACTGAAGAACTGATTCCAGATTAAACGAAGCTGAAAAGATATGACACTGAATGCAATGCGTGCTCCCAGAATTTCTTTTGCTGTGAAGGATGTTATCAGGATAAGTGGGGAGCTCTAAATAAGATCTCGATTAGATAATAATATTATATTCATGTTTATTTCCTGATTTTGACTGTTGTACTGTGGTTATATAAGAGAATATCTCTGTTTTTAGGAAACCGACATCGAAGCACTTAGGGGTAAAGAGGTATGTATGTGAATTACATGTCTGTAACTCACTCTCAAAAAGGTTTAGAAAAAAATAGAGACAGAGACAGAGAGAGCGAGCAGGAAAATGTTAACACTTAAGATTATACAGGAGTTTTGCACTATTTTTTCAAGATTCCTATATGTCAATATTTTCAAATTAAAGAAAAAGAAATGAAACCGATCACAGAGAGACTGAACAACGTATGCAGGGTCACACAGCTAGTAAGTGGAAGAACTAAGGTTGGAACCCAGGCAGTTCATGCTCTCAGACACATGCCAGCTCACCCTTCATTGCCTGTCTTCCAGCCTACCACCCACACACGCTTCAAAGCCCCAGGAAGACAAGTTTTTTGGTTTGGTTTGGTTTGGTTTTTGTCTTTTATCTGTTTTGTTCACCACTGTATTCCCAGCACCTAGAACAAAGCCTGGCTCACAGTGGGAGCTCAGTAAATATTTGTTGAGTGAATGAATGAAGTGCAGACAGATGAGTTACGGTGCCCGGGGTCACACAGCTATCAGGGGTGGAGTTTGGGGAAGCTCCAAATGCACGCTCTTACAGCTACTACATCAGATGACTCCCATACTCAGCGTTCTGAGGACTCAAAGCCTAGAGAATTCCCACAGGAAGCAGGCTCTGCAGCACCGCATCCCCATCAAAGACAGAAAAGAAAAACCAAATTCTCCGTTTTCCCTGATTACCGGGCCACAGAAGTTGAGCTTCTTGGGGCCGATTAAACAGGAATGCAGATCTCAGATCAAGCCTGAGGCCACTGAGAAAACCAGCCCTGCTGGAGGCTTAGCTCAGCCAGAGGGGAGCTGGTTAAAAAAAAAAAAAAAAAGCTTGGCCTCCTCTCTCCCTCTCTCACCTCCCCTCCTCTTCCCCCAAATCCAGCCCCTGAGGGAAGGCAGGGAGCCCTGGGAGGGCTGCCTCCCCCTCCGCGGAGAGGGAACCGAGGGAGAAGGTTAATTAGATGTTTGCATCCAATTTACGTCTTGTTTGTGAAAGCGCTGTTTCAGCTGCAGCCTGGGCAGCAGCCCCTTGCCCTCCATCACGCGTCTCAGAGTTACTTCACAGCTCCGGGACTGGTTAGCCTGGGTCAAAACGCGCCCATTATCATTTTAGCACTGCCTCTTCCTCTATAATTACAGAGCTCTGCTTTCTCCTCCCCCACCAACACACACACTTTTCTGTTGTTTCAACCCACCCACTCCCTTCTCTTCCTCCTCCCTGGGCACCCACGTTGGAAGTGATAAGCCTTGGGGAGGGTCTGTGTGAGCCAACTCCATGGACCCCACGGGCACCTGCCTTCCTCGGGCTGGGCTCTGAGCTGGGCACCCTAGGGGACACCCAGGGGCCTGGGACTTGGGGGATGGCTCCCTCCAACTGGCTGCCCCCACCAGGGATCAGAGACCCCTTGCCATCTCAGATGCCAGCAGATTAGTGAGACTGGTTGGAGAGTGTGAATCAGCAGGCAGTGGGGGAGACCACAGCCAGTGCAGAGCACAGCCCCGCCTGAAGGGGGCACCATTCCTCAGCTCTGGCCAATGATAACTGTTGATTGGCAAATTGGCCAAGCTCTGTCTCTGGGGAAGATAGGGGGAAGGGGTGAGATGACATGCGGGTAGGAAGACAAGGTGGTCCAGGATAGACGAGTAGCCCAACACTAGAAACTACCCAAATACCCATCAACAATAGAATAGATAAATCAAATATGGCTCATTCATACAATGGAATATTACACAACAATGAGGGAAAAAAAAACAATCCACAACTATGCAGGACAACATGGGTGAATCTCACAAACATAATGTAAGTGAATGAGCAAAAGCCCTCAACACACATGTTCCAAGATTCAGGTTCTAAAGGTCCACTTTTGGGGACTTCTCTGGCGGTCCAGTAGTTAGGACTCCGAGCTTCCACTGCAGGGGACACGGGTTGGATCCCTGGTCTGGGAACTAAGATCCTGCAAGCCAAAAAAATAAAATAAAATCGCAATTAAAAAAAAAGTGGTCCTGCTTTTTTCTTGCAGGGATATCTGTGGGGAGAAAGGAGGGGGGCGCTGAACAGTAACTCCCCCACCTCCACTTTCCAGGGCGTGTAATCAGCCTGCCTATTGGCAGACAGGGAAACTGAGTGCCAGCGAGAGGAAAGACCAAGGTCACCAGCTAATCTGAGGGAAGGTTGAGATTGAACCTCCTGAATTCATGGCCAAGGGGCTTGCCTACTCCCCTACATTAGAGTCCTTACCATTCAAGGTCCGGATCTGCTGTTTCTCAGCCCCAGCCCCGCAGAATCCCCTGCCCCTCCTTGATCAGCAGGGGTAGCAGGGGAAGGAATCCCTCTCTGGGGTGGGGCCTTTGCAGAGAGGAGCTTGGATAAAAGAGAACTAGAAGAGGGAAATGGTACCATTTATCCTGACTCCTCCAAGCATTCCGGACTCTGTTCTAACATATGGAAATACTCTCTGTCTCCGTTTCCCCCTCTGCCAACATTTGGCTTCTGTGGGTGGGAACTGCGCGTGGTGGCTGTGCGGAGAGGAGCTTGGAGGGGAGGAGAGGAAGGTGAGGTCCGTTGCAAGGGACAAGGTGATGGGGGCTTGGTCTGAGGCCATCACAGCAGTGCTGGAGAGATCTACACACCGCACACCCACCCAGAGTGTTACAGGGGACATTGTGCCCGTCCAAAGCCCTGGCAAGGATCCCTAAGAACCCCTGATTTATAAGCCTCATCTTCATCGCAAAGGGTGTCTCCAGCTCCTTCCATTAGACCCTCACCCTCACAAGACCCTCTAGCCCCTGCCCTGGGCTCCTTCCCAGTGACTAGATGGGTGGGTGGGTGGGTGGGTAGGTGAGGACATGCCTAGCCAGAACTAGTAAATTCCCTTGGGCATCAGTCCCCACCCTTAACTCAGTTGGGGAGATCAGAAAGTCTCTGTATCTGGAAGAAGGAAAGAAAGAAGGAAGAGAGGGAGTCCTAACTGCTTCCCATGACACTAGAATGGCAGGACTATTTACAGGAGATTAAAATCCAATCCGTAATGACGTTTAATAGTTTCAGCATTGCTGGACTAACAGCTGGGTAGGGGTCCCTACGATGCTGAAAAGTGAATAGCTCAGCTGCGGGTTCAGGACTCCTGACAAGTCAATTTACCTTTTGGCCCTGGGAGGGCTGAAGTACTGGAACTCTGTGCTCGCTGGGGTTGGGAGGTGGCCCTTCATTCACTTATTCCTTCCTTCATTCAAGTGTTTATGAGGGCCTGCTAAATGCCAGGCACTGTGCTAGGCATTAAGGGGGCACAAGCCCTGCCCTCATAGAGCTTACAGTCTCTATGTAAAACACAGGGCACACAGCACAATGAAAGATAAGCTGTCAGACAAAAGAATACAAAAACCCAAAAAAAAAAAAAAAAAAAAAGAATACAAAAACCCAGTTGTTAGGACTCCACTGATCGCTTTCCTAGGAAGGAGAGATCCTGGGATACAGGGTGCTCAGCAAACCTCCTCCCTCCCCCAAGCATCTCATGACAATGTCACTGACACAGATTGAAGTATGTCCCCCCAAAAAAGATATATGGAAGCCCTAACCCTTACCTCCGATTGTGACCTTATTAGGAAATAGGATCTTTACAGAGGTATTCAAGTTAAAATGAGGTCATTAGGGTGGCCCCTAATCCAGGATGACTGGAAATTTGGACAGAGAGACAGAACCACGCAGAAGAATGTCAGGTGAACACAGATGACTCCAGTGATGCTTCTACAAGGTGGGGAATGCCAGAGATTGCCGGCAGCCACCAGAAACTGGAATAGAGAAGGAAGATTCTCCTCTACAGGTTTCAGAGGGAACAGAACCCTGCCAACACCTGGATTTTGGACTGCCAGCCTCCAGAACTGTGAGACAATACATTTTTGTTTTTCTAAGCCACCCAGTTTGTGGTACTTTGTTACAGCAGCCCTAGGCAACTAACACAGTGGCCATCCTGGAGTATGAGGGACACCATAGCCCAGATCCCGGCTTCAGAGCCAGAATGCCAGCATTCAAGTCCTGGCTCGGCCACTTCCTAACTGGATGACCTTGTGCAAGCAATAGCCTCACCACTCTGAACCTTGGTTTCCTCATTTGAGACGCGGGGGTAATGAGCACAGCACCTGCTTCCCGGGGTCGTTGGGAAGATCAGCCCATCAGTGGCAAGTTGCAAAATGACAATGACCATGATAGGGAAGGTTGGGGAGCACCAGGCAAGTTCCCGGCAGCTGGCCCGAGACTGGAGGTTTATGGAAACCCATCCAGGACAGATGAGGCAGGGTCATCATAAGTAGGGAAGAGGAGGACGCCAGGAGGAGAACTAGAAATGAGAGTCACACCTCAAGAAAAAAAGAAAAACTTTTGTTACCACTGATGGAGATGCACAGATTGTAGTGATGAAACACACATCCTGCCTGAGTTCAAATTCCAGCTCCACCCCTGACTGGCTGTGTGACCTTGGGAAAGTTACTTAACCTTTCTGTGCCTCCATTTCCCCATGCGAAAATGGAGAGGATACTGTAACTGCACTGACCCCACAATGTTGCAGTGAAGATTAAATAAGTTAATACGTAGAGAGCACTTAAAATATAGTGCCTGGTACAAAGTAAATGCCATACGAGTAAATGTGAAATAAATAAATTTATAATTCTAAATAAATAAATACATATACTGCATCCCCTTCAGGCATCCCCTGCCAGCAGCCTCCTCCTCTGCGGAGGCTCAAACACCTGCCCTCTGAGCAGAAGCTGCCCGCTGCCCCCAGCCCATGAGCATGAGGACACAGGACTTCACGGGCCATTTCTGGCGCCAGCCTTCAGCTGTAATGCCAGAAGGATGGTTCCTGCACACTGAAGGGGGAATGCATTCCACCATCAGGAAGTGGAACCCCTGAAAGCTTTTGCTTGGAGGACCCAGAGATTATACCTTCTCCAGCCTGGGCACCTGCTGCTGACCTCAATGAGCAAAGGGACAGATGGTGACAAAAGATCTGACTCATTTATTGGGCCCCTGCCACAAAGTGCTTTCAGGGAGTAACAGGCTGACGATCAATAGGGAGTGGGAAGGGGAGTGGTTTAAAAATAGCTTAGTGGGGAGGGGATTAAAAGAGACAGCGTGGGAGGGAGGGGGGAGCGGTGACAGGAATGCTTGGTGGAAGGAAATCTCGCCGGCTGGGGAGTCAGGAGGCAGCGTTTAGACCTCGTGCAGATCCGGGTCAGCTGTGGCTCCTAGATGAGGCTTTGGGGCTCTCTCACCCCAATCCTGGCATCTGCCGGGATGGGTTTCAGGGACTGGGAATTACCCTGGGGGCTTTGTCTGA
Organism: Delphinapterus leucas; assembly: GCF_059928025.1. Classification (NCBI taxonomy): domain Eukaryota; kingdom Metazoa; phylum Chordata; class Mammalia; order Artiodactyla; family Monodontidae; genus Delphinapterus; species Delphinapterus leucas. Next base: position 14,808,412 of record NC_143142.1, read on the forward strand.
AACAGCTGGGCTGATCCAACAGGAGCCTTAATGGTAAAGGTGGGGAGAATGCTAACATTTGACCAATAACGATAGCAACTCCCATCTACCAAGGGGTTACTTGTGCCAGGCACTGTGATAGGGGCTTTACCTGGAGCATGAGTTCCCTAGAGCTGCTATAAAGGACCGCAACCCCGTGGCTTAAAGCAACACAAAAGTTATTATCTTATAATTCTGTAGGTCAGAGGAGTGACACGGGTCTCGTGAATAAAATCAAGGTGTTGACAGGGAAGGAGTTTCATTCTGGAAGCTCTAGGGGAGAATCCGCTCCTCACTTCTTCCAGCTGCTAGATGCCACCTGCTTTCCTTGGCTTGTAGCCCCTCCTCCTTTTTGGAAGTCAGCAGTGTAGCATCTTCTCTCCTCTCTCTCTGATCTCTACTTCCATCCTCACATCTCCTTCTCTGACTCTGATCCTTCTGCCTCCCTCTCATAAGGACCTTGGTGATTCCATTGGGCCCACACATATAACCCAGGATAATCTCTCCATCTGAAAACTGTTAACTAAATCACATCTGCAAAGTGCCTTTGGCCGTATCAGTTAACGGTTTGCAGGGATTAGAGCGTGGACATCTTTTTCCTTTAGCCTGCCATAATTGGTTTGACTCACTTCAACATTGCAGCTACCTTATGAGGGAGACACACTATTCCCCATTTTACAGATGAAAAAACTGAGGTTCTGAAAGGTAATCAACTTATCCAAGATCACACTCCCAGAAAAAGTAGAGACTCTCCCTCTCTCTGACCTTGAACCTAGGAGGATGAGCCCCTGGATCCAACTGTGCCTGAAGGAGTCTACCTTCAACTTCTCAGTGCATGAGCTAACAAATGTCCTTTTATGGATCAAGTTAATCAGATTGGACTTCCTGTTACTTGCAACCAAGAAAGTTCTGGAGGACATGGAAGTCCTTTAGGAAGATAATATGAGGGATTCATTTCCCCAAGGCAAGGATTGCACATAGCTATAATGCTCAGTTACTTAACCTTAAAAAGATTGTCTCATATTCATTAGTTCTGCAAATAAATCTTCAGCACCTACTGTGTGTCAGGTTGTGTTCTAAGTCAGGGATCAGCAAACTTTTTCTGTAAAGGACCAGATAGTAATTAATTTTGGCTTCACACACCCCACCGTCTCTGTTACAATTACTCAGCTCTGCAGCTGTAGAGCAAAAGAAGCCACAGACAGTACAGAGATGAATGGGCGTCACTGTGTTCCAATAAAACTTTATCTGCAAAAACAGGCTGCAAGCTGCCTTTGTCCACAGGCTGTAATCTGCCATCGTTGTTCCGGGTAATAAAAACATAGCCGTGAACATGTCATTCAAAGTCCCTGCCCTCATGGAGCTTTCATTCTAGGGAGAGAAACAATGAACAAATAAATAACTTAGGAATAATGTCAGGAGGTTATAAGTGCCATGAAGAAACATAAAACTGGATGAGAAACAGGGGTATTTATGCAAAGCAGTCAGGGAAGGCTCTGCAGGGGGTCATTTGAGCAGAGATCTGAAGGAGGTGAGGGTGAGAGTCAGGTGGGCAGCTGCAGGAAGAGCAAACCAGGCAAAAGGGAACAGCAGGTGTGAACACCCCAGGACAGGACCATCCTTGGGGAGTCTGAGGAACAGCAAGGAGGCTGTGGCTAGAGCAGAGTGAGGAAGAGAACAGAGGTAAGGGGTGGGGAGAAGAATACTGGAGGCCACAGGAAGGACTCTGGGCTTCAGCTTTGATGGTGGTGATCTGAGGGCTTGGAACAGAGGAGTGACGGGATCTAGCTTATGCTTTGAAACAGCTCCGGCTGCTGGGTGTAGAATGGACTAAGAGGCAGTGAGAAGAATGCTGCGATGACCAGCCAAGAGATGATGGAGCCTGGGACCAGGGGCAGCAGCGGAGAGGGTGGAAGCTGGTGGGATTTGGGATAAAAGTTGAAGGTCGAGGTGACATGATTGTCTGATGGGCACCACCCTGATCCAGGCCTTGCTTTCCACCACCTTCTGCAGCTGCCCCCACCCGCCACCACCGCAACAGGGGAAACAGCTGTCAAGACTTCTTTTTTTTCAGAGAATGAAAAAAAATAGCCAACAATCTATTAACTCATCAATACAGAACCCCGCCAATCTGTCCATCACCCAGGCTCCTGTCGATAACTCCATCTCGGGACTGACAAGGCGGGAGGGAAGAGGGGAAAATGAAATATTTATAATTTCTTAAGGTACAAAGCCCTTCCCCAAGGCGATGTTCTCAGGTTCAAGCACATTAAGGCTTTCGTTACGGAACAGTCTCCCTGACTCCTGCCACCATCTTGCTAGGACAGAAACACCCAATGGAAGAGGAAAATCCTAAAAGACATTTCGAAGCAAAGTTCTTTAATTTTGAACCTAGACTTTGGGGTCAGATTCATAGATTTCCATGGCCTGCTGGCTGTATGACCAAGGGCAAATTACTTAACCTCTCTGGCCTCAGATTCCCATCTGTAAAATGGGGACAGCAACAGTACCTATCTCATGAGGTTCTTAGGAAGATAAAGTGAGATGATATTTGTGAAGTACTTTACATGGTGTACAGCACGTGGGGAAATCTACTATAACAAACATTTCCTAGGTGCCTATTTGATCTGATTCTTAAGGGTAAATAGGATACAGCCATGGAAACTGCATATCAGGCAAGAGGAACAGCCTGGGCAAAGGCCCTCAGGGTGTGAAGGAGAGTGGTTTTGAGGAGCTGTGCAGAGTCTTCTGGGGGAGATCAGACAGATGTAAGTAAATAAATTCCTCCCCTACCACTGGAGACTATAAGACTAGGCAATCCAGCATGTAGGAAGGGAGGTAGGACTTCCCCAGTTTAGGATGAGGAAAGACAGATTCTGGGCCTGGTTGCTCTGCCAAGAAGTGAAGGTGCCCTGCAGATATATAGGGAGTGTGTGAGTGTGTGGGTTGGATTCTTCTTAACCTCAGGTGTTGCAATTAAGCTGACCATTCTCAATTCATAGGGTGTGTTACCACCATTTATTCATGCAAGGCTCTCCTTTGCTTTTCATTTTATTATTATTTTTTCTTTTATTCTTGTATTAGTCACCTGCTACAGCAATAGTGCTGCATAACAAACAACCTCATAATCCCAGAGGCTTACAACAAATTTACAATTTTTTTTTCATACATGGGGGTCTGCAGGTTGACTGATCCAGTGGTTTAGCTGATCCAGGCTGAGCCCAGCTGGGTCAGGTTGGCTCTAGGCTTCCTGATGGGCACAGGTCTGCTCCATGGGTTCCAGACTGAGTTGGCAACAGCTGCCTAGAGCGTGAGCTTATCATGGCAGATCATAGAAGTGCAAGAGAAGAGGGCAAACCCAAATGTGCATTTAAAGCCATTGTTTGTGCCACATCTTTTAACATTTCATTGGTGAAGTCACATGACCAAATTCAAAGTCAAGGGGCAGAGAAGTTCACTCTACCATATTGAAGATAGCAAGGTGGAGAATTATTCTATAACAGAAGGGAGTGAGGATCAAGAATAATGATCCAATCTACCCCAATTCCCCATTCGCAATTTCTTTTTCCTCCCTGCTACAGGCACCTACTCTTATGTATGCCCAATAGATAGATAGATACATACATACATAGACACATAGAGAGATAGAGACACCAAGATATACATACAAATATATACATAGTCATTAAAATTCTAAAGTATTACTTTTTATTTTATTATTTACAATAAACTATTATTTTAAATAAACTTCGGTGGGACTAATTTACATTCAGTAAATTCAGGTACTTGTTTTGATTATCTAGTTTGATAAATTTTAATAAATGTATATACTCATGTAACCTCCACAATCAAGACATAGAACACTTCACCATCCCAGAGAAAGTTCACTTGTACCTCTTTGGAGTCAACTCTACCACCCCTGCCCCCAGCTTTCTTTCTGCCTCTGTAGATTAGGTTTGACTGTGCTCAACTTTCATATAAATGGAACCATCCTGCTGCATGTAGTCGTTTGTGTCTGGCCTCCTTCATTTAGTGTAATGCTTTTGAGATTCATCCGCGTTGTGGCCTGAATCAGCAGTTCATCTTCCTTTTCCTTGCTGAGTAGCACTCCACTGTATGAATGTACCACAGTGTATTAATCCATTCAACTGTTGAGAGACTTTGGTATTTTTTTAATTTGTATAAGCGATAGGGCTTTACACATATTACTCTGTTTCTTACTTTTTCATATAAAATATTCTATGGCCATCATGTTGCTAACGTGTAGCTCTGCTTTGCTTTTCTGGCCGCTGCAGAATCATCCACACCTTCCTGCACCTCATTTCCTCTGTCCATTCACCTAGTGAAGGACAGTCAGCTTGCCTGTCTGCCAACACTAACAACGCTGCAATGAACAGCCTCACGCAGGCGTTCTTATATATCTGCGTGACTGGTGCTCTGGGGTTAATACCCAAGGATTGGATTTCTGCAGTATGATGTATGCAAACATTAAACATCATAAAATACTGGAAAACTACTCCTCAAACTGCCCACCAGCATGCATCAGGGATTTCGTTCTCCCACATGCTCACCAGCTGTTGATGTTCTCAACTTTCTGGTTTTTACCAATGAGATAGAAATACACTCCATACCATTTAGGTTTAGTGTGTTTCTCAGATTACTGTTGATTCTTTTCTGGTACGCTTATCCAGACTTACTGTCAAGGTTGTGAACTGGGCAGCTTTCCTTTTTTCTTTTTTTTTTTCTGGAACAACTCATATAATACAAGAAGCATCTGCTTCTTAATATTTGTAGAACTCACCTGTAAAACCATCTGGGCATGGTACTTTTTTCCTTATGGCAGGATGAGGCATTAACACCCTTGATCCCATATTTTGCTCTTTCTGGGGAAGCCTGGATGTCTTGCATGCTACCAACCAGATACACATGGGGCAAAGAAGATAATGTTGCAGCTGGGTGGAGGAGGAAGGGACAATGGAAGGGGGAAACCAGGGATAAAGGTAGTTACTGAGCCTGGGATCCAGAAATGCAATGGTGTACAATACAGAAGCAGGCTTTGGGGCTTCCCTGGTGCGCAGTGGTTAAGAATCCGCCTGCCAATGCAGGGGACATGGGTTCGAGCCCTGGTCGGGGAAGATCCCACATGCCGCGGAGCAACCAAGCCCGTGCACCACAACTACTGAGCCCATGTGCCACAACTACCGAAGCCCATGTGCCCATAGCCTGTGCTCTGCAACTGCAACAAGAGAAGACACCGCAATGAGAAGCCCATGCACGGCAATGAAGAGTAGCCCCTGCTCACCACAACTAGAGAAAGCCCACGCACAGCAACAAAGACCCAACGTAGCCAAAAATAAACAAATAAAATAAATAAATTTTAAAAAAAGTTTTTTTAAAAAGCAGGTTTTGTTCAGATTAGAAGTGACAAGGGAGAGAGAAAAGGGCTGAGACTCTGTGTCATGTCTCTGTGCATGTGTGTGTGTACCTAGTGACTCTTGGTATACCTAGTCATACGTGGTATATATGACCATGTATATTACGCTCGGTGTCTATTTGCATAGACATCATACTCGGCACATGTACATTTCCATACATCCGCACGGGCACACACCTACCTGTCATTTTTACCAGGGCCTATTTATACAAGCTCTGTGAAGTGTGTGTGTGTGTGTGTGTGTGTGTGTGTGCATTTTACAGTCGATTATTATTTATCATTTGCATAATCTGAATATTACGCTGTGTTTAGTGCATTTGTACCTATTGTGTTGTTGGTAAAGATTCTGCACACAGGATATGGCTCCATGTGTGTGTGCATGCATGTGTACATATGTGTATGATGGGAGGGTATTACATAGAACACGTATTATTGCATAAACTGAGAATCTCATTATGTGAGTTTATTTGTTAAACAAAACGCATGTGTCAATTGTGTTTGTGTGCACACACAAATGTGTGTGTGTGTGTGTGTATGTAGGGGGGTGTTACCCCTGTGTTTATTTCCACAGACCACACACTGCATTTGCAGTTGCTGTCTGTCTGTTACACACACAGCCTTCCCTGCCCCCTCCCCAGGCCTGTTTGTAAAGACACCGGCATAATGCGGATGTGTGTGTGAGTGTGTGTGTGTGTGTTTGCCTTTTATTTTGCTCTCTGTTCTGTGACAACAGAATGCTTTCCCCCCGCTTACCTCCTCTTCCACATTGCAATCCTTTGGGGGATATCAAGGGCAAGCCAGAGAAGGGTTACCTGGAGAAAAGGGTTGCTAAGCAACAAAACACCCACCACCCCCGAGCACCACCAACCCAAAACTCCGTTCCAGGCCTGCAACCAGATTAGCATATTAATGAGGCTGTAATTTCCCCCGAATTGTCTGCTCCTACACACTCAACTCACAGCACACTGGCCCAGGAGTTTGCTATGCAAATAAACTGGTTTTACAGACTGCGACTTAATTAACTCATCAAGTTCATCCTCCTAACAGAAAAGGCAGACGAACTACAGATTAATGAACCTGTGTTTGCTCGCCCCTCTCTCTCTCTCCCCTGCCACGCGAGCCGCCTTTCTCTTTTTATGGCCCGTTTCTCTTCCTTCTCCTCCAGAACCGGGAGCTCCCCAAACCCACCTGGGGTTCTCTTCCACATTCCTCTGGCATTTCCCAATCCAAGCCTGGTGTCCCCCACCCTCTAAGTGCCCCTTCTTTCTCATCCCTGCCCGGAGCCCCTAGTCCCCTCACCCAGCTCCAGGGATCAAATCCTCACACCATCAGATTCCCCAACCCGGCAGAGGACTGGAAACAGGGACGCTGTTCCTTTAACGAGAGAAAGAGTGCCGGCTTTATTTTTTGACACACGATTCATAGTTTAGCCCCAACCCTGATATTCAATCAGCTGAATACAGACTCTGGAAGAAGAGGCATTCTCCCTGCCTGCGTGTTAATTAGAAACACCAGTCCTGGCTGCTGCCCACACTAATCAACTTTCTCCAGTCTTGATGGAAGACACACACACAGGAGGGGGGTCTCTGAAACTCTTGGTGGGGAAGTTCTCAATGCCTGGGATGCAGGAAGCCCCTCAGGAGGGAGTAGCTTTGAACACTGGACCGTTTCTCCTTAAATCCCTTTTCTTTTCTCTCTGCATTCACCCCTCACTGAGGCCTGGGAGTAGGATCACCTCCTCCAGGAAGCCTTCTCTGGTTTGGTGACATTCAATAGGTGGATCTAAACCAGAAGAGAGCCCGATATTGGATGATCACGGCATTTGCACCCCCCCAAATCCCTGACCTCCGTACAAGACCTTCCACAACTTCTCCAGCTCCATAGATGATCTGCTTAATAACTTTCTGCCCCCTCCCCAGACTTCCCTGTCCAAGTTCAGGTCCTATTATTTCTCACATGAATTGTTACACCCATGTCCTATATCAGTTCTCCGTGCCTGCTGCCTTCTTTCTTTCCAACCGGCCTTCACTGTGCCACCAGAGAAATAAACCAGGCCCTCCCCTACTCAAACACCTTTGATGGCTCCCTGTGGCCCTCGGGACAAAGTCCAAATGTCGTATAGCATTCAAGGCCATCTATGATCTGGCACTACCTAACCTCCCTCAGATTCTCCCCACACCCCAAATGTTTGTGGTTCTGACATATAAGTGAATGTAAGACTCACCTGACACCTTTGTTAAAATACAGATTCCTGCCCCATCCCCCTGAGACTCTGCTGCTGTAGGTCTGGGGTGGGCCCAGGGATCTGCATCTTTAGCTTGTATCCCTGGCGACATGGTTACGGGTCGTCTTTGGACCACTCTGTAAGAGGCCCTGTCCTGGGAGCTGAAATTCCCTCCTGCCTCCACCTGGCCTAAGCACTGGCTTGGGACTGGCCCGCTGACATCTCCCACCTGGCGCTCCTCCCCAGCATCTCCAGTGAGGGATGCTGCCTGGAAGGAGTAAATGGGGACTCTTCCCCCAGATACCCCAGCCCCGTGGGTCCCCTCACTCCTGCCTGTGAGCAGTGGGCTCCCGTGTAGCCCTTGGGGCAACTGTGTGTAACTTAATTGCCTAGTTCTGGGGACAGGCGGGTGGTGGGGGGATTGTTTTTACCTGTCCTTCCAAACCAGGAAAAACAAATTCTCCCCAGTGGTTGCTCTTATTTCAATCAGTTAAGATCTTGAGTGTAAATAAAAAAGAATGTGAGTTGTAGAATCCAACTTCTTGGGTTTGACCACCTCCCCCCCCGCATCTCACCATTCACTTGCTGTGTGACCTTGGGCAAGTACATTCCCCTCCCTGTGCCTCATTTTCCCCATATGCAAAGTAGGAATGTTGATAGTTCCACTTCGTAGGAGTAGAAATGCAATTTTAAAACATCCACGTAAAGTACCTGAGGCACCCAGTTAGTGGTTGATTACTAACCGTTGTGTTCACAGCTCACTGTTTACTTGCTGGTCAGACTCCGGGGGCCACGCTCTTTGCTAACCAGATGTTTTGGTTTGGGTTTTACTCTCAGGTCACTCCCAGCAATACGGTGCCTGGAACACAGTAGCTGGTCAGCCAATGAATTTTTAATTAAATTGGAACGTAAACAGCTCAGGGGATGCAAAGAAGCTTCCTTCGGGCATCCAGGCAGTTCTCACCCTCACCTGCACACTCACACAGAGACAGGCACACACACGCAAAGACACGCACAGATAGACACACATAAAGATAGACACATTTATACACACAAACACAAAGACATACAGAAAGACAGACACATAGACAGACATGCTCAGACACACAATACAGGCAGGTACTCATGCACACACTCAAAGGCATACAGACACACAAAGAAGACAGACACACAGAGACACACATAGATACACATGGACACACAGATTGACACACACAGAAATACTCTCCTGTGCACACGCCTGCACGCACGCGCACACACAATTCCAGTCCCTTTTATTCTCTTATGTCAGAATCAGGGGCAGCAGCCACAGAAGCAGCTGCCTCCCCATCTCTAAAACAAGGCTGCATTTATTTGAAGCGTGTCAGGAGGTCATTCCTCAGCTAAATAGTGTCATTCCCGTCCTTTCGGTCCCCTCCTAGGACCTATTCCACGATCCATTCATCATGCCTGTATCTCCAGCTGCAGGGCCTCCCGTGGACGCCAGCCCCTTCTGCATGGAGGGGTAGCCACAGCCACTCCTGGGGGGGCCGGACTCAAATCCTGTCCCCCCTGCTCTGTGATTACTGCCCCCACCTTACAGATGAGAAGGTGGAGGCTCAGAGAGGAGAAATGCATTTTTTCCTTCATTCATTCAAGATTAGGTGGACCCACTTGGAATTGCCATTTTTGCAAGGTCAACAATAGTCAAATACCAGCAAGTTCAAATGGTGCATCCTAATATTCAATGAGTGGGTCCCTCGTGCCGGATACCAGGCTAGACCTGGAGATACAGAGATGGACCTGGAACTGACACTGTAGTAGGTGAGATAGGGGTATGGACTTGTAAGGAGTCGTAGGTGCTGTAAAGAGCACAGGACAAGGGGATGCGGTGCGATAGGAAGGGTTGGGAGCTGCTCTAGACAAGGATCAGGGAGGACCTCTCTGGAAAGCTGACATTTGAGCCAAGGTCTAACTGAAGCAGGGCTGAGCCCCGTGAGTATCTAGGGTTAGCGGATTTCTTTTTTTTTTTTTTTGGCTGCTCCAGGTCTTAGTTGCGGCACTCAGGATCTTCGTTGCGGCATGAGGAATCTTTAGTTGGGGCATGCGAACTCTTAGTTGCGGCATATGGAATCTAGTTCCCTGACCTGGGGTCGAACCCGGGCCCCCTGCATTGGGAGCGCAGAGTCTTAGCCACTGGACCACCAGGGAAGTCCCTGAGGCTAGTGGATTTAAAAGCAGAGGGAGGGGCTTCCCTGGTGGCGCAGTGGTTAAGAATCCACCTGCCAATGCAGGCGACACGGATTCCATCCCTGGTCCAGGGAGATCCCACATGCTGCTGAGCAACTAAGCCCGTGCGCCACAACTACTGAGCCTGCGCTCTAGAGCCCACGAGCCACAACTACTGAAGCTCACGCGCCCTAGCGCCCTCGCACTGCAACAAGAGAAGCCACCGCAATGAGAAGCCTGCGCACCTCAACGAAGAGTAGCCTCCGCTGGCCACAACTAGAGAAATTCCGCGCACAGCAATGAAGACCCAACGCAGCCAAAAAAAAAAAAAAAAGCCAGCGGGAACAGCCGGTGCAAAGGCCCAGAGCCGGGAATGTGCAGGAGTGTGATGGGCAGCATGGAGATGGAAGTGGCAGGAGCAGAAGGGGTGAGAGGAGAGGGATGGGGAATGAGGTCACGGGGCAGGGAGGAGACCGCTCACATAGCAGCTTGGATTTTATTCAAGTGTGATGGGAGCCACCATCACCGACAGCTCCCAGAAGGGAAGTGATAGGATCTGACTTACACTAAAAACATCACCACCTCCTGGGTATGTGTTCAAAAGAATTGAAAGCAGGGATTCAAACAGATACTTGAACGTAAATGTTCGTTGCAGCCCTATTCACAATCACCAAAAGGTGGCAACAACCTAAGTGTCCGTCAACAGATGAATAAACAGATGTAGTCGGGCCAGACAATGGAATAACATGGAGCCATAAAAAGGGGTGAAGCCCTGACACAGGCTACAACCGGGAGGAACCTCAGAAACATGATGCTAAGTGAAAGGAGCCAGACACAAAGGACAGATGTTGTATGATCCCACTTACGCGAAGTATCTACAGTAGTCAAATCCATAGAGACAAAGAGGAGAACAGAGGTTACCGGGAGCTGGGCGAGGGCGGGGGCGGTCATTGCTTGCAGGGAACAGACTTCACGTTTGGAGTGAAGAAGTTTTGAAAATAGATACTCATGATGATGGCATAACATCAATGACACCGAATTGTACCCTGAAAAATGGTTAAAATGGCAAGTTTTAATAATAATAACAATTTTTTTAAAAAAACACTTTTGGGGACTTCCATGGCGGTCCAGTAGTTAAGACTCCACGCTTCTGCTGCAGGGGGTTAGGGTCCTATCCCTGGCTGGGGAACTAAGTTCCCGCAGGCCACGCGGGGCAGCCAAAAAAATTAAATATAAAACACTTTTGGGGCTTCCCTGGTGGCGCAGTGGTTGAGAGTCCGCCTGCCGATGCAGGGGACACGGGTTCGTGCCCCGGTCTGGGAAGATCCCACATGCCGCGGAGCGGCTGGGCCCGTGAGCCATGGCCGCTGAGCTGAGCGGCTGGGCCCGTGAGCCATGGCCGCTGAGCCTGCGCGTCCGGAGCCTGTGCTCCGTGGTGGGAGAGGCCACAACAGTGAGAGGCCCGCGTACCGCCAAAAAAAAAACCACTTTTGAGTAGAGAATGAAAGGGGCAAAGATGGCAGTGTGAAGGCTACTGCCTTTGTCAAGCGAGAGGCTGTAGTGACCAGTCTCAGCAACCCTATTAGAACCAGGGCTCAAACCCAGGTCTTTGCCCCCCACACCCTTCCCTGTGCCAGAAACATCTGGCCTCGGGGACTTCAGGAGTAGAGCAGTGGCTGAGAGTGTGGGTTCCAGTTCTGGGAACCTGTGTTCAGATTCCAGGTCTGCCCCTCCCAGCGTGTGACCTTGGGTTCGTGACCTTACCTCTCTGGGCCTCACTTGTCTCATCTGTTGAGTGGGAATCATAATAACACCTACTTCAGGGGTTGTCGGGAGGATTCACTGGCGTAAGGTAAGTAAAGGTTTGTCCGCTGCCTGGTAGCAGAAAATCCTCCATAAACACTACTGAGCAGGGGTCACTGTGCCAGGCCACGGATCACCAGCCCCGGATTCCCTCCTTCCTTCTCCCTTTTGCTCCCTGCTCCTCTTTCCCTCACCTCTCTCCCACTTTCTTCTTCCTTTCTCATTTCCTCCTCCTTTTATCTCCTCCCTCCCGGATGGGCTTCATGGGCAGGCAACCTGTGAAGTCCCGCAGGGCCCCGCACTTGATTTGATGCTCTGCTGTCACCATCCTGAAATTCTTAATAATTGTTGAGCAAGGGGTCCCTCATTTCCATTGTGCACCGGCTGGTCCTGCCACCCGCCTGTCCAGACCCTCACCCAGGAAGAGTACCACTTTGCCCAGCTCTGGTTTGCAGGAAAGTCTTCCTAGAATTCTCGGCCAGAAGGAGCTGGACACAGTAGGCCACCCCAAGTCCTATTTATTTCTGATTTCATGGCTCATTCCCTACTTTAAATGTCTTCTCTGGAAGAACAGAGAAAGCAGGGGGTGAGGGGTGAGAAGAAACAAGGACAATACTCCAGATTCCCTGTAGCTCATTCCAGAGATGCTGGGTACCTTGGGGACAGGTGTAGTGAGGAAGAGAAAGACAGCTGGCATAAGGAGATGCCTCAAAGGTCCTCTTGTCTGGAGACAAGAGTAAACTGAGTGCATATCAAAATCACCAGGAAAACAGATTGAAAAAGTGGGTTCTCCAGCCCCACCACCTCCAGGGGGTTTCTGATGACTCCACTGCAAGTAGATAAAGTCCAGACTCCTCGAAGGACGCCATGCCATCTGGTCCGTGCCCACACCATCCCCTGCTAACAACCTCTTATCAAGCCCCCACCTCAGCGCTCCTCTCTTCTGTCAGGAACGCTCTCCCTGGATCTTCCCAAGGCTGGCTCGTTTGTCTCAGCTTAAAGGTCAACCCCTGAAGCCTAAATATAAAGCGGGTCTGCCACCCCTGTTGCTCTCCATCAATGACCTGAGTTGGTTAACTTTGGAGCACTGATCACAACACAAAGAAGGTACCTTATTTATGTTTTATCGCCTGCGTCCCCGACTAGAATGGAAGTTATGTGGGAGCCAGGATCTCATCTGTCCTGTCACTATAGTGGCCTCACTGCCAAGCCCAGTCCCTGGCACATAGTAGGTGCTCAATAAACATCAATTGCATACATGAATGAATGAGTCTGGGTTTTCAGCAAATGCCCCAGTGATTCTGATGCGTCCAGTCTGTGGGAGTTTGGGAGCCAGCGGTCTGGTTTGGCCACTGCTGGAATCCCCTCTACATCCTGTCAACTTTTTCTTGCACATCCTCCATGATGGGGAGACTCATTCCCTCTTTCAACAGACCTAACAGTTGGCAGGATTGACCTTCTATGGATACTAAATCTGCCTCCCCATGGCTTCCACCCACTGGCCCTTATCCAACCCTCAAGTCCCCTCTGAACAGACCTAATTCCTCCATCAAACCATAGCCCCTCAAAAACCTTCACCTCCCAAGACTCCTCAACAAGTCTCATTTCTAAGTTTCCCTTCTCCTGAGGGAGGACCAGGTTTTAATTGAAGTAAGCCTGTCCTGGATTAGACACTTCCCATTTATTATTCTTCGATATCTGGCTTCATCTCCAAAATGTTCCACCATGAACTTGGATTCCTTCCATAATCAGGGAGAAAAGTATTCAAGAAACAACCCTATTCAAACTAACAGGCATTTATGGGCAATCTCTCTCCTCCCATATCACACCACCCCTAAAACCGAAAACACATTTCTGGTTCCAAAGAAGAAAAGAAAATGTGTGCCCTTGTCTGTGAAGTCCACTCAGGGAGTAACAGACCGTCTTTATGACAAACCTCAGGTGAGCTCGACCAATCAAACACTTGGTTCTGTAAAAGACAGAGTAAGGGACTGTTGCCTCCAATTCGGGAATTTTCAGCACCAAGTCCTAGCTGTGTTGTTGGGAGGAGCGTGTTGATCAAAACAGGGCCGGGTGCAAATTCAGAAATATCTTTCTGACCATTTGGAAATTGTTCATGCGGGTGAGACTAGGACCTCAGTTCCCAGAAACCGCTGTGGGAAGGTCTTGGAGTGAGTTAGGTTTGGAGGTTACATCAAGTTCTCCCTGGGAGGCCACAAGTCTAGTGTCATCCAAGGAGACTCCCAGGATGCTAAGGGGTGAGGACTCTGGAAAACAACCCATCCCTACCCCCAGACCATTTTTTAGAGCTTTTTTTTACCAAGATTTCAAGAGGTGAGCATCAGCTTTTGTCAACATGCCAGAGAAACAACTGGGGTGTTGGCTTGTCAGGCAGTAGAGACAGTCGGTCTTGGGAGCTGTGGCTCCAGAGAGGAGGCCAGAGGAATAGCTGCCCAGCGTCCCTCTGACCTCCTGCCAGGGATCCCCCTGGCCAAGCCCAACCTGAAGCCAGAGGGAAGAGAGCCCAGGGATGCCGTGTCCACACGGGTCCGCCTCCTGGAACACAGAGCAGGTGGAGAAGGATGGAAAATGAATCCAGAGGAGCAAGAAGACCCCACCCACACACACATTCTAGCTCTGCACTTAGCACAGTGCTTAGTACATAGTTGGAGCTCAGCAAATATTGGATGAAAGAATGAGTGAGTGACCCTTGATCCAGCCCAGTCTAGGTACCTTGCATTTTTCTACCTTTGAATTTTTCTTCACACTAGTCTCTTCTCTCTGCTTCCTCTCTAAGTCATACCCCCATCCTTCATAGCACAACTCAAAACCAATTCCCCCTTTATGCCGAATTAAAGGAGCCAGATACAAAAGAATGCATGCTGTATGATTCCATTTATATAAAAAAATTTTTAGTGCAAACTTATCCATAGTGGCAGAAAACAGATCTGTGCTTACCTAGGGACAGGGAGGAGGGGAAGAGAAGGAAGAACGGATTACCAGGGGACGTGAGGGGATTTTCAGAATGTTGGGTATGTTCACTACCTTGATTGTGGTGACGGCTTCAGTGGTGTATACATATGTCAAAACTCATCAAATTGTACATTTTAATCATGCGCAGTTCATTACACATTGATTTAAAGAAAAGCTAAACAAAAAAACCCCTAATTCCCCACAAAATCCTCAGATTCCCCACCTCCTGAAAATGCCTGATCACTGGTTGTTGGCACTTTGGCATTCATTCATTCAGTAACTATTAATTGAGCACCTACTATGAGCCACACGCTGGGCTGAATGCTATGGACAATCCCCAGCCCACAATGAGCTCAGAGCCCTGTGGGCAAACAGACAAGGGGGTTGGGGGAGTATACAGATTCCTGGAAAGAAACACGTCCAGGAGGACGTGAAAGGTGAGATAGGCAGGTGCCAGTGGGGAAGGAAGAGCAGTCAAAATAAAAGGCTCAGAAGGGAGAGAGCGTGTTGGCAAGTCCAGTCAAAGCTCAGGACAGGTGGACTGTGGGGAGGGAGGGGGCAAGAGGTGAGGAAGGCGGGGGGCCGGGGGGCCTTGGAAACCAACCAAAGCGTTTGGATTTTGTCCTGGCAGCAGTGAGGGAGCACCTGGAAGGATTTTTTTGCTTTTGTTCTTTCCTTTATTTATTTTATTTATTTATTTTTGGCTGCATTGGGTCTTCGTTGCTGCGCGCGGGCTTTCTCTAGTTGCGGTGAACAGGGGCTACTCTTCATTGTGGTGCGTGGGCTTCTCATTGCGGTGGCTTCTCTTGTTGTGGCTCGCGGGCTCTAGAGCGCAGGCTCAGTAGTCGTGGCGCACAGGCTTAGTTGCTCCACAGCACGTGGGATCTTCCCAGACCAGGGATCGAACCCGTGTCCCCTGCATTGGCAGGCGGATTCTTAACCACTGCGCCACTAGGGAAGCCCCACCTGGAAGGCTTTAAGCATGGGAGTAACCTCGTCAATTCTGTTCTACAACAAAATTGCTCTGGCTGGGACATGGAGAATGAATTGGAGGAGATGGGATGGGAACAGTGTGTCCTGGAAAGAGAAGGTTCTGGCCTGAACTAAGGTCTGGCCGTGAGTAGGAGACAGACGTGAAAGAGAGAGAATAAGCAGGATCTGGGAGAGATTAGAAGGGGAGTGAGAGAGAAAGTGGCAGCATGATTTCTGGCTCAGGGAGCTGGACAGATGCAGTGCCCAGAGAGGCAGCAGGCACGGCAGGGAGGGAGTTTGAGGGTAGCTGAGTAGACGGGCCTCACATTTGGGAGCCCCATGCAGATCTTGGTGTCCTCTCCTTAAGTTATGAGATCCTGGAAGAAGCTATGAGATCCTTGAAGATCTTTGCATCCACAGCAAATGGCACTCAATGCCTGACACATCATTTTCTCCTAACAGATGTTTGTTGATTGACTCATTGCTGAGTTCTCTCTCCAGACTTGTACTCATAAACCCAGGCTCAGAGGACAACTATTTATTTGTTGGTGAGGCTTCCATCTCTCCCGGGGACAAGCCCTAGGCGACAGCAATGATGGAGGACAACATTAAATCCCCATGGGCCAACTGCACCAAGTCCTCCCCATGACCCCCACCCGGGCTCCCCATTCGTGGGAAAGAGTGGGTTTCTGGTCAGCCTCCCCCTGTCCATAATCAATTTGCTCTCAGAAGGAAACAGAACTCTGTGTCTGCCACATACTAATCATCACGCCGCAGACAGCTCCAGCATAGTTCTCCAGGAAGCTCCAGTCTATGCAAATTAGGCTGGGGACACAGGACTCCCGATTCAAAGAATGAGGGGTGCAACAGAGAGGTTCAGTAACTTTCCCAAGGACACATAGCAAATCCAAAGGCAGAATCGGGCCTCCCGATGCTGTGTGGCTTGTCCTCAACACTGGCCAATCTTCCCTCTGCCTACACTCTCCAAAGTTTGCCTCTGAGGACCCTTGAGGGTCTCAGATTAGAAAAGCCATGAAGAGTGTAGAAGGGTAAAGAGACTTGTCCACAGTCTCACAACTAGGAAAGGGCAGGGCGTTTTTTCATTGGAGCAGAAACTGAAATTCCTATTCTCCCTCGCTTCTCAATTTCTTCAGGGAACATGTACAGTCAGCAATCACTCTATTTATCTACACCGATGAGTCTGGTCACCGCAAACTCTTCCTTCCCGGGGCACTTTGTATCTCTTCCTGGTTCCATATTTAATCTTCTTCACTGAACTCCTGGGGCAAGAGCTGGGTCTGATTCATATTCCTGCTCCCCAGCCCCTCACAAAGCGTCTCGACCTCCGAGGAAGCTCAGTAAATGTCTGCTGATTCATTTTGATCCTTCAATGAGGTGCAAAAGGAGAAGTTGTTGGAGGTGGGGGAGAAACAAACCACTGACTGAATAATGCCCACAACCCTGAATTTCCCTTTGGAAATCTGAGTTTCTATCCCTGCCCTGTTTGCCACCATGTGGGAAATACCAAGGCAGCCATCTGCTCCAGGCCTTGGATGTCTATAAAACTGTAGTAACAATAGAAGGAAGGGCTTGAAACTTAAGCAGTCAGAATTCACATGAAAAGAATCACTGCCATCACCAAGAGGTGCAGGACACTGCCAATGTCTACTCTCTCCTCTTCAAACATTGTTGAGATCAGAGCCCAGAAAGGGCTGCCACTGTCTACAGTGGAGAATGACCAACAAATAAAAACTCCCCAGTCCAAGTCCATGTGGGCTCGGGGTGGTTGATTCACCGGCTCCACCTCACAGACTCATGCCCGGAGAGGTAGAATGATTCCCCCAAGTTCACACAGCAAGGGAATGGCAGAGTCAGGCAGCGTGAGATTAATCAAATAAAAGCATCTCTGTTGGAAAAGTGTCTTGGTGAGTTAGCCTCAGACATCCTGAGATTCAATCTTGGCTTTGCAAGTTACAGGTCATAAAATCCTGGAGAAATTGCTTAACCTCCCTGGGCCTCAGTTTCCCCATCTGCAAAATGGATGGACTAATAGCACCTACCCTGAAGACACACATGAAGTGCTTTGCACAGTTCCCAGCACACACAATCTCCAGATAAGTTGTTGCCACTGTTTATTTCTCAAAAGGCCCTGGAGGAATAATGATAATGGTGGGAATGCCTTGCACTGAAACACACAAGGCTGGGAGATCTTTTACAGTTTTTTTTGTTTGGTTGGTTTTCGGTTTGGGGATTTTTTGTTTGCTTGGTTAGTTGGTTGTTTTTTTGGGGGGAGGGGCGGTTGTTTTTTACATTTTCCGTGCTGTGTGGCTTGTGGGATCTTAGCTCCCCGACCAGGGATCCAACCCGGGCCCCTGGCAGTCCTAACCACCCGGGCCCCTGGGAAGTCCAGAGGTTTTTATTTATTTATTTATTTATTTATTTATTTATTTATTTATTTTTGGCCACCACCCCCACCCCCCACGGCTTGTAGGATCTTAGTTCCCCTACCAGGGATCGAACCCAGGTCCCTGGGAGATCTTTTAGACCACAAGACTTCTGGTGCCCCTTAAAACTCACAAGCATCTGTTCCCAGACCACCTGGTCACCTCTGCCCTGACCTCTCCTGCAAGATTCCGCAGGGACATAGTGTGGCTGAGAGCCACGTGCAATCGCTGGATCAGCTCCCTCCAGAGAGGGACCCAACAGCATCTTTAAAAACAAAGCCTTCTCAGGTCTGGTTTCATGAGACCTCAAAAATGTCAAAGCCTCCTGGAGAGAAGGCGAAAGGCAAAGAGGCTCTGAGAAGTTTCCATAAACACTTGCTTACCAGGAGAAGCCTCTGTCGAAGCCCATGCACTGGCTCTGAGACCTTGACCAGCGGGGGACTACCCACTTGCTCAGGAGGGAGTGGGCGGAGCCTGGCTGAGCATGACACCCCTCCCCCAGTGGGGGCCTTTAGTGCAGGGATTGGGGCACCAGGGCCATAACCCTTGGCAGAGGAATGGGGGCTTCCTGCCAGCCTCAGAACGTAACGCAGAGTTTCTCCACCTCCACGCTACTGAGACTTTCAGCAGAATAATTCTGGGGTCGGAGGAGACTGTCCTGTGCATTGTAGGATGTGTAGCAGCATCCCTGGCCTCCACCCACTACTAGCAAATTCCATCCAGTTGCGTCAGCCAAACATGTCTCCAGATATTGCCAAGCATCCCTTGGGAGACAAAATCACCCCCGATTGAGAACCTCTGATGTAAAGGGGGCTTCCCAGAAGAGGAAGGAGAAACAGACACCCAGGTTAACAGTGATGGGTAGAAAGAGAGAAAAGAAAGGGAGAGCGGTGGTGGTGGGGAATTGATCCCTAACAGATCGCATCTAGTAGCCCCAGGGATCTGGTCCAGGTAAGAGATCTTATACCCTCCTCTTTTACTCTGAGAGATCACTCCTTATTCTTCTTAAAAGGGGGCATGATTCTATTCTGTAAGTGTTTATTGATTGCTTTTCATAGACAAGGCACTCTCATGCACTCATTCCAAACAATTATTCAACAAATCTGTACTGTTCTTCTTACTTAATATTTCTTTGTGCACACGCCCTGTGCCAGGCACTGTGCCAAGCACATTACATTTACCATCTCATCCAATCCTCACAACAACTTCATGAACTTATTCATTTCTTTTAGCATTATTATTTTTCCTGGTTTGCAAATAAGAAAAGTGAACCTCAGAGAGATTAAGTAACGAAGCCCAAAGCACCCAGTTTGATACATTTTGTGGGAAATGAATGAATGAATGAATGAATGAATAAACGAACAAACAGGCAGCAGAGCTCTTACTCTTCCTATGTGTCCATAGTCACATGTAGACATCGTGTGGAAATTCAAGTTGATGGCAGGTCTCCCCTGCTAGGTTGAGAGAAGTTTAGGAGCCAGGGGAAAAGGGGTGCTTGTTCACATGCTAACTGCAGCCTCTGACACAGTAGGAGTCCAATACATGTTTATCAAACGAGCGAATGAAGGAAGGCTCTTTGCATACATCTAATTTACCTTTATAAACACCACCCCCCAGACCCAGGACAGGTCTGGTCCGTAGCAGAGGCTCAGTATCACTGTGTTTTGTTCAAGGAGAAAAAGGGTAGGTTCTGGAATCCTGGGTCTTGAAGAAGTCTGGCAGATCTGGTTTGAGATCAGAGGTTCTCAAGCAGGGGTGATTTTTGTACCCCAGAGGACATATCTAAAGACACCTTTGGTTGTCATAACTTGCAGGGGGAAGCGCTAGTGGCATCTGGTGGGTAGAGGCTGGGGATACCCCTAAGCAACCTCCTATGCACAGGACAGCCCCCCACCCAATGAAGAATTACCCAGCCCCAAAGGTACAGAGTGCCAAGGTGGATAAACCCTGATCTATTTGTATCAGCAGACGAATTATGATGCGGGGTCGTTACAAATGCTGGGGGACAAAATGCTTTAGGGTCATCTGGCTATCCGTTCACTCATTCAGAACACCTTTATCGAAACCTTTTGATATAAGACAACCATGAGAAGGAGTGGGTAAGGGAGAGACAGGGATGAATATGGCTCAGCCTCAACCCCGGCCGCCCACCAAGCTTACCAGCTCCTGGGGTCTCCAGTAAGGATGGGCAACACGAGAATACTGAGTGAAAAATGGGAGGTGTATGCAGTCAGCCAAAGGGAGAAGAACCCAAGAAGAAGAATGAAAACTGCCTTGGAAGGTACTCCGAGAAAGGGAGACACCGTCCCTCTTTAGTGTCATCATTATGTGGTCTTTTCAGCTGTGTGTCTGTTAGCTACACCGACAGGGGAAACACATTGAAAGAAGTATGGCTTTCAGGGCTGGGCCCCATTTTAAGTATTTCTGCTCTATTCACAGCTAATATTTTTGCACCCCTCTACAGAAGGCTTTTACAGACAGTCCATATTATATTGTGACAGTTTCTGTTTAAAACTATTACAAAAAAAAAAAAAAAAGGAAAGGTACATTTACATCATGGTCAGTCATCAGATCCAGGAACAAATCTGGGCAGGCTCTGACACTTACTAGCTGTGTGACTCCCCTCTCTTCCTTTCTTCATCTGTAAAATGGGGCTAATAACAGCCCCTCGGTCCTAGCGCTGTTCTGAGAATGCCAAAAGATGCTGTGTTTTCTATGAATCATCTCACTCCATAGCAAAAGATCTGGCACCTAAAAAGATTCAATGACTTTTTAATGCTTACAGATTAGGGAGTGATCATTAACTTAACAAAAGGATTGTTGGCCAGGAGAATTACCTTAAAGTCACATTCCAGTAGTGTGTTTAACATCTAGTGACATTGGCCATCATGGGATGGAGACACATCTTGTAGAGCACTTCTATCATGTAAGGGATGGTTCCCCCTGAAGGGTGACAGTGACCACAGTGGTCCAGATAATGCCTCTGGGAACCAGCTCTGTCGGAAGCAGGGCCAGCTCCAGCTCTGGGATTGGATATTGGAAGGCCCTTTAATGACTCCAAGCACACAATTATTTACCCCTTTCTCCAAGAGGATAACCCTCACCTCCTACTCTATCTATTCCAGGGCCCAACAAAATGGATTCATTCACTTTTACCAGCTCAAGGAGACACTTTGTAAAGAATAAAGAAATTAGTTTACCCCCCCCACCGAATAAGGCCCAGTAATAGCAGCCGTCTACTGCTTTCCAGTTTCCCGAACATCTCCCCCAATGCTCCAGGAAACCCTATGAGGCAGGCACAGTTATTGCCCCACTTTACAGATGAGCAGACTGAGGCTCAGAGAAGCTGAGAGTTCCTACCTGCCATGACTGAGCTGGTCAACATTGGAGTTAGGACTCAGCCAAACCCTCTAATTTCAGACCCTCTTCTACCTTGACAGACAAGAGAAGAGCTCTTGAAGAAGAAAATGAGATTTTTGAAGGTGAGTCTCATCTTTTTCCCTTTGTGATTCAGTCTCTTTGCCCCATCACCTCCCCAAACCCATATCCCCAAACATGCTCTGCTCCCCTTTTCCTCTCCTATACCAAACTCTGACACAAGGAAAACAGACTAAAACAATCCCACATGGCCACTCTCTGAGACAGGTATACTCTTGTATCCTTATTCCACAGATGAGCAAACTGAGGAACAGAGAGGCTCAATGACTTGCCCTATATCACACAGCCTGTAAGCAGTGGAGCCAGATTCTAACCCTGGGGAATTGGGCTCCAGAGTCTGAACTGATAACACAACACTGTATTACTTTCCCTGCAAGTAGGACTGGTTAGATTTAAAAAAAAAAAGAAAAGAAAAAGAAAGAAAGAAAAGAAAGAAAAAGATTTTGTAACTTAGACAAATTCCTGGTTTGCTGTGTTTTTCCATTATCACCCTTTTGTTTGTAACCAAGTGAAGGTTTCAGACCCAACAAGAACAAATAAAAATCACTCTCCAAGGTCAAAGGTCCATTTCTCCATCCTGACTCGATATCTAGTCTGCAAAGACTACACCCCCTTGGGGTCCTTGGGCAAACTTTTCTTACTTCCTTTTTCCAAGCTGGGAACCCACCCAGCCAGCAGCTCCATTTGCAGAGCCCAGGAGATAGGCAAATAAAGTTCAGTCCCTTCTCAGCTTTGCCCATCCATCTCCATTCATTTCTGTAGCTCTCTCGTCGTCTGTGTACTACTCCTTCATTATTCATTCAGTCAACAAATACGTATTGAACAGCTATGTTCCAGTTACTGAGCTGGGCGCTGGGGATTCAACAGTGAACAAGACAAACACAGTCTCTACCCTCATGGAACTAATATTTTATTAAGGAAGATAGACAATATGCACCTAAACATATAAATAGGATAATTCTGGGTATTGATGAGGGCTACAAAGAAAACAGACAGAGAGGTGGACTAGAGAGTCACTGGGGATGGGGTGCTTTTAGATAAGATGGTCAGGAAAGACTTCTCTGAGAAGTTGACATTTGAGCCGAGACCTCAGTGACAAGACACAGCCAATCTTGTAAGGATCTGGAGGCAAAAGGACAAACCAATTGCAAAGGTCTTAGGTGAGAAAAACTAGGTGTGTGTGAGGCTAAAGAAGGTGGGGCACTGAAGGGGAGGGGGGCAGTGTTACAAAAGGTGGGCAGGAGCCAATCACAAAAGCCCCTGCAGATCGCGGTGAGGAATATGGATTTTATTCTAAGTGCATTGGGGAGTCGTTGGAGAGTTAAAAGCAGGAGAATGACAAGATCTGATGGCAGAGGAGGGCAAGGATAGAAGAAACAGGGAGGCCAGTCAGTAGGCTACTGCTCTAAAACAGATGAGATGATGTCGGCTTAGACTAGGGTGATAACAGAGAAGAAGATGAGAAGTAGATGGGTTGGAACATATTTGGAGGCAGAGTTAACTGAACTTGCTGTTGGATTGGATATGAGGCAGTAGAGAAAGGGGGAATCAAGAATGACTCTTCGGTGTGGGTTTAGGAGATGGTCCAGGACGCTTTTCACAGAAAACTATTCTTATTTTGTGAAACACCCACCCAACCCACATGAAGGAAGAGTCCTGTTTC
Organism: Delphinapterus leucas; assembly: GCF_059928025.1. Lineage (NCBI taxonomy): Eukaryota > Metazoa > Chordata > Mammalia > Artiodactyla > Monodontidae > Delphinapterus > Delphinapterus leucas. The sequence goes on from NC_143142.1 coordinate 14,831,589, forward strand.
CTCTTCATTCTAATTTCTTGCGTTCACATTTAAGGTTTAAACCAACTTCCAAATCCAGACCATGGGCCATAATGGCCTGGAAATCCAAAGGGATTGTACTAAAGAAATTTAGCAGAGTAACCACTGGAATATCCCCTGTATAACTGTCAGTGTGGCCCCCTAGAGCAAGCACAGGCCCCATAACCAATGAGACCTGGGTTAAAATCACAGGTCTTCACTGTGTAACCATAAGCAACTTAATGAACATCTCTGAGCCTCTATTTCATCACCTGTAAAATGAAGCCATGATAAATATCTATCACTTTTCAGAGTTGCAATGAAAATCAAGGAATCAGATGTACATAACGGTCATTCAATAAGTGGCTTTTTTTTTTTTCATTTCTCCTTCACCCACCCAAGGGCAGGGTTTCTCTCCTGGCACGATGAGGTTCTGCATTCCAAGAGGTTGAAAGGTATATGATCCAAAGGGATGACTGCTTTGGCCTTAATAAAAGATCTCTGAGTGTTTTGGTGAGAAGATAACAGTCAGGGTGTGGAAGAACTGGGGTGCCATTACCTCAATCCCAAAATGCAACCTCTTATTACAAATCACTCTTGTTTGAGAATTCTAGTTCCTCTTCTTTTATGGGGAAATTATCTCTAGAATGTCCAGGTGGGGAAAGGAATGAATCTATTCCATTGAATTCTCAGGGACCCCTCTCCATAGGTATTGGTGATGCTGACAACTGGGCTTAGTTGGTGGGGAGGCTTGGAGGGTGCTGAGAAGACCAAATGAAGAGGTGGCCCTAGGGCATCTGGGCTCTCTGGGAGGCAGTGTATCTATGAGATGCCAGAGGGATTGTGTATAATACTTCTGTGTGCACTAAAATGGGTGTGCCCCCCTTCGAGGGAGTAGGTAATTTTTTTCTCCCCTGCGCAAACTTCTTTAGACAAGTGCTGCATACAGATATGAGCGGAGGAATCAATGCTTGGTTATACACCATGCCAGAAGTCTAGATAACACCGCGCACATTTAGAAAATGAAGAACCAGATTAACACTTTTGTACCCAAACTTTCAAAGGGAATCGTTTCCCTGTTAATAATCCAGAAGGTTGTTATCCTTACAGATCTCATCTTTTCCTCAAAGGGTTAAGGCAACTTAATGTCCATCGCTTTCACCCTCATAAGCCATCTATTGACTCACAGGCAAGCTCCTTAGCCTGTTCACCTTCATATTTGACCACCAATCCTCCCAGCTCTTATATTTTCCCACTCAAGAAGTTAAGATGCCAAGGATATGATATTCCTGGAATTAAATATTCTAAACCCCTTACCTCTTCTTCAGAATAAATCAAAGGACAGATTCAGGATATTTGTATCTATTGTTTTAAGCATGAATTTCCACTTCTTTGGGGGTCGGGATAGCTGTTTGTATCTGCTTTAGAGTACATTTTCAATAAACCTTTCTTTCATCATTTATTTGGGAAGAAAGGAGAAGACACCGTTTTTAATCAATTGTTTTGTTCTTTGATTATACACACACACACACACACACATCTGTGTACAGGACGCGAGTTCTAAGGAAAGACAGAAAGGGGAAATAAATGCAGGAGAGGACAAGAATCACAGAGTGAAGGAGAGCTAGAACGAGGGCGTAAAGGAGGAGAGGGCAGGTTACAGGAGCCCATTTGCCCTCGCGGCGGCGCGTCAGGTTCAGCACCGCGGACAGCTCCCGTCTTTGTCTTGGTCCAAACTCCCACGCCCGCGCGTAGCCAGGCTGCGACCGGGGGCGCACCCGCTGCCTTCTCCGCCAAACCTGCTTCGGGAAAAAAGAGAGAAAGACCAGAGCGGACAGGTAGAGGTTTTCTCATCCTCTCCCCGCATCGTCCGAACTCAGCCCTGATCCCATCCCACTGCATTACGGCGGTCGATTTTAACTTGGTTTCACGCGGAACCTTGCTTCTGTCTACACACCGTTGGGGGCCAGGGAAGTTCACATGGCGAGTTCAGATTAGGTTTGGAATTCGTTTCACTGTCACTGCCCCAGGCCCTAGCCGCCCACAATCTGTCCCCAGACAACACCTAGCCTAGCCTTCGACCAAAGAGGGGGGGGGAAAGCGATGTCTAATGCTTTATCGTGGGTATATGGGGCTGTGAAAACACAAGACCACCCAGACCCCAAAACCCCCAGCATCAAATCCAAGGGAGGGGAAACCGAAACTCAGAGAGGGAAGTCAGAGAGATGAGAAAGGGTCGATTCCCATGTAACCAAGGCCCAGCAAAAAGGAATGAATTATGCTCTGATCGGAGACTGTGCATCCCGCCGCTGGAATTCCGCAGAGTTTTTTCTCCCTTTTGCCAGGAAAGGCGTCTTTCTCCGAGTTCAACAAGCTTCACCCACAGAGGCGGCTCAAAATGTTTCTTTCTTTTTTTTTTTTATGGGTCCCTTCGTAGAAGCCAGAATAAAAAGAATTTCTTCTCATCTCCTCTGCCTGAAACCTTGCTTCCCCGAGGGAGTGGGAAATGCCGCGCGTGTGATGGTCATTCTCCAAATCCTACAACCACATACATAAACACACACACACACACTCCAGCCCATGGTCAATAAAGTTATGCGCTTCCGTCAACCTTCAGAGAAGTCGGCCAGCCAAGCTACGATGTACTCTCACGGAGTTCGTTCCCTAAAGGAGCCCTAGGGTAGGGGTACACAGGGGAAGTTTAGGAATGAGTCTAACCACGAGAAGAAGACTCTTCCTCAGTCCATCTGCTAATTAGTTGGGAGGAAAGAAAGAGAACTCTTGCAGACTTTCTAATGCCTGGGGCCTCCACACCTGCGTCCAGGCCGCAGCGATATTGCCACAAACCAACCAGCCAAAGACCCGGAGCCCAAAAAAAAAAAAAAAAGACCCGGAGCCCAGCTCCAGCCGCCGCGGACTGATTGGTATTCACCTCCAAAATAAGACCTCTCACCGCCCCCCGCCTCAAAAAATCCCTGGAATTTTTTCTTTCGGAACAGCATTCTGCCCTTCCCCTCCTCTTCCCCCAAGAAACGGAGGAGAAAGGCCACCGCGCACTGTTGGGCAGCTCAAAGGAGTTTTAGAGAAAGCGCGATCCCCGCTGTGGTCCCCGAGGAACAGAGGGGCGCGCAGCAGGGTAAACATACTCGTCTTGGGAGGAAGGTGCTGGGGGTCGCCTTCCCTGAGCCCTTCCCCCCTCCCGGGGTCCAAGGGCGGTGGGCAGCCTCTCCACCCCCCAGCCGGCTCCAGCGCGTTGTTCAGCCCGGCTGCGGTGTAAACCGCGGCTTTCCGATGCAGATTTCCCTTTTAACACCTTCTAAACAAAGGCTAATGAGGCCACTGCGTTGCTCTATCAACACACAATCATTAGCAGCCGAGAAATACACACACTCACGCGCGCGCGCGCACACACACACACACACAAACACAGCGCGCGCGGGCTGCCAAAGTTGGGCGATTTCTAAAGGAACCCATATTAGGCTAACAAAAAGGAGGTGGGATATGGGGGGGGGGTGCGGAGAGGAGGTGGGAGAGAATGGGGAAAGGAGGAGAAGGAGGTAGAGAGCCAGAGCCGGAAAGGGAACGAGAGAGAGAAAGAGAAATGCTATCGAGACCACGGAAAAGACCAAGATAAAAGAAAGGGGAAGCAAGATACAGACTCAAACTCAGACTAGCTAGCTAGTCGAGGGAGGATAATTAGAAAGTCTGCGGGATGCTGAATTTGGAGGTTAGCGCTCCCCATTTGGGCTCCAGAGATGGAGCAGAGTTGCAAGCATCTTCTTAAAAACAGCTCCCGGAGCTCCGGTGATGGCCTCCACCGTCGGTTACCTCAATGGGGCCAGAGAGGCCATGACCACAACCCCACGCGCCCCAGAGCTGCCTGCTCTCGGACGTCAATGGGCTGGGGCGGCCGTCCAGGCTAAACCGCCACGGCGAGAATGCGGAAGATGCCAGCGGCTCTCAGCTCAAACCCTCGGCTAGTCTGGCCACCTAGGATTTGAGCCTCACCGGGCAGTTGTCGGGGCAGCCTCCAGCTCTGCACAAAGTATGGGGTTTTCCCTCTCTGAACAAAGAGTCAGCGTTGCCCCCCACAAGTTGGAGGACTGGCTCGCACCTTTCCTTCTGTCCTCCCCAGGCCCCCCTCAGGCCCCCACGGATCAGCTCCAGTCTGCACCCTCCCTGCGACTGCTGCCTAAGTTGGGCCCTGGGTTGCAGCGCCCGGAGAGAGTGATGTAGCCTGCAGGAGCTGGCAGGGCAGCCTGATGGGTGGGGCCTCTGAGAGATGCATTCCAGGAAGGGGTGTCTTGCTGGAAGGAGAAAGGGGAAGCCATGCTCCACCCTACCCTGGCCCCAGCCAGCCAGGTCTCTAAGCTGGCCAGCACTCACACACACACACACCCATTCACTTTGGAGCTGGATCTCCCCGAACGGCCAAGTGCGAGCAGCCGCTGGCCTCCAACCTGCTCCCACCCAGAAACACTGGCCGGGTCTGCCCCTGGTGGCTTGTAGGGCTCCTCAGCAGACTCCTACCAGCCTCTGCCCCATGAAGCTGACCACGCCTTCTGGCCTCAGTGCCTGTCCCAAAGCCACTGAACACAACAGTGCTGCCCAACTCCTGCCACCGCTCACGCCCCTCAGGCCCCTTAAAGTCCCGCCCCAGATATTGGACTGGGGACTCAGAGCCTCGCTCCCCAGCGCTGGGAGGGGGTGTTTAAGGAGGGGAGAAGCTTTGCCATTGTTGATGGATGAATAAATAGATGAAGGAAAGAGGAGGGAGGAAGGAAGGAAGGGAGGGAGGGAGGGAGGGGAGGAGAGGGATTCCCTGCCTTTTTGATTAAACGTTCCAGGTCGGGCCAGCCCAGTTAACGAGACCGTTAATTAAGCCGCGCACGATTCAACTGACAGGAAGGCCCTGCGCCCCGCAGAGATGTTCTGGAAACCAAGCAGTCCACAGCAGAGTGCGAGGGGACACACTGGCCTCGTCGCCCCTGCCTTCCAGGGTTCAGCCTATGTCCTGCCCTGTTGGGGACGCCCAGGCCCGCACACTCTCCCAGCCTGGACTCGGGGCTGCCCCCAGCTGGCCGCCCCCGCGGGTATCCCAGAAAGCTCATCCACTGCCACCTCACTCCCATTCCCCCACCAGTCCCTTCTGCATCCCTGCCCGGATGCCTAGGCCCAAGCCCTCGCCCCGATCCACGCGACGCACCCGTTGGACGTCCACCCAGGCCAGCCTGGGCGCACATGGTCCGGGGATCATCGGGCAAACCCGAACTCCCGAGGGCAGGGACCGTGGACTGCACCTGCCGGCTCGGCTCTCTGGGTCTCTCCGGAGCGCCAAGCCAGCCGCTCTTCTCCGGCCTCCGGGCGGTAGGGTCCAGCCTCCACGCCCGCTCCTACCCGGGGGCCGATTCCTCGCGGCGGCGCGGCGGGACGCTGAGTATGTGTGCGCAGCGCGGCCTATATTTACACCCCAAACAAAATAATTACACTTTTGTCGGAGGGAGAAAGCCAGTGATTAGGCTCGGGTTCTTTGCGGCAAAACAGTTTCTCAGTGGTACACCAGTATAATTTTTCACGGCTGGCTGAAATCAAAGAGGGGAGGTAATGAATCCGGCGAGCAATTTAAATTTACAATTTGTAACGCCGCCGCCGCGCAGACCCGGCCGAGAGCTCAGCTCTGAGGCGCTCGCTGCGTTTGTTTAATGTTAAAGCCGCGCTGGTTCCGGCAAGGGCGGGGGCGGGGGGGGGGAGGGTGGAGTGTGCGTGTTGGGTGGGGGGCGGTAATGATGGAAGTCTCGGGAGAGGATGGGCTGAGTCGCCCAAGAGACCACGGGGAGACGAGGGCGAGGGGCGCGCTTCCCGGGTCCCCCCAACGCGCGCGCTACCCGAGAAAGCAGGCCACTCCAGTCCATTCAAAGGGAGGGGCTGTCTTCAGATGGGGCGAAGGGAGATACTCTGGCCGCCAGAAAAGCCCCCGTTTCTGCTCGGCTGCAGAATCTCCCCAGGCTGGAGAGTCCGGTGAGGAGCCGGGAGGTGTTGCACGACCTGCGGGAAGGTCGGCTCCAAACGCCCAGAAGAGTCCCCATTCCGGCCGCTGCCCCGTGTCCCAGGCTGCAGAAGTCGGGAAAGGCGCACCCCGCCCCAATCCCCAGCTCAGAGCGCCTCGAAACTCCCACCCCGAGCGGCTGTGTGCCTCCGCGCCGGTAATTAATTACCGAACTCAAGGGGGAATATGCAAACCGCATATTGCTAACTCTACAGGGCTTAAGTGATTGGAAACAGATTATTATCTTGTTTGTCTTTTGTCTGTTTTACTTATCCCGCTGCCGTCTGTCGAGTTGTAATGTTGATACTCTTTACTCTAGGAGGAAGATTTTTATATAGTAAATTCCATCAACATCTTGTATAAGTGACATTGCATCTCCATGCATTACCCTGTTAAGACACAAGCGGTTTATTAGTTACATATAGGAGGGGATTTCGCTGCCTGGTCGCCATCTGTTAGCGCTGTTAGGGCGGGATAATTCGTTTAATAGTTGGTCTGCTGGCATTTTTCGGAGGCTGTGCGCCCTGGAAGGTGGAGGGCTGACAAGGGCCAAGCAGTATCCCCTGCGACTGGGCTGGAGCGAGGGGGTTCTGGGCTGAGGGTTGGCTGTGCTGAGGCTCCCAGGGCGATTCCAAGGGTCCGTGACCTGGACAGGATGCGTAAGCTCAGCTACTGAAGGGAGAAGGCCAGGCCGGGGCTTCTGGAAGCAGAGCCCTCAACTCCTGCCACCGGGCATCCAGCCCCGGGTGACTCGCCCGCATCCAGGCTCAGAGCTGCTCTCTGAGACTGCCCACATTCCTCCTACCTCCCCAGCCTGGCACGGCAGCTGCTGGGGTCAGGCTGTGCACTGGCATTTAAGCACATCCAGGAGGTGAGGGTGGGTGGATTTGTCCTAGACGGAGCCTGGCACACAGGCACCCAGCACCAGCATGGTGTGCAGAGCTGGGGCTAGAAAGACACAGCAGACCCAGCTCTTCAGATACCCACTTGGGGGTGGAGGTGGCGGCTAGGCTCAGCGTACCTAGTCCAGGGCAAGGGAGAAGCCTCACATCTAGATGGCGGCTTTTAATGACTGTAGAGTAGTTCCCCACACACCCCCCAAAATCCTCCTGGAACACAGTGAGAATCCTTCATCGCAGCCTTTGAGCCAGATGCTGGATTTGGATGCCCAGAGAGAGGCAGAGGCAGAGAAATAAAAACAGAGAAACCGAAAAAGAAAGTGATGGGGCAACAGAGGGAAAGGGAAACAGAAGAAGAACAGAGGCTGAACACAAGAAAGAGAGACAGAAAGGAAACGAAGTGAAGAGAACTCAGGAGAGAGGGAGAAACCCCAGCGAGACAAAGACCAAGTACGCAGAGCAATTCGCCTCCACTTGGAGCCCGGGTGCCTCTCTCCTCTCAGGTTCTTGCTTCTCTGTCCCTGCCCTGTCTGAGCTCAAGGACCCTTCATACCCCAGGAGGGCAGGGCCAGGCACTGCCAGAAACTGCAATTGATTTCATTTTCGGCTCCTGGAGCTCTCCCAGCCCAGCCTGGGAGACCAGACAGGATCCGGCCTGCTTCTTCCTGGCTGAGCCGAGCTCCGTCCAGCCACACCTGTCCCTTGCTCAGCAAGCTGGAGGATGGAGTAACAGCAGAAGCTGCCCAGTCCGGGGACTCCTTTTCAGAAGCCCAGCTTCTGGGTCAATGCCCCACCCAGTGACCAGCACCTGTCAATTCCCTGTCAGAAGCCAGATCACTTCACACAGAAACTGTGGACTGTGGGGGGAAGCTGGAGGTCTGGACAGGAACCAGGGGGGAAGTGAACATCTCTGCGCCTCCACCAACTGCCCCAATACAGGCATTCACAAATCGTGCTCCCATTCAAATCTACAAAGGCAAGCACACTAGAAGTGCACACACAAACATACACCTCCCCTCAAAAATAAACACTACAGGAGTCACATAACCAAAACTACTGCTATCTGCAGAAATACATACATGCAGACACACACACGTAATGACTGGCCCACAAACACAGATCCAAACACTTCTGCACTCACAAACACAGCCAGCCCGGCTCAGTCAGTCACATACACGCAACTCACCTGCGCGCGATTCAGACGTTTCCAAGTCCACTTTCACATCAATGTTACCACACACCCGTACAAATAACCTTACACAGAGGCACGCTCACACCGGCAGACACCGTCACATTCATGCAACCACAGGTACGCATGCACGTATACACACACACTGACCAACAAAAACAGGACCGCACAGGCCAATACACACAAAGATTAGCAGAACTATGCACAGATACAAACACACAAAACTACACGTGCCAAAATGTATTCACATGACTGATTCATGAGTAACTCTAAAGAGAGGCAAAAACAGGATTCTCAAACAGCAAATGTACACTAACAAACTCAGCAAATGCACCCAAACACACATCCACAGGCAAGCCTTAGCGCACACACATGCTCCTCTGGCCCCGAGCCTGTGGGCCCAGGCCCTACAGACCCCATTAGTCCTCTTTCCTGGACCGGGAAGGGAAAATTCCCACTTTGCCTGCCTGCCCTCCCTAACTTAGAGCACCCCGGTGAGGCGCTGGGTTGGCACCTTGGGAAAGGAGGCATGGCCCTCTCCCTCCCCCCACCAGAGTCACATTCCCCCTCCACACACACCTGCGAACGCCCCACACACCCTCCGAGCCCCGTGGAATGGCACTTCCTGCTTCCTATGATGGATCGAACTTGCACACTCCGCCCGGACGCCCAGCGTGTGCAAACAGCGCCCCGCGCAATCTCCAGCGTACCCTCCTCGGCCGCGCTACCCACTCACCGCGGCGCCCCAACTGGCTGACCCGGGATCTGGAAGGTGCAGCGAGGAAAGCGGAGACGCGGTGAACATCACTTCAGAGCTGGCTTCGGGAAGACCGGTGCATCCTGGATCTCCCCCTCCCCACTTCTCCCCCGAGCCCCGTGGCCAGCGCGCTCCGGCTGGAAACAACTCCGCGGTCTGAGACCGGGCCAGAGGACATCCCCCGCCAACCTGGGTCTGGGCTTGCTCGGCCTTTCTCTCTCTCTCTCTCTCTCTCCTCTCTCTCTCTCTCTCTCTCCCTGAGAAAAGCCGGGCTGGGCCCCAGCCCCCGCATATGACAAAGGAAGCCGGTGCCGCCTCCGGGAGTCCCGAGAACCTCGCCGCCGCAGCTCCAGGGCGCTGACCCCAGGGGTGCGCGGATGGGGGAGTCCAAAACGACGGGCTGGGCTGGGGAAGAGGAGACAGACGTAGACCGCGATCCCGGCGTCGGGCAACTTCTGCAAGTTCCGTGGATTGTGAAGGGGGCAGAGGTCCCCCTCCCACTAGGCCTTCGAACCCCAGCCCCCCAAATATGTGTGAAGAGAGAGAAGAGAGACGCAGTTTTCAGATCGCGCGGCCCCCAGCCCCAAGCCCCAAACTGGAAGGTAAATACTTACTTAGCCTCCGAACCAGGTACAAGCTAATACTCAACAATACTGATGCCTTGTTTTTTTTGCTCTGTCCGGACCGCAACGCTGTAGCCAATTTAGATATGCTATAAATTTAAGAGGTTGCCATGGCCACCGCGTACCCATTGGCCGCCGGGCCCCCTACGTGCCTCGCCACGTCACCAAATCTGAATAAGGATGCGCGAATTAGGCGGCGGCCAGACAAAGATGAGGATAGGAACCGCTTGAAAGTGGGGGAAAGTGCCGGCGCCTCCGCCACCGGGAAAGCCGCTCGGCAGAGGCGAAGCCCGCGGCCACCCAAGATCCACTGGGGCGCGCGGCCCGGGGCATGAGGCTGTGAACGCCACCACTCCCCACCCCGCCCAGCGCAGCCCAGCGCCAGGCCAGCAATCACCCAAGGACTTGACCGGCTGAGTCTTGGTTCGGACCGGACTCGCCCGGCGGCGGCCAAGAGAAGAGGCGGAGAGCAGCGGCGGGGCCAGGGGGCCCGAGGGCCGGGGGCCCAAAGGGAGGGCAAGGCGGCTCGAGCCGCCGGGGCGCGGGGCTATGATGGTGCACTGTGCTGGTTGCGAGCGGCCCATCCTCGACCGCTTTCTGCTGAACGTGCTGGACCGCGCGTGGCACATCAAATGCGTTCAGTGCTGCGAGTGTAAGACCAACCTCTCGGAGAAGTGCTTCTCGCGCGAGGGCAAGCTCTACTGCAAAAATGACTTCTTCAGGTAAGAAACCGCGCCGCCCTGTTGCCCGAGCGCCCGCCCTGCAGGCGCTCCGCTGGGGCGCCGGGGAAGGGGACACCACGAAACCCATCCCAGCCTCCCAGGCCCACCAGATTCAATGGGGAGCCGGGGAGCCCACCACTCTCCTCCTGCCCTCGGTCCAACAAGGGCCTGAACCCAGGCAGAGTGAGAAGAACGCTGCTTGGCTGCTTGTAGCTGGCTTTTCCAGGCCAGCTTGGATCGGTGGTGGGCCAGGGGGAGGAAGCTTGACAAACTTGCTGCCCATCCGTCTCTGCCTCTTGCTAGCTGAGGCCACCCCAAGGGTGGAAGCTTCCAGCCAGGCTCGGAGAGACTAAGGATTTTTGCGAAGTTAGGGACAGGCAGAGTGCGGAGTCCAGAAGCTGGGCTCCAGGCAGGTGGGACCCCCAGAGTGCTTCTGGACAAACAGAAACTTCCCAGCTCCTGAGGGGACTCAGCCAGAAAGGCCTCCCCTGGTGATGGGGCAAGGAATCTTCTCCTCACGCCCCCCATCAACTCCTTAAACATTTTCTCCTCTGTTGAAAGTACAAATGAAATGGAAGCTGGAATCAGGACCTCCAGAGTCCAGCCTTGCTGCCCACGGGCGCCCTCAGGCAGGTCACAGCAGATCACTTCTCTGAGCCTCACTTTCCCAGCTGAGAAACGCCGAAGGTCGGCCTGGAAGGCTGTGGGGTTTTTGGCAGCTCAGCCCTGCCTGCTTCCCCCGGCTTTGTGAGTGCCAACTGCGTGGAGGGAAGGGGGGGCGTGATTAACGCCCTGGAGAAAGGCTGCTCGCCGGCCCCAGTACCTGGCACTAGGGAACTTGAATAGGAGAAAAGGTCAGACGCGCCTTTACACGTGTAAACTCCTCGGCCCCGGAGGCCCAAGGCCCCTAATGTGGTGGTGCTTGCAAAGCACCTAATGAGTTTTGATAAGGTGCATATGGCCAGTTACGCTGCCGCATGAGGCCAGGAGTGACTTATGGCTTCTAATGCCCTCACTACATCAACGTCACCCAAATTCGCCCTGTTTAGAGACGTGGGTATGAGGAGACGTGGGGCCCCAGAGTCCTGGGCCCTCGCCCTCCCCCTCCCCCGGCACCTCACCCCTCCCAGTGCCGGTCTGCACCATCCATTTCGGGGGAGGCCAGCCGTCTCCCAGCGCTCAAGGAAGAGAGAAGAGGATTTAGACCAGGAACACAGAAAAGGTGGCATTGGAGAGAGCCCGGGTTCTGGCCGTGCAGGTTTGGGATCGCCTTCTGGTCACATTTTCCCACTGCCTGCCTGAGGACCAGCAGAAGGTTCCCTCCTTCCTGCTAAGGTTCAGCTCAGAAGAGGGGCTCCCCCCAGCTCCATCGCTAGGACCCAACAGCCAGGCTCCTTGGCCCTACCTGGACCCCAGCAGACTGGTAAGGATCCAGGAGGCAAAGCCGAGAAATGGTCCAAACCCGGCCTGCCTGGCTTTAAATGCTTCATGACCTCCAGAGCAGAGTTTGCCAGGAGCAGCCCCGGCCCATCTGGTAGCGATGTGGGGTGGGGGAGGGGCGCCACTTGAGGTGCTCTGGGCCGTCTGCTGGGCTGAAGGCTGCGGCGCCCATTGCTGGGAGCCCAGCAGAGTCCAAATAAACCTGACCGAGGCATGACAGTCCCAGTCCCAAGAACAGACCTGGATATTTGTCTCATGTCTTGCATTCTGACCAGGGAGGACAGGATTGGGATCTCATTTGACAGATGTGGAAACGGAGGCTTTTCAGAAGCTAGGGCAGGGTGGGAGGTCAGGGCTTCAGGAGGATGGGACACTGGGCTGGCCCTGGGTGACAGGCCCTGTTGTGTCTGCAGGCGCTTCGGCACTAAGTGTGCAGGCTGCGCGCAAGGCATCTCGCCCAGTGACCTGGTGCGTAAGGCCCGCAGCAAAGTCTTCCACCTCAACTGCTTCACCTGCATGGTCTGCAACAAGCAGCTGTCCACGGGCGAGGAGCTCTACGTCATCGACGAGAACAAGTTCGTGTGCAAGGACGACTACCTGAGCTCGTCCAGCCTCAAGGAGGGTAGCCTCAACTCAGGTAGGAGGCCCCCTGCCCCTCCCCAGGCCAGGCCCCAGCGCCCTCCAGCCAAGGCCTGCCTGCGCTCCCCTCCTTTGCCCCCTGTGTGCCCGCGGTGCACGGCTCAGAGCTCTCCACTCGCGCCGGGCAGGTCAAGGTGGGGGGGAGGTGCGGGGGCTGGGAAAGAGAATCAGCGTTTGGAGCCAGCCTTCCAGGATGCCTACACTGCCAGCTCTAACCCGCCCTCCTCCAGTTCAGGAGCCTTTTCCAAGCTGCCCTCCTCCCCAAGTTTGGAACCGCACAATTTCCCCTTTCCGAGTCTTTTCAGCTCCTGGTAATTTCTAGCTGCACTGGGAGGACACTAATTGGGGTCTCGAGGAAAGAGAGAAGGGAGAGGAAGATCCCCGGCCCGGAGGGCATCTGTACCCTCCTCCCGTCCCCTCTCCTAGAAGGCCGGGCTCTCCAGAGAGCGCGACTCCCCCTTTCCCAAGCACTAGCTGAAAAGTGCTGAGAGGGCTTGAGAAGGGCGCTTCCAAAGGCCCAGCCCCGCCTGGAGGGAGTGGGCGGGCGCCGGGCCCCTGGGGGAGGGGCTGTCGCCGGCTTTGGGAGGGAACCCTCCGGGGTTGGCGGTGGCCTGAGCCTGCAGGAACAGGCTACCCGACTGGAGAGGTCTCGGGCCGCCGCTGACACCCTGTCCCCTTCCCGCTCCGTCCTCTCGCAGTGTCGTCCTGTACGGACCGCAGCTTGTCCCCGGACCTCCAGGACCCACTCCAGGACGATCCCAAGGAGACGGACAACTCGACGTCGTCGGACAAGGAGACGGCCAACAACGAGAACGAGGAGCAGAACTCGGGCACGAAACGGCGCGGCCCGCGCACCACCATCAAAGCCAAGCAGCTGGAGACGCTCAAGGCCGCCTTCGCCGCCACGCCCAAGCCCACGCGCCACATCCGCGAGCAGCTGGCGCAGGAGACCGGCCTCAACATGCGCGTCATCCAGGTGCGGCCCGGGTCGGCTCTGGCCGGGTCACCCCTCCGCAGCCCCGCTGCGTCCGCGAGCTGTGAAGCTCGGAGGAGCCTCCCACCCAGCCTCCTTGGCTAGGAGCGCGCCGAGCCCGCTCTAGGGGCAGACGGTGCGCCGGAGATCGGGGCCGGCTGGTCACACTCCGAGCCAAAATATTCAGCCTAGCCCTGCTGGCTTCCGGCGGCGTCATCTTGGGCGGGTCACTTCACGTCTCTGAATCCCACCCCCGCCCCTTTCAGGGAAGGTTTTAAGCCTCGCTTAAAGGACAGGACCTTTCCTGTCCTCCCGTCCTCTGAGCAGAGAAGGAGGCGATGCTCTTCACGTGCTCCTTCCCTGCGCCCGACGCGCGGGCAGACAGACAGAGCCCGGCTGGGGAGTCGCGGGGCCGAGACTAGAGCCGTGCCGGGCGGCGGGCCTTTATAAAGCCGTCAGGCCGCGGATGGGCCGAGGACCAGGAAGCCCAAGTCTTTATGAGTCGCCCCACGGGTCCGCGAAATCCTTCATCCTTGGCTGGTTCGCCGAGGCCCCTCTCCACCCCTTTGGGCTAATCCGGCCCGGCCCCCGGCTCAGGGCATTCTTGGTGCGAAGGAGGCGCTAGGACCCAGCGGGGGTGGCCCGGGCAGGGAGAGAAGGGGACCCGGAACAGAGTTCACAACCCCTTCCTCTGTCCCAGGTGTGGTTCCAGAACCGACGGTCCAAAGAACGCCGGATGAAACAGCTGAGCGCCCTGGGCGCCCGGAGACACGCCTTCTTCCGGAGTCCGAGGCGCATGCGCCCGTTGGGCGGCCGCTTGGACGAGTCTGAGATGTTGGGGTCCACTCCGTACACCTACTACGGAGGTAAGCAACCTCCTAGGACGCGGTGCCCCACACCTAGGTCAATGCTGCTTGAGGGTGCAGGGCCGGATAGCCCATGATCTCAGGCTGCACCTGGACCCCTCCCTCCCTTCTACCGCATCAACACAGGTACACTCCCCCGCAGATAGCCCATGATCTCAGGCTGCACCTGGACCCCTCCCTCCCTTCTACCGCATCAACACAGGTACACTCCCCCGCAGATACTTCCTGGACAGAAAATCAGACACATGGGTTCACTCAACCATGCAGTGGTACCAACAGATAATAAACACGTGAGAAAAGCAGTGACACACTCACCCATGCAGGACCACACGAGTTCAGAGACCTCGGGGACACGCATCTAGACACATGATCACCCGCAACCAGCACAGGTATACCCCACCGCCTAGATATACTGGCACTCACACGCGTCATACCAAGTCAGGCACTTCTGCACGCACCGCATCCCAACCTGATACACAGCCCTTGCTGCCCTGGCCCACGGCCTGGTGTATTTGGCACCAGCAGGAAAGCAGTCACTGGAGGGCAACACCGGCAGTAGGGATGGAGGGGTCAGGATTCATCTGGGGTTGCCCCCTTGCTGTCTTCCAAGTCTGCGTCTCCTGTTGGGCTATGGGGACTGTGTGCACAGCATCTGGCCCGGTTAGCCCGGATGCTGACAGTTGCTCTGGACTAGGGCCCCCGCCCACCCTCCAGCTTCAAGCGCACCAGGGTTCATCAGGGCTGGGGTGGGCAAGGATTGAGCCAACCCAGTTATGCATTCTCTGTCTTTGGGGCTGCAGAGGGCGAGGAGCCCGCTTTGCACAGAGGAATTTCATGGTTGGTGTTACGAGGCTCAGGCCTGGGTGAAATCTCCTCTTAGGTCACCCCTTCCCTTCTTCCTTCCCTCCTCTCTCCTCCCTTCACCCCACTATGTTAACTTACTTCACTCTCCTTCCTGGATTACCTCTTCTGACTCCCTCACCTCCGTTTTTCGTTTTTTGTTTTTGTTTTTGTTGTTGGTTTTTTGGTTTTTTTTTTTTTTTCGAGACCCAGTTGTCTTGGGGCACTACTGCACTGACTCACCATCCTACACATTTCAGACTTGTGGACTCTAGGAAGGCACCTTCCCCTTCTATTCCAGAGCCTCTGGATTTGGGGAGCCCCCAGGAATGCCTCTGCCTGAGGGGAATCTGTGCTCAGTGCCACCCAGCCTGGGGGAGGAGGGGCAGAGGCTAGTAGCCCAGTTTGGGGAGAGGTGGCAATGTGGAGGGCCAGGAGCCAGGTGCCCAGGCAGACCAAGAAGGGAAAATAAGAGAACCCTATGACTAGCCTTGGTACATCCGCAGCCTGGGAGGTTAGATCTTCTGGCCTGGCCAGGGGCCCCAGAAATTGTGGATGAAATGTGGTGATGTGCTTTTTCGGGAGAGACTGAGATGGCAGGGCCCAGGTTGGGGGGCTACAGACACCAGAGGCAGCTGGGATGGTGGACTTGTCCTGGGGCCTCTAACTCACCAACTCTCTTCACCTATCTTTGGCTCCTTGAGCGCAAAATCTCCGCCCGGCGCAGGGAGGCTGGCGGGGCGGTACCAGTCCGGAATTTTTCCCCGCCTGGGTAATTAACCAAGGTTTCCCCCACGACCAGTGTGCCTCTCACCAATCCCGCGTGGCTGCTGGATGGGGTGACGCCCTGGACACGCGGGCCCCTCTCTCCCCGGAATGGGGGGGGTGGACCCCCCAATCCCAGGGAGGCAGCCCCTCCTAATCCGTGCTGGGAGATCCCGCCGTCGGCGGCCGGCAGCGGGCGAGAAAGGGGCCGGGCGGCGGGGCCGGCGGGTCCCCGTGGGAGCGCGGACAAAGCCCCAGCTGCGGCTTTTGTGCGCTTTTCAGACGGCGTTTGTTCCAATTACCTCCGGCCCGGCCGCCATATGGGCGGAGGCGGCGCGCTCCGCGCGGGGGCCGAGGCCCTCCCTGGCTAGCCGGCTTGCTAGGCGCCGTGGCCGTCCC
Organism: Delphinapterus leucas; assembly: GCF_059928025.1. NCBI lineage: Eukaryota > Metazoa > Chordata > Mammalia > Artiodactyla > Monodontidae > Delphinapterus > Delphinapterus leucas. The sequence goes on from NC_143142.1 coordinate 14,847,744, forward strand.
CCATCCCCGTCCCTTAGGGGCCCCAAATTCGCCGCTTCCAACCTTTCTCTTCCCTTACGGGGAGAATGGAACGAGTGGTTTTTAAAAAGTAATTGGCGACCGTTTTAGCTGTGGCCTAAACCGTCTCCAAGCCCGCCTCCAGACACTCCCCATTTGGACTGATGTCAGGGGGGGTTTGGAGAGGGAAGGGGCGACAGGGGGCGTCCAGAACTCCTCCGGGTGACAGACCCCCAACACTAAGCAGGAGGCGTGGGTTTGCAGAGGAGACCCCAGCTTCCGGGCGCACCGGTTTTCCCGCCGTACAAAGCGGGTTATTGTCACGAGTGCGGGCTACACGGTGCTCCTTTCCTGGCTTCCCACACCCCACTCCTTCGGGGCCGACCCAGGGGGAGGGGAAGAGGCTGTGCGGAAGGACTTCAGGAAAGGGGGCTCTAGGAGGAGGTCACACGGTTGATGCAGAAACACTTTGTTGAGAATGGGCGAGCGTGTCATCTGGAGCCCCTGTGCTCCCTGAATTTGTGGGCAAAATTCGCATTTGTGCATTTTTCCGGAGAGAGAGCCCATAGCTATCATCAGTTTATCAAAAGAGCTCAATGTCCCTAAATACTCCAAAACCTTGGGGTCCTGGCAAACCCGCCCGGGGTCAGCCTGGAGGACCCGAGGCACAGGGAACTCTAGACGTGGCCCGGCGAGCGTTCTCATCCTCTTTCCCTCTCCCGAGTGTCTGGGCCTCAACCGTCTCCGTTCCAGGCCAGGTGAGGCCGGGACAAACGGTCGGAGTCCCACGTTCACCGGGACGGACGCGGGGCACGGGGCCGCGCCAGGTCGGCGGGGCGCAGGGGGCGAAGGAGAGGGCGCTGAGGCCGCCTTGCGCGCTCCGAGTCCAGGGTTCCGCGGCCGGGGCCCGACTCGCCAGCCCCTCGGCGCTCCGGCCGCCCTTCTCCCCGACGGGGTCTCGGGCCGATCTCAGTCCCTTCGCGTTCTGGTCTCCGTCCGTCGCCCCTGCATCCCCGCCCTACTCCTCTCGCCGGCCTCTCAGCCCCAGCGTCTCTGGCCGTCTCTCTGACTCATCTCGCGCGTCTCTGGGCGCCTCTGTCTCTCCCGACCTTCCGTCTCGTTCCTGGGTCTCTTGCCGAGTTTTTCCCGTGTCTCTAACCACATGGCCGTCTCATCTTTCTCTTTGCGTCCCCTAGACTGTCTCTGCCTTAGTCGAATAAAGCCGGGTCTCCGGCTCAGCCGTGGGTTCGGTGACTGAGGCGCTTTTCTTGTCTTGACACCGACTCTGAGTCTGGGGGCTCCCTGCTGCATCCCCTCTCCAACCCCCTTTCACCCTGTCCTCTGCCGATCTCTCCCTGTCTCCTCATCTGGCAGTCATCGTGACTCTCGCTCTCTGTGTATCTCTCACCAACTCTAAGACACTGTCAGGAATCGTCACTGTGTTGCCCCTCCCGCCACCGCCGTCTCCCCTCCGTCTCTCTTTGTCAAGGAACCTCTCTGTGTGTTCCTCATCGTCTCTGAGCCTCTCCCGGCCCCTGAGTGTAGCCTTTCCGTACTTCTGGTTGTCTCTCTGCCCAGCACGAGCTCCGGGGCTGGTCCTCCGCCCCTCCGGCCTCCCTTGGTCTCCGCGGGCCTCTCCACGGGTCTTTCTCTAACCTCGAATCAGTGTCGCGCGGTCCCCCGTTAACGTCCTGTCCCGGTGGCCCCCACCACGTCCCACATCTCTGGCCTTCGTCTCCCCGGGTTCCCTCCCCCGAGTCTCTTCCGCCGGGTCCCTCGAGTCCCTCGGCGATCTCGCATCTCTCACTCTCCCCTCTCCCGCCCCGTCCCGTCCGCAGACTACCAGGGCGATTACTACGCGCCGGGAGGCAACTACGACTTCTTCGCGCACGGCCCGCCGTCGCAGGCGCAGTCCCCGGCCGACTCGAGCTTCCTGGCCGCCTCGGGGCCCGGCTCGACGCCGCTGGGCGCGCTGGAGCCGCCGCTCGCCGGCCCGCACGCCGCCGACAACCCCAGGTTCACCGACATGATCTCGCACCCGGACACGCCGAGCCCCGAGCCGGGCCTGCCGGGCGCGCTGCACCCCATGCCCGGCGAGGTGTTCAGCGGCGGCCCCAGCCCACCCTTCCCCATGAGCGGCACCAGCGGCTACAGCGGACCCCTGTCACACCCCAACCCCGAGCTCAACGAGGCCGCCGTGTGGTAAGGCCGTCGGGCCGGGCCGCCCCCCGCCCCCCGCGCTCGGCCCTGGGGCCCCGCCCGGCCGTCCCCACCCCCGCGCCCGGGACGCAGCCTCCCGAAACCAAAGCGCCCGACGCGGCCGCGGCGCGGGGCGCCCTCGGGGGGCTCTCTCTCGAGTCCGAACTCAACCGGCAGCTGCTTCTCGGCTGGGCGCGGAGGGGTACCGACCCCCGCATCTGCATTCACCCCTGGGACTCTCCGGGAACCCCCTGCCCTCCGCCAGCGCTCCTCGGCAGCCGCGAGCAATTTCTTGGGACCAAAGTGAATACGGAGGGTCAAGAGATTTCAAGCACGCTCTAGACTTCCCCCGAACCCCCACCACCACCCCGCACCTCTTTGGACCAAGAGAGGGCTGAAGCCAAGGGACAGAGACAATTTTTTCCCCCTCCTTGCAATCCGAGTGGCATTTTGTAATCTTATTTCTCACTCTGCTTTCCCCTCTTTAAAAAAAAAAAATAAGAAAAAGAGAGATCGAAGAGAAGAAAGGGAGCAAAATGAGTTAGAGAGAAGATGGAGAGAGCGCCAGCCAGAGAGAGAGAAAAGATGGAGAGAGAGTGAGAAACACGCTTGGATGGGGGTGTCACTGGGAGGAAGACAGATCCACCTGCGCGGTGGCGCCCCCTGGTGGCCAATCTTGGGGATCACGGTCAGCTTCTCTAGGAAGGGGCGGGGGGCGGTCCGGACATCGGCGCCCCAGGGCCAGACCTCCACCTCTCCCTTCCTTTGACATTTATTCTGACCCCGGGGGTCCAGGCCAGACTCAAACACTCGCCCACCCTGCGCTCCCCCTGGGCAAGGCGCCGAGATTTCTTGGGTCCTGGCCCACAGACCACCCTCCGTGCCCGGGTCCTGGAGGCTGGGTGGTCAGGATGTACAGTATTATACTTTTTTGGAAGTTGAACGCTTCTAGTTTCCTTATTTTGTATAAAGAAGAAACAAATAAAGTATGTTTTTGTGTTTACTGTTTATTTATTGTACACTAGTTATCTGGGGTTGGACATTTTATATTTTTAAGAGGAGGGTGGGCAGAATGAGGGAGGGGAAGCAGAAAGAGGTTTACCTAAAAAAAAAAAAAAAAAAAAAACCCACAAAAAAACCCACAAAAAATCAACTTTTTTAAAAAGAAAGATTAATAAAAAAAATTCTTTTTCCCTCCGTGCTGTGTGGTTTTCTTTCTTTCTTTCCTTGTTTCGTTTGTTTGTTGTGCCCCTGTCTTCAGTCACTCAGAGTGAATGGAACTATTCTGGTTCCTGTTTCTGACATAAAACAGACTTGATGGGTGCAAAGACCTCTCCTCATCTAGAAGGGTGGCAGGGGGGTCTTTTGGCCATTACCAGGTAAGGAAGGTGCCTGTCATGTTTTTTCTTTTCTTTTCTTTTCTTTTTTTTGGACTGCTACTATGCACCAATAACATCTCCCCCTGCTTTACCTAATACCCCGATCTAACACAAGCCAGCCTGGCACATAGTAGGCCTTCAAAATATTTGATGACTGAATGGATGTGTGATTTGTTTGTCCCCAGAAGAATTCTAGCTTCACTCCTAATTGCGCCCCCATGTAGTTCCAGGTGGCAGAAATAAAACCAAACAAACAAAAGAACAGGCTGGTAGGTCCAGTGCTAGTTATCTGCAAGGCTGTATTAGGGCAGAAAGTGCCCCCAGGGAGAGCAAGGCTGTTTGCCCTGCAGTTCTTATGCAGTGCCTGCGTGTGCCCTTCGGTAAACCAGCATGATGGAAGGGAGTCCTCCAGGAGACTTAATGGGCCTGAGGCCACTCCCTAAAGGCAAGTCCCTCCCTCTCTCTGCCTCAGTTTCCCTACTTTCAAAAGTGGGGACTGGAGGGAGGGCTTCCTATGCCTCATTTCCTTTCTGCTCAAACAGTGTAAGATGAGAAAAGCAGATGAGGAGAGAAAAATAGATGGAAGAGGGTCCCGCGTTTAGATGCCTTTTCGCCCAAGCTTAGGGTGGGGGGAGCTTGCCCATTTTAGCAGCAGCAGGAAAAAAGGGGGGACAAGGAACTGGTGGGTAGTGAACCACCAATGGGCACATGCTAAGAGTTTTCCTCATCTGTCCTTCTTTTGTGTGGACATCACAAGAATTAACTCGAGGTGACCTGGCTTTTTCTTTTCGTTCCTTATAGCATATTTATCTTTATCAGACAAATGCTACTTGCTCATTGTGGAAAATCTAGAAATTTCAGATAAGCAAGAGGAAGAAAAGGCAGTCACCCAGAATCTCAAGTAAAGTAGTGGATGCATTTCCTTCCAGTCTTTTTTTTTTTTTTTTCTTTTTGAGACTAGAGATCATGCACACATAGACACAGAGCATAGACTTGCTCTTGGCATGCGCACAACTCTGAGAGCACCACGCGTGGGAGAGGCCCACTCTTGTGTCAGGGGATCCTTGAATAACCCTGGGGTGGCCCCATCAAGATCTCAGAGGGTGGCTTCGGAAACCAGAGTCCAGGAGGGATGTGATCTCTGGCGTCACGATCTGGACTTGAGACTAATTCCCCAGGGGCTCTTCCTCTGAGTGTTTGTTAGTTAGGAGGGTTGGGAGCAGAGGTCACCTAGGAGTGGGATGAGGGAAGAACAGAACAAGGGCCCTGGGGTCTGGGAGACTATCTGGCTGGTCACTGCATCACCTTTTTGAGCCTCAGTTTGCTCCACCGTGAAATGGGCTCACAATGGCATTTCATCCACATCGGAGAGATGCAATTTAACCAGTGGCCAAGGTTTAGGAAATATAGGTCTTGGATTCAATCCTCATCCCCATCCTCTGCCAAACACACACACACACACACACACACACACACACACACACACACCAGCTTCCTTGGACAATGACAAGGGGAGAGAGAAGGGGACGCTTGTCAAAATCAGCTCAAATCCACCCCCACTCCTGTGAGCTCATTTCAGCTCCCCTAGTGACTGCTGGGCCCAGGGGCTCTGGGAGGAGAAATCCCACCCCCACTCCACCCTGCAGCAGTGACCCTGCAGGTGTCACTGTCATGGTCTTGGGTGCACTTAGTTAGGGAGGCAGTTCCTAAGGAAGGCTGAGTGGAGAAGGAAGAGAGTTGGAAAGGGACATTTGTCCCTACACACCCACAACCATTTTCTCAAAGTGTGGTCAGAAGACGAAGCTTGCTAAAAATACGTATCCCTGGGCCCCCTGGCTCATGGCTGGAATTGCTCTCTGGCGTGGTGCCCAAGATGCTTCACATTTGTCAAGCTCCCCCGTTGCTTCTGAAGTCTCCCAAACTTGCAGGACCTCTGCCTGAACTAGTCTTGTTCAGAGTCTAATATGATCCTCACAACGCCCCTTCAGGATGAGCGTTGTTATCCCCATTTTACAGATGAGGAGACTGAGACTCATGAGCTGCCTGGGGTCACACAGACATGGAGTAGTTTTGAATCAAGAGCTTCTGCTTCTGCTTCCAGAGCCCACATTGTCCCTGGACCCAGGACGTTGCCCGGCACAGGTAAGACCTCATTCTGTGTCTAACAACTACATGAACGAACGAACGAATGAATGAACGAATGAATGAAATGAAATCAATGTGCTCCAGCTGCCGTAAAAAGAGCTTCAAGAAAGACTCTAATGAATGCTAATTCTTACTGGTAGCAACCTCACTGGATTTTGTTTAAAAGCCCTTCCGGGGTTAAACAAAGCCAGTCAGAAGGGCAAAGGGCTCAGTGAAAATTGCCAAGGTCAAAAGACAGAGGACTTCCAGCTTCTCCACGTTTGTCCTTGTTTCTTTCTCTCTCCCCCGTCCTCGTCCCTTTCCTCCTACATTAATGAATGTATCTGTTCATCTCCTCTATCTCCTCATTGCCTGCATTTATTATCATTTAAAAATAAAAGATCTCCGAGAGGACAAAAAATACTGTGAGCTGTGCAGGTAAGGAGGTTAGCCAGCCCCTGGCTGCGCCTTCCAGCTCTGGGAAAAGGGGGACATCGCCTCTCCCTTGCTGCCCCGAGGCTGTAATTCTGGCCAGCACTGGACAGTGAAGCCACATGTATTCCAGCCCCCGGCATGCATGCTCTGCCCCGCCCCCATCTCTGTCCTCCTGCGCTGAAATGAACACCTCACGGAGCCCGAGCCTGAGATCTGACCCACTGTGCTTAGGACTAATATTTAAAATGCAGAATGGCTGTGGAGGGTTCCTGCTCCCAAGCCTTGTCGTGCAGTAAAAAGATATAAACAGAATAAATTACCTCTCTAGCTCGGATTATGAGAATACCCATCTCCTGACCAGAATTTTAAGTCCTGTCTCCCTCATAGCGCTGCATCCGGCTGATTTATGGAAACCCGAGCACTTCTCTGCATATTTCTCCTGCTCAGCCAAGTGACCGAGTTTACCCTTCCTATGCCATTAGCGTTATTAACACCTGGGCAACCGATCATTGCAAATGGGCCATTTCTGTGATGAACGGAAGCCTCTCCCACTGCTTCTCTGGGGCCTTGCTGCCTCTGGCCTCCTCTTTCTGTACTTTGCGCCGGGGCTCAGGACCACCCCCAGCACCTGCTGATGGGCTCCAGGGGGTCTGGGAGGAAACCTCTCAACCCAGCAGGTGTCCATGCTTTCAGGCAAGCACGTAGAAAGTGATAATACCACTCATTTTTTTATGCCTCAGAGAATGTTCCAGATGGAGGGCAATGCCCCCATTGACCAGGGAAAGAAACTGAGGCTCAGAGACGGCAAAAGACTAGCCTAAGTTCCCTGAGAAAGTTTACAGCAAAAGTTGGGACCTGAATTCAACCCTCCAGCCCCTTGATACTCAAAGTATGGTCCGTGTATCAACAGCAGTGAAATGCGGAATCTCAGGCCCCACCCCAGAACTTCAGAGCCAAAGAGTGCACAAGCCCCAGGAGATGAGGGTGCGCATTCGGTTTTTCGAAGCATTAGCTTAGAAACACACGCAGGTTCTCAATAATCCCTTTTTCACTGGAGGAAAACCTTATGGTGTAAATTCTCCTTGCTCAGAAGCGGCAGGGACCCCGCTTCCACGGTCATACCAAGTGAAGGTGAAGCAGCTGGCCAAACCAGTGTCACCCACCTAGGCACCCGTAGCACTGTGTCCACTGCTTCTTCCGTTATAACACCTCAAACCCACACTGTGTCTGTGTCCTGATCCCCAGGCTGTGTGAGCAACTTGAGACCAGGAAATGTATGTGACTTGATTTCGGGCACTCAACCTCTCTGAGCCTCAGCTTTGCCATCTATAAGAAGGGCACAATAAGATCTAACTTCAAGGGTCATCACAAGGGTTGGGACTTCCCTGGTGGTCCAGTGGCTAAAGCTCCGTGCTCCAAATGCAGGGGGCCTGGGTTCAATCCCTGGTCAGAGAACTAGATCCCACATGCCGCAACTAAGACCCAGCACAGCCATATAAACAAATATTAAAAAAAAAAAAAAAAAAAGAGTCATCACAAGGGTTAAATAAGTCTTCATACGTTATGGTCTAAACACAGTGCTTGGCACGGAGCATACCATTGACTAATAAACACTGAATGAAATAATAATAATACAGGGATAATAACAATGGCTGTGTATCGGATGCTGTAGCTACTGTTATCATTATCCCATTTTCTTCTTTGAAGAAATGCTTAAAACGTATTTTAAATCCAGGACTAACTTCACAGCCTATTTGGACAGAGATGCAATTTATTACTTTCCACAACATACCTCAAGATATCAATGTTATCTAATGGAAAATTATAGGGCTTGTAAAGATAAGAATAGTAAGAGATCAAGGTCTAATGAAGAATAATCTGGCAATCTGTCTCTTTTTATTTTTTGGCCGCACTGCGTGGCTTGTGCGATATGGGATCTTAGTTCCCCGACCAAGGATTGAACCTGGGCCCTCAGCAGTGAGAGCGTGGAGACCTAACCACTGGGCAACCAGGGAATTCCCTGGCAATCTCTTTAAAAAGAAATGCACCACCAATGGATGAAAAGGGAAAATGTGGCATGTCCCTACATGGAATATTATTCAGCCATAAAAAGGAAGGAAGTACTGGTACAGGTTAAGACGTGGGTGAACCTTGAAAACATGATGCTAAGTGAAAGAAGCCAGCTGCAAAAGGACCATATATTGTATGATTCCATTTGTATGAAATGTCCAGAACAGATAAATCCATAGAGACAGAAAGCAGATTGGTGGTTGCCAGGGGCTGGGGAGAAGGGAGGTATGGTGATGGCTTAATGGGTGCAGGGTGTCCTTTTGGGTGACGAAGATATCTTGGAACTGGATAGAGGAGGTGGTTTCACAACACCGTGAATGTAACAAATGTCTCCGTATTGTTCACTTTAAAAGGATTAGTTTTATGTTATGGTTCAGCTCATTTTAAAAATATGGGGGGGAAAAGGAATGCAATTTAACTATATTCGGGGACCTACAGGACATCCAAACCTTGCTTAAAAAGAAATCCTCGTACCTAACGGAGAGCGTGGGAACCTCTGCTCATACCTGCTGCAGGCGCTCGGGCTGTCGCTGCTTCCCAATGGCAGAAATTGCTGGAGGAAGAGTTTGCCTCACATGCCTTTGCGGGTCCCTGAGATCAAAATCAGTATCATTGTGCGATGCTGCCACGCTATTGTTTAACCAACAGTGTGGGACACGGACCCACGGGAGGGACCAGGCATTTTCACAGGTGCCTGATGCCTCATGAACAAGTCACTGTCTTTTCAGTTCTTTGTCAGCCCTTCTGATCGTTTTAGGGAGAGTCTCTGGTGCTAGCTTGCTAACCCTGGCTTACGCCGGCAGGCTTGGAGTCTCGGCAGGACAGAAGCTAGCTACATGTAATGGCATTGTTTTGTTTATCCTTTTATATATTGCTACATGTATCTAATTCTGGGAAGTGATACCGTTTCTCCATTTAGAGTGGTGATAACTGTTCCCTTTCTAAACAGCGTTTAAGGTTTCAAGAAACGTGTGAATTAGGTAATAGTAAAGATGATGCATGGATCTGGCACAACCCTAGGTGGCAAGATGGGTCTGGGGATGATATTTCAGGAATGTGTACACTCAGAGAGAGCTGGTCCCTAAAGGCCCACTCCAGGTCACTGGAGACTTCTCTCTGATGAACTCACAGTCCCATGGGATTTTCAGTTTTGGACCGGCTTTGATGTGGCTGTACTGTGTGACTATGATTAGGTTACTCACCCTCTCTGGACCTCAGCCTCCTCGTCTGAAAAATGGGGATGGGACGTGGAATGAAGACCCTGCAATCATGTTGTCCAGACCTCTACCTGCCTTCCTGAATCTGGTCTTCATTCATTCATTCATTCACTCGGTCATTCAGCAAATATTTGTTGAAATAGTATGCACTGGGCACTTTTCTGGGCTCTGGGGTACAGATGTGAATAGGACAGACTTGATCCCAGCCCTCACTGAGATGATATTTTAGTGGGGGAGACAGACAGTAACCAAGGGAGAAAGTACTTGGTTATTCCAAATAGTGGTAAGAAAAGAAGGTGGTGAGATTGGGAATAACTGGGTGTTGAAACAGGCAGTCAGCCAGGCTGGGCTAGGGTGAGGCAACTGGGGTACTCATGTTGAGTGCAAAATTTAAAGGGGGTGCACACCAAAAACTTAGGAGTCAAGATAAATAGTACTTTTATATAATATTTTGAAAACTCAAAATTAATGCAAAATAATCCGTAATGAACAAAATGGCAACATTTTAAATAAAGACAGGATCTGACAGATCTGCCATTCGGGGGGATGAGACATCCAAGTGCAAGGTGAGATCCTACCTTTATGTAAAATGTCCCTATGTTTTCACCATGAATTTCTGTTGCATTAATTTTCATTTTAAAGTTGTTTTATTACAATCTTTTTCTTGATTTCTGAGGTTTCTTTCTTTCTTTTTTTAAATTGATTTTGTGGCACCCCTTACATTTTCCTCCCAAAGTGAGTCCCTTCCTCGCTTCATCCTAGTCCTGGCCCTGAGTGGCAGGCAGTGGGTCAGGAGGGCCTCTCTGAGGAGGTGACACTTGAGTCGAGTCCTGAATGAGAAGTTGCCAACTTTGCCGAGCTCTGGAAGGGTGTGGCAGGCAAAGGGAACAGTACTGACAATGGCCCTGAGACAGGATCAAGCTTGGTGAGTTCTAGGAAGAGAAAAACGCTGGTGTGGCTGCAATTCAGGGAGTCTGGGGCTGGGGGAAAGAAGGAGGGGCTGAGACCCCAAAGGTCCGCCAAAGCCAGATGACACAGGACCCTGTGGGCCTAGGTGAGGGGTCAGACCTTTATCTGAAATGCAGCCAGGGTACACGGGAGGGTTTCAGCAGAAGGGGTGACGCTCTGCCTTGGGCTTAAGACTATTCTGGTGGTCCAGTGGTTAGGACTCTGAGCTTCCACTGCAGGGGGCATGTTTTCGATCCCTGGTCGGGGAACTAAGATCCCACGTGCTGCATGGTGCGGCTGAAAAACACCCAAAAAAACAAACCAAAAAATCTATTCTGTCTGCTGAGTGCGAAATAGATTGGGGATAGGAGTTAGGACAGCCTCAAAACTGGTGGCAGGAAGACCAGTGGGGAGGTTGCTAGTCACCCGGGCAAGGGACATGCCCAGCTTCTGCCCTCTGTGTTTGCTGTCGCATGTCTTCTCCCTGGAAGCCTTCCCGGCTTTATTCCTCATTTTGCAGGAGAAGAATTTTGAGGCTCAGAGAGGTTAATTCATCTCCTCAGGGTCCTAGCTAGTAAGAAGCGGAGGTAGGCTTTGAACCCAGGTCTTCAAATACCCAGCCTGGCCCATTCTCTGCTCACCTTACCACCTCAGAAGAAAGGGTTAGCACGTAACTTCAGGCAAGGCTCAGTTTCCCTCATCTGTAACATGGGACGAATTACAGCACCCACTTCCTGGGGTGGAGTTTGGAAAATTGAATATGCCCTGCACAGGCTGAGTGCTCAATAACTTTTACCTTAAAAGGAAGACAAAAGACCCTTTCCCACCACTTTCTCTCTCCCTCTCTCTCTGTCTCTCTGCTGGTTCTCCCCCAAAAGGAGAAACTTTGGTATTTATTCTTCAAACATTTATTTTATTCTTTAGGGTTTTTTTGGAAGGGGAAGGATTGGTGAAGGCAATCAGTTTTCGGACTTAAGATAAAAAATCACAGCAAAGGGTCGACTTGACTCTTTATAATTAATGGGGCGGCTTGTAATAGGATTCTCCTGCCCGTGGCGCTCCCAGGAAACACCTTTTTACATAAGATATTGCCCATGCCGGAATGGCAGCAGGGTGATTTATGGGGTTCCTTGCTCCAGAAAACCTCTCCTGGGGTTGCCCAGCCAGTGGAATTTATCAGGGAGTTTGGAAACCAGGTAAGAAACCTGCCCGTGACATTTTTGGTGGAGTTTAAAAAGCACAAACACTGGGGAAGGGAGAAGCCAGTGGGATGGGGGCAGGGGGAGAGGGTCCATTTAGGTTGGGTTTTCCACCAGCAGAGCCTGAGATGGGGGCTCTTGGCACGTGATTTATCAAGAGTAGAAGGGGATGGGAGGTGAACAGGAGGAGGGGAGGGTTCAGGCGGAATCGGGTCTCAGCCTCATCCCACGGGGAGCTCTGCTCTGTGGGTGGGACCACAGAGCTGCCCCCACCTTGAGGTTACAGGAGAGGCTGCATCTCTAAACACAGTGGCTCCCACTGGCTGTTCTCTGGAGAAGGGGGCAGCTGTGGGCCGTCAGCAGCCAACACTCTCAGCAGCTGGGGGGCATGGCTGCACCCACCTGATCCAGGAGATTCGAGTCGGTGGTGGGGTGAGCACCAATCGTAAGCAAAGGTTTCTCAGGACAGGAGATGAAGATTGAGGCTGGGGACAGAGCGGAGGGAGACGGGACGCAGGGATATGGTCTCATGCTCCACTCCCCTAGGGCTCTTCGTCATTCTCAGAGTAAACACCAAAGTACTGACCACAGCCCGCAAGGCTCTTCGTGATCTGGTGCCCCTTCCCTCCACCCATGCACACTCCTTACCTCCCTGTCCATCTTCCACCATCATCTACTTTCTCTCCCTTGCCCTTCCCTCTGCGATCACAGTGGCCTCCTCACAGGTTCCCACCTCAGGACCTTTGCACATGCTGTTCCCTCTGCTATTCCCCCATACACCCCCACATACGCCTTTATTTCCTTCAGTCCTCGGCTCAAATGTCACCTTTTCAAAGAAGCTTTCTTAATCATCCTATCTCAACTAACCAAAAGATTAAGACACTTAGGAAACAGATCAACACGCTGTGTGACTGGAGGCTCCTGGCGCTGCTTCTCTAAACCTGTTTCTTCTGCTATAAACTAGGATCAATAACCCCAACTTCATATAAAGAGCTTCTGTAAATGGATTCCGTAAATTCAGCCGCTATCCTGGTGAGGTGTTGGTGGGATCATTTAAATTTTCCAGAAGTTTCTTCTTCAGAGCAGTCCAGGGACTTCCCTGGTGGCACAGTGGTTAAGACTCCACGCTCCCAATGCAGGGGGCCCGGGTTCAATCCCTGGTCAGGGAAGTAGATCCCACATGCCGCAACTAAGAGTTCACATGCCACAATTAAGGAGCCCGCCTGCCACAACTAAGGAGCTGGCAAGCCGCAGCTAAGACCCGGCTTGCCAAATAAATAAATAAACAAATAAATTTTTTTTTTTTAAAAAAAAACAGTCCAGTGAGATGCGTTGCCTCATTGGGTTCACTACCTGCCCGTCATCACAGCTCAGCGAACCAGGTTCTACAGGGGGCGGACCGTGGTTCCACCTGCCTCCTTTCCCTGGAACCCCTGGCTACGCTGGCTGTCATGGTAATTAGGGTCCTTGACTCTGGAGTGGGCCTGGGCGCTGCCTCTCTCTCAGCATCCCTTTCTTCGTGTGTAAGACGGGATCCTCCCAGCCATTGAGTAGTTGCTTGATAAAGTGACAACAATTAAAACAGCACGCCATCTCCCAGGAATACACAAATAGAAATAATCCAGGCCCAGAAGAGATGAGATTTGCCTAACACAGGGTTTCCCAACCTCGGCTCTACTGCTCTAAGGTCCAGTTACTCCTTGCCGTGGGGGCCATCCTGTGCATTGTAGGGTGTCGGGCAACTTCCCTGGACCTCACCCACTAAGTGCCGGGGCACGCTCCCCCAACCCAGCTGTGGCAATCAAACACGTCTCCAGAATTTGCCAAACAATTCCCAGCTCACATCCTGAGAGCTGCTCTGATTGGACAGTTTGGCTCCTGGGCCTGCCCTTGAACCAGTCACCATGGCCAGACAGAATACAATGCTTGGATTGGCTGAGGTTGGGGTCACATGTTCCTCCTCCTTCCCTGCAGTACCTGTCCAGAGCCTTTTTATAAATATGCAGGCTTTTCCTAAATTGCTTTGAATTTGAGCTAACACTAATTAATTAGGAGATCTGTTATGCTGGACCTGCTATTGGATAAACTTGAGCAGTGGCCACCTCCTTTAGGCAGAATATGAGCTTCCCCGTTTGCTCCAATCCCCACCACTCCCTAATGTCTAGCCCCCAACCTGCTTCATCATATACATCTAAGTTTGATGCCTGGCTAGTGACTGGATTGTAAGTCCCAAGTGCAAAAATGTGAAGCTCTACACGGTTTGAGGGAAATCCTTCAGTGAATTGCAAGTGTTGTCTCATAAATACACGAGTGCATGCACTCTCCCACACATGGACACAAACATACATGCATGCCTACAGGTACAAAAGCACACAGCCATGCACAGATGACTTGGGACATAAAGCCAGTCTGAGCCATCGTGTCCACAACTGAGGGTCAGACCCTTCTCTGAAGGTACTGGAGCACGTATCTGCTTTGTACTGGGCTCTTGCCCAGGCTGGAGAAAGGAGAGCAACAGTGGCATAACCCTGGTCCGCCTTCCCATGCCCCTGCCATGCCTGGGGCCAGCTCTGGGGTAAAAACACCCCCTTTGCCAACCAAAGCCTGGATTTCAACCATCACCTTGGCTTAAGGCTGGAGTGAAGGACTAGATGGAGGCAGCCTCTGGAGGCAGGGGTTTTAGAGTCCACCTGATGAGAAGACAGAGGGAACCTCAGCTGATAGGACCCACAGGGAACCAAAGGGCCCGCCTCCCAGGAGAGGGGCCCCAGCTGGGATGGAGAAGCTGGGTGTATCTCAGGCAGGTACACACACCTGGTGACCCAGTGTTCAGTGCTCTCCACAGAGCCCTGGACCAATACAGAAAATCTCGTGCTCCCAGGACCCTCTTCATAGGCTCCCCATTTCCCCCACTGAGTGGTCCAGGAGGGCAAAGGCAGAATGGCAATAGTTTCTCAGCTCCAGTGCCCATCCTGCTACATCAGGTCATAACAACCATCACCTCAGCTTCAACCGTCCACATCCTGCTCTCTCCCTGTGCCTCCGCTCTGCCCTTGGCATTCCTTGGGTGTCAACCAGGAAGGGCTACTCCAAGGTAATTGACATGTGTTATCTGGACAGGGTCAACAGGCCCCTCGGGTTCTTATCTCAAGCTTGCCGAGACCAGGAGAGGAGCAAACGGCAGCTGACAAGTCTCCCAAGAGTGCAGCCAAGGACAGGAAGCCTGAGTGGGAGACAGAGCACCTGGAGTGGAGACGGGCTCTGCCACTCACCTGGAGGAGTGCGGGGTTGGGGAGACGTTCTCTGGCTGAAGCAATCCCAGGGGCTTCAGGGAGGAGGCTGCCTTTACACTGGGCTTCGAAGAATGTGTAGGATTTAGAAGCGTAGAGGGCATGGTATGCAGGGGGCATGGCTTAAGCAAAGGAAAGGAGGTAGGAGAGCAGTCGTGGTTAGAGGCACAAGCCCAGGTGTTTACATAGCAGCGTTCCAGTTCAGCTGTGTGACTTGGAGTAAGTGCTTGACTGCTCTGTGCCTCGGTTTCCTCATTTGCAAAAAAATGAAGATTATAATAGTATCTACCACATAGGTTACTGCAGGATTAACTGAAATGACTGCTGAGACCCGAAGCACACAGTAGGTGCTCAACACAAGAATAACTACTAGTTCCTCCGCACCCCTCACTGTTGCAGGAGGAACACTCAGGAAATGGTAAGAACTGGCAGTTATTGAAAGACGACACCTGTGCCGGGTCCTAGGCGTAATCTGCAAACAACCCATTTTACTAATTAGAACACTGAGGTACTGAACCAGAGCATCATTTACTCAAGGTCACTGGGGTAGTGAGTAGGAACAAAGTTCAGGCTCAAACCTGGCTGTGTCCCGCTCTGGAGCGCTCAGTGTCTATTCCAGGAACCCACAAGGACATAGGGCTGGGTCCTGGAGCCTTCTGGAGGGACGACCTTGGCAACCGAGGTCGACGTCTACGGTCAAAGGGAGGATGAAACCGAAGCAGTGGGAGAAGCAGAGGGAGGACACTGCTGCTCTCAAATCCTCAGCCTGAGAAAAGGAGGAGACACCTGGTGGAGGGAACAGTTTGGCCACAGGAAAGGAGGTGGGAAGCAGCAAGTGGGCCTCCTCCAGCACAGAGGGGCAGCCTGAGGCCCAGAGAGGGGAAGGCACTTGCCCAAGGTCACACAGCCCTCATGAGGCAGCCCCTCAGTGGGAGCCGGGAGCTGGGTTCTGCCATGGGCTGTGACACAGGGTGGCCCCCACCCTCTCTGAGCCTTGTTTCCTGCAGCGCTGGGAGGGGTTGTATAGGGTTCCCCCATGCCCAGACTGTGTGGGCCCATTCGCCTCTGGGACCTCAGCACCCCCCGGCTGGGTAGAGTCAAGGAAGACCCTGGGGCAGGTCTCACCTGCCTGGAGCCGGGCTTCCCCATTGGAGACAATTTGCTGCCCCCTGGTGGCCACAAAGGATTCTAATTTTCTCTCGGTTTCCGAAGAGATCCTTCCCAGGGACTGCAGGTGCCCAGTTTCAGGACCAGTGTCCACCCTCCTTGTGACCCACAGGTGTGTCCAGACCGACCTGGAGGCCATACCTCCTTCTCCAATGTCCCACCACACAAAGAAGGCGAAGGTCCAAGAAATACAGAGTCATGTCGAAAATCACAGGGTTTGAAACTGGCCGGGCTACATTCCAGCCTGTGTGACCTCGAGTGAGTTATGTCACCTTTCCATGCCTCAGTGTCCCCATCTGTAGAACAGGGAAGATAATAATGGTTTCTACTTCATAGTGCCTTTGTGAACTTTAAAGAGGACAAGGAATAGAAAGTTCTTAGAAGCATTTCTGGCACATGACAAGCACTTGATAAAGACTGGCAATATTGTCCTACCAGCCCAGGCCTGAGAAGTGACAGAATGTCCCCCTCCCCTTCCTGAGCAGGTCCGCCAGGTAAGGGAAGCCCGGTTAGGAGCTCAGCATGGCCGGATTCCCTTAGGAACCGGAGTTCTGAATTCTTGGCTTTGTTGCACAAGCTGTGTCATGGGAAGAGAGTCGCGTCATCAGAGTGCTGGCATCAGGTTGCTGTGTGCCTTCTCTGAGTTCATGGAGGTGGAAAAAATGGACCTGCTGGAGTTACAAGCCCAACTCAGAAAAGGTTTATTGGCCAGAGCTGCAGGGAAGCCAAAGGGAGCAGTTCAGGAGGGCTTCCTGTAGGAGACAGCCAGCATAGCAGCACAGAGCAGCTGCCACTGCCCTCCATGAGCACAGAGGCCCCTCAGCCAGCAAGCCCCTCCAGGGGTGTCCAGGAGCCTCTTGGGGATCACTGGGGACCAGCCGGCCCTCCTAAACCAGGAGCCCTCAGCCCTGGCCCAGCTGGGCTTTCAGAGCCTGTAGCTCTCCACTGTCAATGTTGTTGCCTCCACACACGATGACCACGACTGAGGCCGGGGAAGGGTGCAGGCGGCCCTCAGCCTGGAGCCTCCGCAGGACGCCTGAGTAGACGGCAGCTAAGGCTGCCCCGCAGGCAGGCTCCACCAACATTCGCTCATTATCTGCCCAGAGGAGGGGAACGGAGGCGGGGTGGGGGTGGGGGGTGGGGGAGGAACCAGTTAGTGCTCAGCAGGCTCTGGGCACTGCAACTCCGTGAAGCCAGCCACCCAGGCATCCATCTCACAATCCGTCATTTGTCTGACTCTCTCTCCACCCATCAATCTGACCGTCTATCCCTCCATCCATCCGCCTTTCATCTATCCATCCATCCATCCCTCCCTCTATCCATCATTAGACTGTCTGTCCGTCCATCTATCAGTGTATCTATCAATCATTGTTTTATCCATCCATCCATTCATCCATCCATCCATTCATCCCCTATCCATCATTTGACTGTCTGTCTGTCCATCCATCAATGTGTCCATTAATCAATGTGTCCACCCATCCTTCCATCCATTTCCTCCATGTCATTTGTCAATCCACTGCCCATCAATCCAACCGTCTATCCACCCACCCATCCACCTATTCATTATCCACCTTTCCACTCACTCATACATTCATCCATTCACTCAACAAATATTTATTGAGCGCCCCCTCCCTGCCAGGCCCAGGGCTAGGAAGGCCCTGGGGACACAACAATGAACAAGACACACCAGCCCCCGCCCTCATAGAGTTCACAGTCTAGTGATGTAGTTGGATAAGAATCTGGCAGTTATGAGACTGTTGGGATTGGTGCATAGGAAGTCTTCAACCCAGGTGGGGTGGGGGTGAGAGATCAGAGGAGGCTTCCTGGAGGAGGTGCCATGATAGCTGAGTAGCCCCCTTAGTTACATGAGACAAATAGGGAGCAGGGCCAGGATGGGCAGCAAGAGGGAAGAAAAGTGGGTGCAGAAGTCCAGAGGCTAGAGACAGCAGGACACACCCCTTCTTCACCCCCACCCTTTCCATCCACTCAACGTGCACTTACTACATGATTACTGTATACCCAGCCCTGCGATAGGCACTGAGGATACAGATAAGAGAGAGCACGCTCTCTCCAGGGGATCCAGGGACTTTGCCGGTTTCTGAGCCCGGGTGGGGGGCAGTGCTTACTCACCCAGGAACCGCTGCACAGCGCTCACGGCCTCAACATCCTCCACCACCTCAGAGAAGACCTTGAACTCCTTCGTACACGCCAGGGCCTGTGCAGCCACCGTCCTGGCACCCAGGCACTTGGCTACACTGCAGGAGCGGGCAGGTGGGGCAGGGAGGGCAGGGGTGCGGAGAAGAGCTGGGGACTCAAGTCTCCTCCCCGCACAGCCCCAGCCCTCCCCAGCCCCGGGCCCCCCTCCCATCCTGCAATGGGCCGGGGGCCCAGCATTTCAAGAGTCTCAAGCAGCGCCTGGCTCAGAGGAAGCACTCAAAAACTGTGTGTCCCACGAACAGCTGGTGAATGCACATCACCCCCTCTGGCTCTACAGCCGTGACTGTGTTGTTCTTGCACAGACCCCAGAAAGCCAAGCCTAGGAAATGATTTTTTCATTTTATTCATTAATAACCATTTACCATGTCTATGCTATAGCTAATATTCATTGAATGTTTCCAAGGTGCTGGATGCTCGGATTTTCCGACAGGGGTTTTTTTGTTTGTTTGTTTGTTTTTTTGTTTGTTTGGCTGTGCCATGCAGCATGTGGGATCTTAGTTTCCCAACCAGGGATCGCACCTGAGCCCCCTGCAGTGGAAGCACGGAGTTGTAACCACTGGACCGCCAGGGAAATCCCTGGATTTTCTGTCTTAATCCTTATGCTGTCCCTTGGAGTTAGAAATCTATGAGTTCCATTTTATAGGTCAGGAAACTGGAGTTCACAGAGGTTGAGTAACTTGCTCTAGGACACACAGCTAGTCAATAGCAGAATGTGGGCTCAAATTCAGGTAGTCTGGCTCCAGAGTCCACGCTCTTTACCTCCGTGCTTGGGATCACCTACCTGCTGGTATTCTCCTGAGCTAGGCAGTGTTTCAGGCCTGGGAGAGGCTTTGCT
The DNA here is from genome assembly GCF_059928025.1 of Delphinapterus leucas. NCBI lineage: Eukaryota > Metazoa > Chordata > Mammalia > Artiodactyla > Monodontidae > Delphinapterus > Delphinapterus leucas. The sequence goes on from NC_143142.1 coordinate 14,866,821, forward strand.
GAGCTCATAAGAACTGGCTCTGAGCCCTAAGTGGCCCAGAGTACGGACTCTGGTACCAGGCTGCCTGGTTTCAAACCTTGGCTCTAAACTAGCTGTGTGACCTTGGAAAAGTCACTTGACCTCCCTGAGCCTCAGTTTCCTCATCTGAAAAACTGGGCTAATAACAATAGCTGGCTCACGACGTTGTCACAGACAATGAGTTGAAACATTTCAAGTGCTTAGAACAGAGCCTGATAGATAGTGAGTTCTACAGAAGTGTTGGCTGCGATTATTGTCATTGCTGTTATCAAGAAGCAAGTCCGGGAGGGGAGACAGCAGTGAGTAAGGAAACACAAGAACAAGTAAATAAATACCCACTGTAGGTACACACTATGAGGGAGAACTTGGGAGGGGAAACTCCGATGACAGGGTTGTGGGGAGAATCTCTCTGAGGGGAGAGAAAACAGCCAGAAGAAGAAGAGGGAACCCTAGGACTTCTGGGCCGAGGACACAGCCCGTGCAAAGGCATGGCGGGAGGAAAGAGCATGACCCATTCAAGGGACAGGAAGACGGGCCAGTGGCTGAAGTGGAATGGGGAGGAGTCTGATTGGGGCCTGAGAGCTTAGGGAACACACTGATGGGTTTAAGCGGGGAATGAAAAGTCCTATAGATCAGCCATGCAGGATTAAGGAGACCCCCCTTGAGGGGACTTCCCTGGGGGTCCAGTGGTTAAGACTCTGTGCTTCCACTGCAGGGGACATGGGTTCGATCCCTGGTCAGGAAACTAAGATCCCGCATGCCATGGTGTGGCAAAAAAAAAAACTTTTTTTAATTAAGAAAAAAAGGTGACCCCCTTGAGTGCCCCACTTCCACTAAGTGGGGCTGGGAGGTCCTAGGGCAGCCTAGCGCCCCACAAATGCTCCCAGCCTGTGCCTACCTGGTGATGTCCGGCAGTGTCACCAGCCTGCCTGCCTTAACGGCCGCATTGAAACAGTGTGCCCCTTGGGTCTCCATGGCAATTATGGGCACATGCTTCCAGCCCACCTCTGCCAGACCAGCCGACACCCCGGCCAGGAGGCCTCCGCCCCCTACTGCCAGCACCAGGGCACCCGGTGGGGTCCCCAGCACTGCCTTCAGCTCCCGCACCAGGCTCCCGTGGCCTTCCCTGCAGGATGAGGGAGCAGGAGAGAGGGGCAGGGGTGAGGGAGGCCCCAGTCCCACAGGCTCACAACCACACAAACTCCCCGCGTCGCCATCCGCCTCCCTACCCGTGGCACGTGGAGGGGAGACCCTGCCACGCTTAGTTCACTCAGCTTTCATCCACTCAGGTTATTCGTTCACTCATTCTTTCCCCCTTTCATCAACCTCCCAGGCACATTCTCAATCCATTTAATCCATTCCACAACGCTGGAAAGAGGCAGCGTTCTTGTGTCTGGTTAAGAGGAGACCAGAGTAACACTTGGAACCAGCCCAACTCAAGTCCTGGGCCTGGGACCCAAGGTGTCCGCCACTTACTAGCTGAGTAATCTTCAGCAAGGAGCTTGACCCCTCTGTGCCTCAGTTTCCTCACCTGTAAAATGGGCATTAAAACAACCATCTCTAGGGCTTTGGGGAAGACTAAACGGATGGAATGTGTGCCAAAGTACACACTCAGTCAAGGGGATTTATTATTAGCATTTCCATTTTACACACGTGGAAACTGAGGCATGGGTGGTGAGATGCTTTGCAGAGTCACACAAATCACAGGTGGCAGAGGTGGGGTCTGGACCTCCATGTGCCTGGCTTCCAAGCCTCTTCTCCTCTTGGGGCCTCAGTTTCCCCTCTGTCCAGTGGGAGGACCCTGACTCAACGGCGGTCTCTCAGTGCTGAGTTCCATGGGGAGAGGGGCACCAGCCTTACCATATCAGGGGGTGGTCAAACGGGTGGATGTTCACCCAGCCGTCCTTCTTGGCCAACTCTTGTGCCCTTAGATTGGCCTCGTCCCAGACCTAAAGAGAAACCGAGGACCTCAGAAGACGGGAGTCAGACGGCTATGGAGGTTGGAGCAGAGCCTGAGGTCTCCTGGATGGCTCCAGGGGCCAGTGGGCTGAGGAGACCCCCGAGGGTGAGACCAGAGCTGGTGTGGACCCAGCAGCCTCCTGGGACAAAGGCAGAGGCTTCCAAGTGGACAAATGGATGCCATGTGCTTTCTACAATCCAGGCAGGACCCATCGTGTTCTATTCTCATCATCTGGTTACCTGCGAGTCTCCCCAACAATACTTGGAGCTTTGTAAGAGTAGAGACCACGTCTTATTACCTCTGTATTCTTAGCACAGCCTAACATAGTGCAGGCACATGGTCTGTGCTCAATGAATATCTGTTGGATGGATGATGGATGGATGGAGGGGCGGAAAAGAAGGCAGAGGGAGGGAGAAAGGGTGATGGACGGAAGGATGCTGAATGAATGAATGAGTGAGTGAATGAATGAATGGATGAATATATGAAGGAAGGAAGGAGAAAGGAAGACAGAAAAGCAGGCAGGCAGGAAGGAAACTGTATACACTAAGTATTTGGAGACCAGCTTTTGGGTACCATGATATGGCTTTTAGTTTTAACCTTGATGGTTTTTAAAAGCCTGTTTTCCAGGGATGATGGATGGATGGGTGGATGGATGGATGGATTTTTTCTTCTTCTTCTTCCCAGGAGGGGGGAAGCATGACATGTTTGGGTCTCTGTTTCTTGGGTAACAAAGTGAACCAACGATATCCTTATCTGATGAATATCCTTTCATTTCGGGGTGGCCTCAGAATGGGGGATGATGCTGTTATCATCTTTCTTTATACTTTTGTCTTATTGAAAGGCAAAAATTTTAAGTGGATAGCACCAAGTGTTAGTGAGGGTGCAGGGAGACAGATACACTCCTGGTAACCACCAGCCTCCTGCTTCTCTTGGGTTCACACAGGAAAAGTCTCCTCAAGGTGGGGAGAGGCAAGTTGACAGATCCAAGCCCTTAACATACAACACATCTCACTCACCCCTCAGCTCAGCCATCCTCAGGGATGACTGGGTCCCAGGCATAGTTCACAAAACGGAAAAGGAAACAGGATCTCTTGGGGCTGAGGTGGGAGTAAAGGGGGAACAGCTCCCTTCAGCTGGTCTCCCCTTCTTGAGGTCCTTACCTTTCCCGTCAGCTGAACTTCGGCCCCCTCCCCCTGCAGCCTGCTCACCACCTGCAGAGAGGTGCCCTCGGGGAGCACAATGGTGGCTGGGATGCCCAGCTTCCGAGCAGCGTAAGCGGCAGCGATGCCTGCGTTACCCCCTGTGGAGGCAGTAGAAGGGGGGGCTGTGGGCATTTGTATTAGCCTGTTGACACACTGCTCTCCCACCCTCTCCGTTCCCCTTTGGGAGTCACGCCTTCCCGACACTTATATGCCCCACCATTGGCCCCAGAGGTGGACACGTAATCTATGTGGAGCCAATCAGAGAACGCACTCACCTGAACCATGATTGGTTCAGGGATGAGTACATGGGACAAGCTGGGCCAAAAAGACCAATTCATGGATTGATGAGGCCATTGGGAAGGGGTACTCCCTTTTCACCAGGGTTGGTAGGATGGTAGGAGGCAAGCCTAAAACTCCGGATGGCCATCTTGCTACCATGTGGTCTATATGAGAGTAAGGTTAGTACAGAGGAACGACAAGCCAAGAAAAGGAGAGGTACAGAGGAGCTCCTGGGTCCAGCTGTGCCTGAAAGCCAATTATCCCAAGAATTCTTCAATTCTTGGAGCCTGTAACTTAAACCCGCATGATTGGGGTTTTATCACTTACTACCAGGAGGCTTGAATGATGGGAAGGGGGCTGAGAAAGGACATGCAAAGCAGCCATCTGACCATGACCTTGACGAGGCTGGACCTTTAAGAAGAGGCCAAGGACTTCCCTGGTGGCGCAGTGGTTGGGAGTCCGCCTGCCAATGCAGGGGACACGGGTTCGAGCCCTGGTCCGGGAAGATCCCACGTGCCGTGGAGCAGCTAAGCCCGTGCACCACAACTACTGAGACTGTGCTCTAGAGCCCGCAAGCCACAACTACTGAGCCCACATGCTGCAACTACTGAGGCCCACGTGCCACAACTACGGAAGCCCGGGCGCCTAGAGCCCGTGCTCTGCGACAAGAGAAGCCACCGCAATGAGAAGCCCGTGCACCGCAACGAAGAGTAGCCCCCGCTCGCCGCAACTAGAGAAAGCCCACGTGCAGCCAAAATAAACAAATAAATTTATTTTAAAAAAAAAGAAAAGAGGGGCTTCCCTGGTGGCGCAGTGGTTGAGAGTCCGCCTGCCGATGCAGGGGACGCGGGTTCATGCCCCGGTCTGGGAGGATCCCGCATGCCGCGGAGCGGCTGGGCCCGTGAGCCATGGCCGCTGGGCCTGCGCGTCCGGAACCTGTGCTCCGCAACGGGAGAGGCCACGGCAGTGAGAGGCCCGCGTACCGCAAAAAAAAAAAAAAAAAAAAAAGAGGCCAAGCCCTGGACATCTACTGCTGCTCCAGCCAGGTCCTCCTCCCCCAACCCAGCCCTGAGGACCCGCATGAAGTAGAAAGGGGTGGGCTCACCTGAGGAGCACACCAGGTGTCTGCATCCCTTTTTGGCCACCTGGGAAGACAAGGTATGTGGGTGGGGGCTGACCCAAGCAGGTGTCATGGAGGCCTGTGTGGGATGGAGTTAGACCCTCCCACTCCAACTCTCCCCACCCCTCGTCCTGCCCACAGCTGTCCCCTTCCATCTGTACAACCTCACTCTCCCCTCCTGCCCACACACCCTCAGCTCCTGGCAGAAACGTCCAATGCCACGGATCTTGAAGGAGCCAGTCGGCTGCACATTCTCATACTTGAGGAAGACAGGCATGCCCACCACCTGGGACAGTGCCCAGCTCTCCAGCAGAGGTGTGACGATGTGGAAGTGCTCACCCTTGGCACACTCCGCCAGAGGGCCCTCCATACCAGCAACCACCTAGAGGGCCTGCAGGAGGGCACAAACATCATAGCCCAGGCAGCTCCAGCCAAGAGTCCCTGTAACCAGAACAGGGAACGGGGAGAGGGAGAAGCTCCTCCGCTTGGCGCCCTTAGTGCCATATGGCTGCCAAGCCGTGAGGCTCCAGGGGAGTATCCGCGCCTCTCTGGGCCTCAGTTTCACCAGCTGGACAAGGAGGTTTGGACTAGGGGCTGTTTTCTTCTGTAACTGTGGCTGCTCACAGCGCTGGGGATGGAGAACGTGGCCAATAGTGGTGATGAATGAATGAGAGTGGGAGAATTCATTCATTCATCATTCATTATTCATTCAAAAGACATTACTGAGCACCTACTATGTGCCAGGCAGTTCCAGGTTTTGGGTCCCAGCAGGGGACACGTCAGAGGCAGCCCCTGCTTTGCCGGAGCTCACGGTCTAGTTGGGGAGACAGAAACACAGAATTTCAAACAGGAGTGACCTAGAGGGGAGGGTATTATTTTAGCAAGGGTGGTCAGCAAAGCCGTCTCCCAGGAAAGAAACTTTTTTTAAAACTTGTATTATGGAAAATTTAAACACAGCAAAAGTGTCAAGAACTGTCTGACGAAGCTCCCGTGTAGCCATCACTTAGTTTCAACAATCATCAATGTGTGGCCTGCCTTGTTTTCTCCATATCTGTGCCTAATCCTCCTTCCTGTATTATTGTTTTTTCCTCCTTTATGATTATTATAAATTTCCTCCCATATTATTTCTTCTGTAACTATTTCAGCATGTAGCTCTAAAAGCAAAGGACTCTTTTTAAACATTGTAGCCACGGTTTCAGAACAGTATACATTTGTCCAAACTCTTCAAATTCTAACCTTGAGTAAGCTGATTTTATTTTATGGAAATTATGCCTCACTGAGGTTTATTTTTTAAAATGTAATCACAATGCCATTATCACGTCTAAAAATATTAAAATGATTTCTTAATTTCATCAAATATCTGCTAAGTGTTCAAATCTCCAATCGTCTCATTAAATGTAATAAACCAAAAAAAAAAAAATGTAATAAACCACCCATCTTCTTGTTGGTGATGGTTCAGGGTTTTGTGCATTTTTGGTTGGTTGAGAGGTAATTTACTTTCTTTTGACCTGCAAGTTCTCAAAGGGGAAACTTTGAGATGAATGACGAGAAGCAAGGGAAAAGCGTTCTGTAGAGGGAACAGCAGGTAGAACCACCGCCTTGAAGGAAATGAACTTAGAGTGTTCCTGGTGCTGAGAGAAGGGACTGGTGGAGGTGAGAGTAGGAGGCGAGCAAGGAGAGGTGGTCAGGGATGTTGGGGAGGGCGTTCCAGCCCACGGTGAAGAGTTGGGATATTATTCTAATTCTACTTGCTATGGGAAGCCGCTGGGAAGTTTTAAGCCAAAGTGCGGATGAGTGAGTGAGTGAGTGAATGAACCAGTGTGTAAGGGCGAGAAGCAGAGAGGGAGGACATTAGAAGGGAGAACAATAGAAGGATTTTTTTTTTAAGGAGCAAACGCTCTGCCCTCCCACCCACCCCCCTTTGTTTTTTCTGGCGCAGAAAAGCATTGGGCCGCCCAATAGTGGGGCTGCAGTTCCATTATTTGCCACTAGGCGGAGCGCTGCAACCTCCCCCGCCCACCACAAGCCCAAGCTTCTTGTCCACCCTTGCTTGGTCAAGAGCTGGGTTCCCCTCTTCAGAGGTTTCCAGGTCTCCTGTCCCTGGATTTGACTCTGGGCCTTTGTTGGGATGGCCCTGGGGTTCCCCAGGCATGGCAAAGCCTGAACCACCTCCACCCAGTTCCATCCAGGACAATTCTTAAGCAGGGCATGGCATTGGGGGAGGGTAGCCCACGGGTCACCCAAATCCCGCATACCCAGCCCTGGGCCTCACCTCAGCCCCAGAGCCCAAGAATGTGAGCTTTGGGGTCAATCAGAGACCAGAGTTAGAAACTAGCTATGACTTCTTGGCTGTGTGACCCAGACAAGTGTCTCAACCTCTGTGTGCCTATTTCCCCTTCTGTAAAATGGGAATAATAACATCCCAACTCACAGGTTTTGGGGCAGATTAATAATAATAGTAATAATAATAATAGCTATCCTTTGTGGAATCCAATTACCAGAAGCTGACTGAGTCTTTTGGAGACATTATCTCATTGAGGTCTTTTAACAGTGCCGGTAGGCTCATTGTTACTCTAGAATGCTTACAAGGTGTAGGCCCTGACCTAGGAACTGGGGACACCATGGTGAACCAGACAGATATCTACTCCTGGAGGTGACTTATAATCTCAGAAGGGGATCGACATTCAACAAATAACTGTATAGACAAACAAAATAATCAGAAATGGTGAGAACTGCTAAAAGGGAAACAGGCATATACGGAGTCTTGAAAAGAAGAACAGGGGACCTACTTTGGGTCAGGAGGTCAGGAAAGGCCTTTTGGAGGAGGTGACCATTAAAACTGAAACCTGAAAAATGAAAAGGAACCAACCACACAACAAACGGGGAGAAGGGCTTGTGCATCACAGGATCATTGTGATGATTACGTGAGACCATAAAGTAAAGGCATCAACTCTGCTTCACATATAATAATAGCTAATAATTATATGGGACTTACTTTGAGCCAGGCACTATACCAACCACCTTATATTTTATCTCATATAATCATTACAATGACCCTGAGATAGGTTCAATTATTAACTCCACTTTATAGACAATGAAACTGAGGCCCAGAGAGGTTAAGTAACTTGTCCAAGGTCACACAGCTAGAAATGGCATGGCCAGGATTCAAACTCAGGCAGTGCACTTTGGCATCTGTGTTCTTACCCACGATGCTTTACTTTCTCTTTTATATTAGCATTATTATCATTAAAGGTGTGAGCATTTAGTACTTAACTGCCAGTTGTCCTTAGGAGCTAAATGCTCCTGCCTCAGTCCCCAGGCGCCCCCAGCCCTCTTGGTTATACCGACTGCCCAGAAGAGGACAGCAGTCGTCAGTCAAATGAATGAACCCCAAGTTGCCGACAGCCTTATCAAGCCCAGACGCCCAGGAGGGCACCTGCTACTTCTATGAATTGGAGTAAAAGACCAACTGACTACCTTTTCCACCTCCCTTGTCCCTCACGCTTTTCCCCAGAGGCCACCTGGGTGATGCTCAACAGTCAAATCTCTGGTGCCAGGGCTGGGAAACCTCAGCCACCCCTTGGCTGGCAGAATGTCAGCCCCACCCCCCTGGGATCAGGATGTGCTCCCCAATCCTCAGGGTCCCAGATCCCTAGCCTTCTAGTCCAAGGCAGACGGGCCACAAGCACCCTGAGCTGAACCCATGTTCCTGGGAGGACGTCGGACAGTCTCACCCTCCCACTTTCTGTCCACTCAGCTGGAACTTGGCCCCAGAACTTTCCAGACTAGCCTCTACTCACATTCACAAATGTACATAGAGCCCCAGGGCCCTATTTGGGCCCCAGACCCCCTTACCTTCCTTCTCAACAGTCCCCAGACCAGCTCAGCCCCAGCCCACTGCCCACCAGCCTGAGTGGGCACTGGCTCTGCCAGCTTCCTGCAGCTTCCTGTGGCCTTGGCCCCTCCTCTTGTATTAAAGGGACAGCTCCCCACTGAAGGAGAAAGGGGACAAGATCAGCCTTCACTGCCTCCCGGTTTGCTGTCCGAGACATGTGATTACCTGGTCCCATTTCACAGATGAAGAAACTGAGGCCCAGAGAGGGGGACTCACTCAGCCAAGGCCACCCAGCCAGCGAGGGGCACCCTTTAACTCTCACCCTGGACCACCTTTGCTGTGACACAGACACCTCCAAGCCCAGTGCTTGTGCCGAATGCCAAGCCACTTCCCCTGGACCACTGTCAAGGTCAACTTAGGTATGAGACAAGAAAACAAGGATAAAGGAACAATTATTATCTGTCACATGAGAAAGGCATGTTTTCTTCTGGAGCTCCTCCTCATCTGTGATATTTTATACCCAACATTGGGACTCAAACAATTATTTATTGTTCAAATGAATGACTGACAACCGATTCATTTACTCAAAGAATATTTATTGGACACGAACTATGTGTCAAGTCCTGGGACCTTTAGCCTCAAACAAGACAGCATGTCCCCTGCCCTCAAGAAGCCCCAAGATACCACTGAAGAGCAGCTATGATCAATGCTGTCAGATGTTGGCAAGAAGAGGTGGGGTAGGGCTGTGGGCGCCCAGAGCAGGTACCTCATCTGGCCCTTGAGGGCTGGGAAGGCTTCCTGGAGGAGGAGACTGAGAGGGGTCAGGAATCAGGAACAGGGAAAGCAAAGGTCTGAAACTGAAAAACATGGGGTGTTCCAGGAACAGAGACATGTGCAGGAGGACTCGAGAAAAGGCAAGGATGGGACAGCATGTGGGTTTGGGGCTGAGGAGGTGGGCAAGGACCAGAGTCCACTGGATGCCTGTGCCAATCCAGAGTCTGGACCTCACCCCAGGGGCACTAGGGAGCCATGGAAGGCTTTAGGCAGGGGAATGACGTGATCACATTCATGTCTTGTCTCTATCAGCATCTCACTGGGTGAATCTGAGCTGGTCACATTAATTTGGGGGGGCCTCAGTCTCCCTATATATCAAATGGGAGGTGAGGTCCAGGAAGCACCTGGCAGCCCAGATGGCCTGTGCCCTTCTTGACCTGTGTGTGACCTCCCCGGGTTTGATGATTAACTCCTGGCCACTTGGGGTCAAGTGGAACTGCTTGGTCATGATCCTTGATGAGGACTTTAGCAGTTTCATCCCCATCCTCACATTAAACAAACACCATCCTTGACAGGTGTCCTGTCCTGGTCTGGGCACTGGGGACACAGAGGTGATAAAACCCAGTTCATGCCCTGAGGTGGCCCCCAGCCTGGAAGGGAGAGAAAGTCACTAATTCAGTGACAACCCTAACACCCCCTAGGAGAACAGAGAGCAGAAGGTCCCCATAGGGCAGCTGAGGGTGGGGTGTGATCAGGGAGGGCTTCCTGGAGGAGTGGGGCCTTAGCATATAGTTCAGGTTTGGACAAGAAGCATGATGGCTGCATTTGTTGCATGCCTACTGTATGCCAGCCCTTTTGTGTTGATGAGAGATTCCCAAAGGTTTTTTACTAGTTGGGTATTTATATCCTCTGTGTGTGTGTGTGTGTGTGTGTGTGTGTGTGTGTGTGTGTGTGTTTGTGTGCATATAAAATAATACACATAATTTTATGGATGTTATTGCTTAGGAAGAAGCTAAGGCAGGTATTAAAGTTTAAAAATGGAGGTTTTTCTCTTTTTTTAATATTAAATAGTAGCAGTAAGTTTCTGGCATGAAGAGCCAGTAACAATTAGAACACAGACCCTGAAGCCAGCCTCTAGTACAAATACCAGCTTTGCACTTACTGGCTGTGGCTTGGGTAAGTTACTTAACCTCTCCGTGCATTGGTTCCTCAAGTGTAAGATGGGGATAAAATACTACTTCCCCAGTAGTGGATGCAGCCTGTTGCCTGTATGGGTTGCCCTAAGGGACCCTGGAGACAGCCCTTTCCCGTGGACATTCATGTCCGGCATGCAGTCCCCAATCTAGGCTCCAGACAGGTATGCGCGGTGCCTTTGGAAAGCCCCAGGGCACAGTGGCCAGGGTCCGCATTGGCCAGGTCATAATGTCCATCCGCACCGAGCTGCAGAGCAAGGAGCATGTGACTGAGGCCCTACACAGGCTGAGTTCAAGTTCCCTGACCCCCAGAAGATTCACATCTCCAAGAAGGGGGGATTTACGAAGTTTAAGCAGATGAATTTGAAAACATGGTGGCAGAAAAGTGGCTCATCCCGGATGACTGTGGGGTCGAATACATCCCTAATCGTGGCCCCCTGGACAAATGGCAGGTCCTGTATTCATGAGAGCCTTGGCGCTGTCCTCTCCTTACTCACGCCCACCAATAAATACTACTTTCCTGTCCAAAAACTAAATTAAATTAAAAGCTATTTTTCCTTATATTAAAGCAGTATGGGAGGAAGACTTTGAAGTTTTGATTATAATACTGAATTTCCATTTGGTGGGTAGAAAGAAAAAATACTGCTTCCCTAGTGGAGTTGATGTGAGGATCAAAAGAGTTAACAGATGGGGACTTCCCTGGCAGTCCAGTGGTTAAGACTCTGCGCTCCCCATGCATGGGGCACGGGTTCGATCCCTGGTCAGAGAACCATCCCCCATGTTGCACAGTGCGGCCAAAAAAAATAAAATTAACAGATGTAAGCTATTTAGAACAGTAGGAAGTATCCTATGTTTGCTGCTGTTCTGCTAGCGTTGCTCTATGAGTATTATAAAAGGTGTGATACAACAGTGTGGCAAAAATCGCAAAGGCAGCTCATGAATGTCCGAAGTTTGGGAACATGACATCGTTCTATCACAGGACGCTTACAACACCCTGGGGGAGGTGGGTATTGTAATGAACTCCACATTGTGGAATCAGATTTGGCTCAGAAAGGCTAGGTCATTTTCCTGAGGTCACACAGCAGGGGCAGAGCCAGGGCTTAGACCCAGAGCTCCTGACCTGGAAGAGGATGGAGTGGGGAAGCCAGAGTGGCTGCATCAGAGAGCAGATGAGGCTGGAGAGGGGTCCAAGTCACTGACCCATCCCCTCCCAGATCCACATTTGTTAGCCAGGCCCTGTCCCTGACACCTCAGGCTGCCAAACACCCTGGCCAGTCTCCCGGATTATTCATTAAGCTTCATTTCACCATCTTCACCCCCAGCTGGCCTTCTTGTTCCCAGGGCAAGGGAACTGCGTAAAGGGGAGGGATGGAGTCTTGGACATAGTTAACTGGCCCTCTGAATTTGCAGGTTTAACTCTGGACTCTGCATCATACACTTTCCAAGGCACAGAGGTTCCGTTCCATTAACAGGGAAAAGAGCTGGAGTTCATGCAGTCAAGCACCCAGTCTGGCTGCTGACTAGCCCAGCTGGGATTTGCCCTGGATCTTCTAACACCCAGCATGTCTTAGCTAACGTCTCAGACCCTTGCCAAGATGATCAATCATTCCAGAGCAGAGGGGGTTTCAAACTAGGGGGCCACGTTTTTGCTGGCTGGAGCTGATTCACTCTGTCCTCTGTAGAGCTATCCCATGGGGGATCGTTCTATTTGCCACTGTCCCCATCTTTCTCTATTGCATCCCTAAGACCCAGAAGGCACCTGCCTGGTTCCTGGAGTTCTTTGAGTTTGAAACCCTGTGCAGAGGAACTTCCCCTCTCTCCTCTTGCCCTGATAAGGAAAGGAGTCAGTTATTAAGGGAGAAGCTGAGGCACAGAAAGGTTAAGTCACTTGCCCAGCAAATAGCCCATGGGACCAATCACTGAGGGATCCCACATCCAACGTAGGTGTTCTTGTCCCAAGAGACTTACAAATTCACAGCCATGATATCTGAGCTGAAAGAATTTGTCAGGGCCATCTAAGCCATCCTTATAGTGGATGGGGAAAACGGGGCCCAGAGGAAAAAGGGGAACAGTTCTGGCCCCATGTTCAGATTTTTGAAATAAAGATAAATGGATAGACAGCTTTAAGGGTGCAGTGCATTAAATATTGCACAATATAGGAGGTGGTACAACTCGATATACTTGTATACATTTAATAGCACAAGTATAGGGACAAGCCATGCGATTGGAGGAAAAACCCAGGACTGAGCTGAGTGGTCCTCTGTTACCGATAGAAGCTCCCTGTGAATTCAGACCTGAGACCGCGGAGTTGGTCAGTACATAAAACGCACTGAATTCAAGACAGACAGTAGCAGCAGGGTAGATATTAAGGAATTGGCTCTTGCCAATTAGGATTGGCAGTGGGGGCCAGTCGGAAGTGAGCAGGGTGGCTGGAGACTGGAAATCTAGATGCTGCAGCTCAAGTCCAGGATCTGTAGGTTAGAATAGCAGTCTAGAGATGGAATGATTAGTGCATTCTTCAAAAATCCCAGATTTTCCAAACAACTTCTTAGGATGCTTTCCTCAAACAGGGGTGTGATGACTTTTTTTTTTTAAACAAACAACAATGTTGCTTTTAAAAAGACAACAATAACAAAAAGTTCCTGATACACCAGTCTATGATTGCATCAATACCTGTAGGTTCATGGAGAACAATACTGATAACATCATTTGTCCTGGGGAAATGGGAGAGGTGGGGATGAGGGCGGAGTGGGGCAAGGAGGCGGGGGCCATCATGGAAACATGACATGAAAATGGTCCGTAATCTCCGCTGTGCAATATGGTAGCCACTCACCCCCCATGCATACTGAGCTCTTGAATTGTGATCGTGCCACTGAGGAACTGAATTGTAACTTTTGTTTAATCGAAATGTAAATAACCTCAAGATGGATAAACAACAAGGTCCTACTGTATAGCACAGGGAACTATATTCAATATCTTGTGATAAACCACAATGGAAAAGAATATGGAAAAGGATGTATATATATATATGTATAACTGAATCACTTTGCTGTACAAGAGAGATTAACACAATACTGTAAATCAACTGTACTTCAATAAAAATTTTACTTTAATGTAAATAACCAGAGGTGGCCACGGGCTACCATACTGGAGAGCATGAGCTAGAGAATCTGTCTAGGAGGCAGTGTGGACCCAACATGAGAGGCGTTATTGTCACCAGGGGAGGGGGAAGCGTGTTAGTCAGTCCTTGGGCTTTGTGTAATGATTCCCCCACTGAGACAGACAGATCCAAGTGACATGCAGACAGAAGGACAATCACGACACAGGGACAGGAAGTCCCCCAAGTAAATATGGGATCTGTGCGCCATACAGATGGACGCAACTCAAAAACACTCCACACCTGGAAGAAAGAGGAACGTTACAGTGGGGACACCTGACAACCAGCACCTGGGCCAGGTGATCAAGGTCAGCATCCACAGTGATGAGTCATGTTGGTAGTTGGCATATGGCCTTAATGGGATGGGATGAGATATCGCCTCCATGGCCTTCCTCCCCAAATCCTATAACCCCCGTCCTTCCACTCATGAGAAAAAACATAAAATCCACGACAGTTCTGTTCAAATCTGTCAAGGTTATCAAAAACAAGGGAAGTCTGAGAAACTGTCACAGCCAAGAAGAACCTAAGGAGACAGGATGGCTCAATGTAATGTGCCGTCCTGGATGGTATCCTGGAACCGAAAAATGACGTCAGGGAGAAACTAAGGAACTCTGAGTAAAATATGGACTTCATTGAATAATAATGTATCGACAGTGGTTCAATAATTGTGACAAATGTACCGTGTTAATGTAAATTAATAATAGGGGAAACTGGGTGTGGGGTATATAGGAACACTCTGTACTATCTACGCAGTTTTAGATTTCCATTTCTGTAAATCTAAAACTATTCTAAAATAAAAAGGTTTTTTTTTTTAAGTCCCTATACCCAAACCTGCAAAAGTAGCGGAAAATAACAATATTTCTTACAAGAGGATTCTTTGCTTTGCAGAAAGATTCTCCTCAGAGGGTGCTTAAATAACGAGGTGCTTTTTTTTTTTTTTCATTCTCATTCAAAGCAAGCTTAACTGACTAAAGTCCTCTGTTTTGAAATGGAGGGAGAAACAGGCCCACTGCATGGAGCCAGATGTTGAGAAGCTAGCCGATGACAGAGAAAAAGCTGGAAAAGAAACTGACTGCAACCATTAAATAAAGAGGGGGCAATGAACAGGAGCCAGTCTGGGATCAGCAGTAACAAGTTTTTCCCTTTTGCCATAGTTATTTTTCTGTATAATCAGGGGAAATGCATAGCAGAGGCACGTATCATGGAGGAATAATAATTTTGAGAATATTAACTTATCACTCCCTCCCCCTCACTTCCCTCCCCTGGGGAGGAGACAGACAGTGAGAGACAGAGAGTAACAGAGAGACAGAGACAAACACAGAGAGACAGAGACAAAGAAAGAGAGACATTGAGAGACAAAGAGACAGATCAGAGAGAGTGAGAGAAAGAGAGAGAAAAAGAAAGAGAAAGGAAAAGAAAGAAGGAAGGAAGGAAAGAAGGAAGGAGTCCTCATTTGTGACATTTGTTGATGTTCATGGTATCAATAGTCCCCAGAGGATAGTTTCAAGCTACCAAAGTTTAACAACTTATTCAAACTTTCCTGCAGATGCACTGTTGATAGGCATCTACTCCACACTCAGCTGCCGGAAGAGGGGCCGTGCACTTTGCCTCAGGGAATGGAGATAAGAGAAAGTTTAAGGCAGTGGCCAAAACAGGGAGGGGAGTGAAGATACCTTGAGTCTCCAACCTTTCTCTGGAATGGTTGCCCGTGGACCCCAGACTATGGGACAAGGATTCACGTGGGTGGGAATGAGGAAGGGCCTCCCAGCAAGCTGGGGCGGGAGTCAGACAAGTGAGGACCAGGCAGCATCCCCACCCCATCTTGTGTTGACTCAGCCCTGGAATGTCACTGCCACCCCTAGTGGGGAGGGGGGAGGGAAAACCCCTCATGGCCTCCAATTATTTATCCGCTTGAAATAAAAATTAAGCGGAGTTAGAGGAAAATAAAAAAGTCTTCATTTGTTGCACATGGGGTTTGTGTTCTGAGACTGAAACCCCCTGCAAATATCTTGGTATATGCTGGGCTTACAACTGTCCTTACAGCTTTACATCAATTAAGTCATTAAATCCTCACGACAAATCTAAGGGGTGGATACTACTATCCGTTAAAGCAAGTTCATGGCAAAAGTTGGATTTGAACTTGGTTCTGTCAGGAAACTGACTCACTTGCTATCTGGAAACAGACACGCCTTGGATGCTAGAGTCATGGGCATGAACTGATCTCTCTGAGGTTTGTACAATGACAGCGGCCAGCCTCCCTCTAAGACCCTCCAGCAGCTCTCCACACTCTCCCGGCTCTGAAGCCTCGGGAGCACGGCTAAGCAGCAGTAGTTTAATGGGGAGTTTGCCTGCTGGGAACTGGTGGCCTGCTGGGGTCTCAGTTCTTGGCTGGCCCCCGAACACGAGGTTGGCAGGCGTGTGACGGCAGCAGGCAGGAGTGAGCCACTGGTGTGGTGATGAGCAGGAAAGGGAGGACAGCGGCTGTTGGCCTGTGAACCTAGGCAAGAACGACCAGCCAACACAATCCAGACCAAGGTCCGTGGGGTCAGCTCGGTCCTGTGCGGCTGGTCAGTGGAACAGACCTGCAGGTGTGGCTCTTGTCACTCTAGGACTGGATTCAGGGTAGAGTCTCCCTCAGTTCTCCAGGAGAGTGAACTGGAGTGGAGCCAGGGGTGTGTGCCCACTCAGCACCATGGCCACGCGCATCCCGTCTGCCGGCAAGGGCAGTGGAGAGCCCGGGAAAGCCATGGCCTTGCAAATGTCCTCTGATGACAAAGAACCTGCAGGCTTAACTTCTGTGTGGAACGTTGGTGTGCTGAAAAGCAGTTCTGTGTGCTTTTCCCCCTTGGTGTGGATCAGCGGTGCTGAGGCAGCAGGCGTGTTACAGAAGTGTGAGCAGAGACCGTCTGGAATGCCCGAACTCCAGGGAAACTAGAGGTGACAGCCAGCCTAGTGAAGAGGACAGGAGGCGGGGGCGGGGGCGGCAGCCCAGCAGGTGCCCCTCGTCTCAGGGCCCTAATCCTGGCTCCAGCCGCAAGGTCTTCTGGGCGAGCAGAGCCCACAGTCCTAAGCTGTTCTTCGCTGTGTTTGGGTCATCTCCTCCCATCCAAGGGGAGAAATCTAGATGAGGTTTAAGAATTAGTGCTTTAAGAATGTGGATCTCATAGTCGAAACCTCGGAACACGTGTTTTCAGCACAAGGTGTTAAAGTGAACGGAAGGATCCAACGCCCTTTCAAGGAGGGTGTGGGCAGAACTAGAGAATAAATGGATCTTGAATTTAAAAAAAAAAAAAAATTAAAATAAATAAATAATAACTAACAATAAAAAGGAAGGAAGCACTGACACATGCTACAATGTGGTTGAACCTTGAAGACAGAATACTCAGTGAAAGAAGCCAGACACAGAAGGCCACACAGTATATGATCCCATTTATATGAAATGTCCAGATAGAAGAATTCATAAAGGCAGAAAGCAGATTGGTGGTTGCCAGGGGCTGGAGGGAGCGGGGGAAAAGGAGAAGTGATTGTTATTGGGTCGGGGGTTTCTTTGTGGGGTGATGAAAATGTTCTAAAGCTGATACTCTGTAAATGGGTGAATTGTATGCCTTGTGAATTATACCTCAATAAAGTTACTTTTTTTTTTTTTTTTTTGGCTGCACTGTGCAGTATGGTATGCAGTTCCCGACCAGGGATGGAACCCATATGCCCCCTGCATTGGAAGCACGGGAAGTCCCAGTAAAGTTACTTTTTTTTTTTAAATGCCCAGACGGTATATCAAAAATGATATCTATTTTGTCTTTTCCTCTCTTTTTGGTTCTTATAGGATGGATTTTCTTAATTTGGTGTTTTTCAAATCACAGCCGTGATCCATTCTTGTTGAAATAAATGGAACAATACATAGAGGTCAAAAGAAAGAATTAATCCTCTTGTTTCCACCACTTGCAGCTTCCCACCGCCCAGTCAGGGTCCTATTCCACTGGACTGGGGCTTAATCCAGCACTTAAAATACCTGCCTTCCCCGTGTGGACGTAGCATCAAAAGCCTAAATCTGGGACTCCTGACTGTGACCAGGCCGGGCCAGATGCCCTCCCTGACCCCCACCTCCAACCCCTCCATCAGCCTTGTATCCATGAAGGACTCAGAATTCCTGAATTTGCATTTGACAACTAAAAAACGTCACTCGTCACCTGGTTCTACAAGAACGAAGTTGCTAGCCACTGCAATCTCTGACCTTCAACACACCCTGCCCAAAAGGAGTTCAGGGCTGCGATCAGGAATGAGGCGCTCTGTGCTCTGGGGAAATTGGCAGAACAGGCCTTCAGACAGTTGGATATTTTCAGGAAAAATTTTTAGGAACCCAATTTCTTGTATCTTCTCATACCTAGAAAAGCACCAGAGTCATTAACGGAGATGTCTGTTCCTGGTGACTAGCAGCAACGCTGTACCGAGATGTTTGCTGGATTGCAGGCACCCCCTTCACCAAATCTTATATGTACTGACCTCCCCCCCGCCCACCCCCGCCACCTCTTTGGAGCAGCTCCTTAGAGCGATCTGGGAGGATGTCTCCCGCCCAGGCTACTGTCCTCAGTAAGTTCCCAAATAAAACTGAAACTCACAGCTCTCACTTTGTGCGGTTTTATTTCAGTTGACTCATTTCATCCCTGCCTCCTGGGTGACCTTGGGCAGTTTTACTTCACCTCTGAGCCTGTTTCCTTACCTGTGACGTGGGATTCAAAATGCCCACTCCCCTAGCTGTCTGAGGGTTAATTGAAAACCCACATAGGAAACACTTGACATGGAATCAGGCACAAGCAGATACTCGGGCAAAGTGAGCGCCAGCTGTATACACTCAGATGCACACCAGGAGGCTGTGGCTACACGTGAGCTTCCTGATGCTCACATCCCTTCAGCTCCGCCACCCTGGATCCCCAAAACACAGCTGTGGATGTCCCACTAGGAAGGGGGGCTCGGGATTGTAAGGAACGGCACCAAAAAATGGAGGAGAGCTTAAGCAAGCTTTATTTGGGAACGCTCCCGGGCAAGGTTCACTGGTCCGAGAGAAAGGGGCCAGAGAAGTCGCGCCCGGGTGTGGGTGCGAACAAAATTTATAGGGGTGGACGCAGGGGAGGTGCTTGCTGTGTGAAGCAGCCCTTTTTTGGTAATCTCTCGGGTGTTGTGGCAATGTCAGGTGTCGGTTGCATCAGCCACTTTGGCGGGGGTTCCGTCTGGCTCCCTGGGCCCTTCCCCGGACCTGCTGGCCTTACAGGGATGGCCTGTGGATAGTCAGAGGGGGACAGCTTGTCGCATGGAGGGGGATGGCTGTGTGGTCTGTTTGTGCCCTCTCTGCCCTCTGTCTCATCGATATTCTCGTCCTGGCCAGTTGGACAAGAAAGCTTTGTTGAAGGGGCCAGGGAGAAAGCCGACTGTGCGTGTGTGTGTGTGTGTGTGTGTGTGTGCGCGCGCGCGCGCGTGCAGGCGCGCACATGCGCACCACCCCTGTGGGGATACAGACCCCTGCAGACAGCCAGCGACAGATCCGAGGCTTGGCATGGGGCAGGGAGGCAAGACCTTCCACTTCTGTGATGATGAAGACGATGGTGAGGATGATGGTGATGGCTGCCAGCACTTACTGAACACTCCCACTCAATTCCATACATACATACGTTATCATGTCATCTAATCCTAGGAGAGAGGTACCATTATCCGCATTTTACAGATGAGCAAACAGAGCCCCCAGGAGGCAAAGTGACTTGCCTAGGGCCACGCAGCTAGTAAAGGGCAGAGCCAGGATTTGAACCCTGACCCTCCTGGGTCTTACCCATAAGGCTGTCTGCCCCTTTAGGACAAAGGGGTCATAAAGGATGACAGGGGACGGCAATTTTAAAAACTGTGTTTAGATTGCAGTTTTGGGAGTCAGACTGCTGCGTTCAAGTGCCAGCTCATCCCTCTTACTGTGTGCCTCAGTTTCCCTTTCTGTAAGACGGGGATAATAATAGTATCCATTTTCTCCACTGTTTGTTTCTTGGGTGCCTACTAAGTGCCAAGCACGCGCGAGCGACTTTAAGTGCATTATCGCACACCCTCCTCCAGCAGCCTCCTAAAAGCCCTAGGGAAGTAGGTATTTGTCCTCATTTGCAAGTGAGGTTGTGGATGGGGAAGGGGAGGTGGCTAGCGGGACTGGGAAAAAGACTGAAGCAGCTGCCAGAGAGGCGCAGCTAGCTGCTGGTTCCCCTCCTGGAAGCCCCCGGCCTTGGGCCAGGGGGCGGGGCCTGGAGGGGGTGTGGCCTGTCCTGGGGCCCCATTGGCTGCCCGGAGGCGCCTGGGGGGATAAAGCCCGGACCCGTTAGCCCCGGGACGATTCTGAAGACACTCTCTACCTGTTCTGCACTTCATCTGTCCGTGGGCCGTCTACCCATCTAGACCATCTCCAATCTATCCCTCCCTTGCTCGCACGCTTTGTGCAGCCGCCAGCTCATCGCCTTTGCCCGGTAAGCGGCCCCATCCATCCTCCGCTCCATCCCTGCGACTGGAGTGCCTGCGGCCAGCCTGGGTTTTCCCAGGGGAAGAGGGGGAGGTAGAGTCAGTTGAGCATAAAAACCCATGCTTTGAAGCCAGACTGTCTGGGTGCACTGCCAGCTCTGTGCCTCAGTTTCCTCATCTGTAAAGTGGGGGTAATAATAACAGAACCTTCCTCTTAAGGTTGTTGTGAGGGTGAAATGAAATAGTGCACTTAAAGTGTTCAAGTCCATGTATAATAATAGTTCATTTTTACTGAGCTCGTACTGTGAGTCACGTGAGACTGTAACTTCTGACTGCCGGGTGACAGGTAGGCAGGCTGCAGCTTCCCGCCCCCTCTCCCTCCTCTGCGCCTGGCTCAGCCTCCTTTTTTGAAGTCTTACCTTCCTTAGCAGGTAGGAACGGCTGCCCAGTGCAGTTTACAGATGCCCCCTTTCCACAGGGCACTGTGCTGGAGGGGCCCTGCCCCCTCACCTGAGGGCATCCGATGGCACAGTGGGAGACGGGTTGGGGGCGGGTGTTCCAAATCCACCTGAAAGGGGTGGGTGCCTCCCCCACCCCAACCAGGAGGGCTCCCTGAGGCCAGGACTTGGCTACCTGCATAAGACCTGCATAAGACCTTAAGGTCCGGTCAGTCAGAACAAGAGTGCCATTGTTTGAGGAATAACCTCCAGGAACTAAAAGTTAATTCAAACAGATGTGGGGATACCCCTGGTTTGGAGTGCCTCCTGCCTCTGACTTTTATTCAGCAGATCTAGGGGAGAGGTGGTGTGTGTTTGGGCCCCCCCTTCCCAGGCCCTGAATGTCAGTTAATTCAGACAGACATGGGAGGCCCATATTTGGGGGGTGCTAAGGCTGCTGGGGTGGTCAGAATGCCATCCCCCACTTTTCTTCCAAGCCAGGCATATCTGGACCATTCCGGGAGGGGGGATGCCTGGGCCAGGAGTACCCAGGTCCAGGGGCTGGACCAGTGGAGTCACTGGAAATGTAGTGGGGGGATGGGAGGGGGTAGCCACCCTTGCCTGGCCTTCTGGGGTGGGGGCGAGGGGAGGAGCAAATAGGCTGTTCAACCACCCGCTGATCAATTCTGGCTCCGATCAAGTTAGGGAAATCAGTTTCCCCTGTGACTCAGCAGGAGAGGCAGGATGGAAAGGGGGCGTGGTCTGAATCTGGGCCACCTTAGTTTCTCAGTCACCCAGAATCCGTGCAGACAGGAGACCCTGAGCCACACCCATGTGTCCTGGAGAGAGCCTGGCTCTGCGCCTAGACTGCCTGGTTCAAATCCTGTCTCCCCCACTTAGGAATTCCCTGGCGGTCCAGTGGTTAGGACTCCACGCTTTCACAGCCAAAGGCACAGGTTCACTCCCTGGCTGGGGAACTAAGATCCCACAAGCCACGTGGCATGGCCAAAAATAAAAAATAAAAGTCCTGCCTCCCCTACTCCCTAGTTGTGTGACCTTGGGCAAGTCAATACTCCAGCCTCTATTGCTGTGTGACAAACTGCCCCAAGGTGAGTGACTGAAAACAACAGCAGACATTCTTTACCTGTCATGACTCTGGGGCTTGATTGGACTCAGCCAGGCAGTTCCCACTTGGGTCTCACTTGGGGGCTGCAGTGTGATGACGGTAGCTGGGCTAGAGTCATCCCTAAGTCAGACCCCATGTCTGGCCATCAGCTGGAATCTCAGCTGGAACTGTCGGGCGGGACATCTACCTGTGGCCTCCGCGTGCGGCCTGGGCTTGCGCCCATCATGGCATCTGGGTTGGGACAGGGAGCTTACCAGCCAGGTGGAAGCTGGGTCACCTTACATGGACCAGCCTTGAGAGCCACACTGGGCTAGAGCCACACACTAGAAATCAGGACTTTCTTTTCCTTTGGAGAAGCCATAGTTAAATATTCACCAGCACCTCACTGCTTGGACGTCACATAGTGTCACTTCCACTGCAGCCACAGTGCCCCTCCCACCTCCGACCCAGTTCAAGAGGAGGAAGCATAGACCCCACCCCACCTCCCATCTAGAAAAGTGTCAATGTCGCATCATAAGAGGCACATGTGGTCAACCTGAAAAACAGAGTCAGAGTCCGTTTCCTCACCAGAACTGGAGAATAATGACACCTCCTAGGACTGTTAAAAGGATTAAGTGAGTTAATATCTGTAAAACTTAAGACAGTGCCTGGCACATGGTAATCACTTTAGAAGTGATTATTAAATAATATAATAATTATTATAAAAAATAACAATAGGACTTCCCTGATGGCGCAGTGGTTGAGAGCCCGCCTGCCAATGCAGGGGACATGGGTTCGTGCCCCGGTCCAGGAAGATCCCACATGCCACGGAACGGCTGGGCCCGTGAGCCATGGCCGCTGAGCCTGCACGTCCGGAGCCTGTGCTCCGCAATGGGAGAGGCCACAACAGTGAGAGGCCCGTGTACTGCAAAAATAAATAAATAAAAATTTTAAAAAATAAAAAATAACAATAATAAAAAGCTTCCCCTAACTGGGTATAGGGCTTTCTGAAGGTTAGTTTTTGAAAAATGCATATTTTGGACTTCCCTGGTGGCGCAGTGGTTAAGAATCCACCTGCCAATGCAGGGGACACGGGTTCGATCCCTCGTCTGGGAAGACCCGACATGCTGCGGAGCAGCTAAGCCCGTGCGCCACAACTACTGAGCCTGCGCTCTAGAGCCCGCGAGCCACAACTACTGAAGCCCACGTGCCCTAGAGCCCGTGCTCCACAAGAGAAGCCACTACAACGAGAAGCCCCGCGCGCCGCAATGAAGAGTAGCCCTGGCTCGCCGCAACTAGAAAAAGCCCACACACAGCAACGAAGACCCAATGCAGCCATAAATAAATAAATAGTTTTTAAAATAAAATAAAATTAAAATGCATATTTAAATAAGTAATATATATGCACATGGCAAAACATTCAAATTGTACATAAGGGGATGCCGAGTGCCAGTTCTCCTCAGAGGTGCCCACCCTGATTGGTTCCTTGTGTGTTTGCTGAGATGTTCTGTGCACACAGGAGCATGTGGATTGTGTGTGTGTGCGTGTGTCCCTGCACAGACTAGACCTGATATCCCGCCCCTGCCTCAGCCACGTAGCCATCCTGTGGCTCATTCTGAATCAGCACCTGCAAATCTATTTCCACCTCATACTCTTCAAAAGTTACAAAGTCTGTATGTTCTTTCTTTCTTTCTTTCTTTTTTTCTTTTTCGCTGCACCAGGCAGCTTGTGGGATCTTAGTTCCCTGACCAGGGATCGAACCCACGCCCTCGACAATGAGAGCGAGGCGTACTAACCCCTGGACCGCCAGGGAATTCCCTGGATGTTATTTCTGATGTTCGTAGCTTCCCAGCATAGCATATGTGTGTCTTGGGGTGGGCAAGGTGGGGGGGCAGATGACCCTTATGCCCATTTTACAGATGAGGCAGCTGAGGCTGAAGGGAGATTCCTTGTCCCATGTCAAGTAGGTGGCCGAGTTGAGATTTGAGCTCAGCTCTCCAGGTTGCTATAATCTGGGCCTTGTCCTTGGCCTCCTGGGAAGTTAGGGACAGGGTCCCTCCCAGCCGCACTGCCTACTGAATGGCAGCTGCCACCAGGCCCAGCTCCCCTGACCCTCTGGGTTTCCTTCCTTTCTCCCAGCAATGACGTCAGGCGAACCCCTGCACGTGAAGACCCCCGTCCGTGACAGCATGACCCTGTCCAAAGTGGCTGGCACCACCGTCTATCTCAAGATAGACAGTGCCCAGCCCTCCGGCTCCTTCAAAATCCGGGGCATCGGACACCTCTGCAAGACGGTACAGCACGGGCTCTGCATCATCCGGGAGAGTGCAGCAGGTCCTCTTTCTGGACAGGCCAGGGCCAGTGCCGTGTGAAATCCTAGGAGCTACAGGCTAGGCCCTGCAACTTCCCCGCAATGCCTGAGCACCCAACATTAACGCCTCCTCTGGTTAAGGGGTGCCAGTCCAGAGGGTCCCCTTGTGGACTGATCCCAGAGCCATCAGTGGCCTGACTCTCCCTCACCCTTCCCTGAGCCAGTCTCTTTGGGGAGGGAAGATGTACGGCCTGATCCCCTCCCTCTTTGTCTCTACAGTGGGCTGAGCGAGGCTGTGAACACTTTGTCTGTTCCTCGGGTAAGTGGCCTGCATGCCTCCTCCTGTCCTCTGCTGTGTGTCCTGGGGCCAGGGGCTCCACCTCTCTGGGCCCTGCAAACATCTGCAGAAGTCCCAATTTAGAATTCCAGCTGGAGGCCAGCAGTCACCCAGGGAGGGTTCAGAGCCTGGAGGTCAGGGAGTCCCACTAACACTTTCCACCCCCCACCCCTGGCAGCAGGCAACGCAGGCATGGCAGCTGCCTACGCAGCCAGGAAGCTGGGCATTCCCGCCACGATCGTCGTGCCCAGCACCACGCCTGCCCTCACCATCCAGCGGCTCAAGAATGAGGGCGCCATGGTCAAGGTGGTGGGTGAGGTGAGTGCCAACCTGGGGCAGGGGCCACGGAGGGCACCTGGTAGCAGGGCCAGGTCCCCCAGCCCCTCACCCCTCCCACCTCCTCTGTGATCTTGCAGACATTGGATGAGGCTGTCAAGGTGGCCAAGGCCCTGACGAAAAACAACTCAGGCTGGATCTACGTCCCTCCCTTCGATGACCCCCTCATCTGGTACGTGGAGCCCAGGGTCACCCGGGGTGGGTAGTGACCACCCCACCACCCCACTGAGTAGACACCTGCCATGATGCACACCATCACACACAGCGGTGTACACGTGTGTGCACATCATCATGTAGAAGCACACACACAGGCATGGCAGCTGGTGCCCACACACACGTGCACCAATGCCCATTCTCCTTGACCGTGAGCAAACACATGGGCTCAGGTACACAGGTGTGTGCGATCGGGTCCCCCAGAATCACACCCCGAGACAAAGATTTCAGGGAAAGCAGTTGACTTGGGAGGTGACTCATTAGAGGAGTGAGGAGGGAAGCCAATAAAGGGCACTGATGGGCCAGTGACCACTGTGGGCAGCTGGCGCTCAGTCCCTCGGGGGCCCCGGAAGCCAGTGTGGAACAGGAACCAGAGTTACCACACCCGCAGAAGATGGTGCTGGGGCATCTGTGCATCAACTCCCGTAATTCTGAATTCCCATAGTTGGTTGAGGGCTGCTCTCAGGGGGTTTCGTCTCCTGGCACTGCCAGCCGCCACAGTCATAGTGCTCCAGTGGTCAGAGAAAGCCCTCAGGTAGAGGTGCAGATTCTACCAGCTGGAAATCAGGGCGGAGTCGGGGACGAGGTGACCAGCCCCGAGGCCCATTAGCCGCCTGGGATGAGGGCAAATACAGAGGGTAAGTGGCATCTTCAGGGCTGCCTGGGGTCTCCAGGAAGCCCAGCCCTGACCTGCCCCCCCCCCACCCACCTCCTCCAGGGAAGGCCACTCTTCTATCGTGAAGGAGCTGAAGGAGACGATGAGCACAAAGCCGGGGGCCATCGTGCTGGCGGTGGGGGGTGGAGGGCTGTTGTGCGGAGTGGCCCAGGGGCTGGTGGAGGTGGGCTGGGGGGACGTGCCCATCATCACCATGGAGACCATCGGAGCCAACAGCTTCCACGCTTCCACCAAGGCCGGCAAACTTGTCACCCTGCCCCAGATCACCAGGTAAGTAGGCAGGGGTGCTGCCACTATGTTCCGTGAACGTCAGGGAGCTCCCCCCTCGGTGCTGGCTGTGAGGCAGATCCCGATGCCAGTCCCATTTTATAGGTGAAGAAACTGAGGCTTTGGTCACTTGCCCAGAGTCGCAAAGCCAGTGAGTGGTACGGCTGGGACCAAACCCAAGTCTGTGTGACTCTGTACCATGAACATCACACTTCCTTGCATGAAAAGTCTAAGATTAATCATTTATTGGGTTCCTCTGTGGCAGGGTTTTACACACCTCACTAATTTACCAACCATTTACTGAGCCCCTCATATGTGCAAGACACTGGCTGATCCTGGGGAGACAGTGGTGAATAAACACAGCTCCTGCCCCCAGGGAGTTCTTATCCCAGCCCCAAACTTCTGACAGATGGTGTTTGATTAAGATTAGGTTTGGCCACATTATACAGGAGCCCAAAAATAACAATGGCTTAAACAAAATTGAACTTTATTTCCTCTCATATATAAAAAAAATCTGGAGGTAGGCAGTCCAGGGGCAACTCCACGAAGCCAGGGGCCCAGGATCCTTGAGTTTGTTCTCCATAATCCTTATCGTGTAGACTTTATGGCCCAAAATAGCTGCTTAAGTGCCAGCTATCACACCCATACTCCATCTAGCAGGAAGAAGTCAGGGCAGAAGCTATGCCCCCTCCCTTTAAAGACATGATACTTCCATTTACCTCTCATTGGCCAGAAGGTAGTCACATGGTCTGCCTCCCTCCTCTCTCCTATCTCTTCCCCCCCGCTTCTCCATCCTTGCCTCTCCCAGTGTTGCCAAAGCCCTGGGCGTGACCACTGTGACAGCACAGGCTATGAAGGTGTTTCAGGAACACCCCATTTTCTCTGAAGTTGTCTCGGACCAGGAGGCTGTGGCTGCTGTTGAGAAGTTCGTGGGTATGTGCCAAGTCCTTTCAGGACCCGACCTGCTGATTCAGGACCTAAGTGGCTGTCCACTTGGCGTGCCAAGGGATCCCATTCACAGTTCTGTCTCCCGTCCCTCCCTGGAATTTCCCATTAATGGAAGTTAATGCAATGCAGTGGTAAAAATAGAAAGACCAAAGGGACAAATGAAGAAGTCTGATAACATAACAGCAAGGAAAAATAACGAAGTATTTAAAATGTTGGCTCTGAGTTTCCTGGTAGCCAGGGTAACAAAGGAAACTATGGGCCTCAGTGTTGGATTCAGAGGTGGGTCTGTAACTAAGTTGGACTCTTACCGGGTTCATCCTGGGACGGGGATGACAAACATACACACACACACACACACACACACACACACACTTAAGCTGCCACTTAATTCTCCTGTACTCACAGTTAGTTTGGCTAATCAACCCTGGCATTCTTGCTCAGATGACTCCTCAGAATCCTCAACACGGTGCTCAGAAAATTACACTCATTTTTTCAGTGTTAGCACTGATGATGAAACTCAGCCCTGGCTCAGACCTTGGAAGTTCAGTGTAGGGTAATCATGGCAGGTGGGGTTGGTCCTGGACCAGAGTCTGTGCCCAGGGCTGAGAGCTGATTGGCTCATGCTTTACCAGTGGCTCATGCTTTACCAACTGTTCCCTTGCACCCTGCGGAACTCTGGCTCTACCCTCACCATCCCCCTCCTCTGGCAGATGAGGAGAAGATCCTGGTGGAGCCCGCCTGTGGGGCAGCCCTGGCCGCCATCTACAGCAACGTGGTTCAGAAGCTGCAAGGAGAGGGGAAGCTCTGTACCCCGCTGTCCTCCCTCGTGGTCATCGTTTGTGGGGGCAGCAACATTAGCCTGGCCCAGCTGCCGGAGCTCAAGAAACAGCTGGGCATGAAGAGCGGGCTGCCCCAGTGAGGACGCCTCCCCTACCCGGGAGACCCCTGGAAGGGCTGGAGTTTTATCCAGTGACTTGTGAAATATTATTCTCGTGTCTGTTGGGAGCCTGCGGCCCGGGCCAGCCGGTAACCTCATTCTCATGAGAACACTGTGCAGAAGGCCTGGAAGGGAAGCAGCTAGCAAGGCTGTGAACTGAACTCTTTGGTATCTGTGTGACTGCTCTGTGGTTTCTCCCCGCCCCCGCTCTTACCCACCCCTGCTAGGGTGACAACTGCCCACATGGAATAGACCAGGTACCCAGAGGAGGGTGGGCAGGAGGGACAGGAACCACAGCAGCGGGGCCTCCTCAAGATGAGATGTCCCCTGATGCACAGATGCCCCAGCATCATCTCCTGCAGGTGTGGTAACTTCTCCCTGGGAAGGTGGACAGGGCCACAGTCCAGGGTGGAAGAACCATCTTGTCTCTCCTCCCAGAAAGCCCAAAGTCCATCCTTACTCACTTTTCTAATGTGCAAACTTTCATTGAAGAAGAAAAGCATTATTTATTGAAATGAAGCTCCTTTGAGTTTTTCCAACATGGCTGTCTTCCTCCCTCCCTCCCTCCCACCCCACCGTGCCTGCTGTCACCCCCAGCTCTCAACACTGAGCACCATTACATCCTCCACCCCTCCCCCACCCCTGGGAACCCCGGGCTCCCACTTGGAGGCCAGGATCCCAACTCCCGCTGGGCTTGTGTGCCGGGAGGGGGCATCCCTGCACGGCAGGGAGCAGGTGAGGGGGAGCTGTGCTGAACACGAGGGGTTTGGGATGGGATGCGGGCCTCCAGTGGAGGCAGAAGAGTCCAACCTCACTCTGTTCAGAAGTCCTTCCTGATAACAGAATGATTTTATCACAGAACCACTGGGAGCGGAGTAGTGAGCCCCCCATTCGTGGGGGTTTGTAAACTGACACTGGACACCCATCTCTGGTCAACGTCAAGCAAACCCTCTCAAACACAAACCCTCTCTTCCAAGGACAGCACATTACTGAAGCCAGCCTATAAACGGACAGAAGAGGAACTGCCGGGGCTGCCTGGAGGTCCTGGAGTCCCGCATAGCCACTCAGGAACACCCCTGCACTACCTATAGCAGCCCCTGGGACACTAGTGGATCCCCAAGTTCAAAGTGAAGTTTGAGAACCAACCTAACCCTTTGGGATACCACACAGATCCACATGGGCTTGCAGTCCCCCACCTGCCTTGACAAGGAGCAGGTGCTGTGAAATTTCAGGGAAAACCCATCCCAGCGACAGGCCTACATGATTTCCAGCCAGGAGGGACAGCACATGTACTTTAAAAACCCAGGAGAGAGGACAGCAGGAAAGGGCAGGCAGGGATGGGAAATCATCAGCCCCAGGAGTCTCCAGCTTCCACTGTCCCGCCTGAATCAGGCACAAAATCCCCAAAGAAGGGAGGCAGACATCTCTGCCCACTAAAGGAGGAGCCGCTGTGGGCCAGGGCCGACCAGCTGGCCAGACCCTTGTCCTGCAGGGGAGGGCAGAAGTCACAGATGAGCCTGCGGCTGCCATCTTGAAGCTGAGGATTGTGGGAAACTCCCAGGGCAACGGTGCTGAGGGAAACTGCCTTTCAGGCTGCCCCTGCAAAGGTGGGTCCTGCCTTTACTGGATCAGCTGAAGCTCCAGTGGGGGACCATCTGCATGACCCCCCATTCTCTGTTCAGCCACCTTAGCTTCACCCCTCCCTTAACTCCTGAAAAGCCGCAAGAGGGACCAGAATCATTCTAGGGAATAGACAAGAGTTGCCCCTTCCTACAGAGTGGCCCTGTTTGAGTTCCACCAGCCTGAGCCTCTGATTGTATCTGCCAAATGGGTCTCATAAAAGCCTCAGCCTCAAGAGTGGTTGGGAAGATCCAGTGGCCAGCGCACGGTGGTGGGGGGTGGTGACCTTTGTCCTGCTGGGGTCTGCGCCATCACAAGGAGGTGGGCAGGGAGAGCTGTGTCCCGTGGGAGAGTCTGCAGACCTGGGCCCCCGTCCTAGTTCTGAAGGGCCCAAGACTTGAGATTTCAGGCACGTCACTTCCCTTCTCCAAGTCTGCATCTTCACCTTTTAACCACATGTGAACATCCCGGCCTACCCCACCTAACAGGGCTGTTGTGAGCTCAAGAGACCTGGGAAAGACAACACTCTTAAGGGAGCTGGGAAATGTACCGGCAGAAAAATTAATTTTTAGAACCACAAGTTGTCAATTCCCAGATAACAAGAATTGTAAAGCTATGGTGAGAAACAGCAAACTTCCCTGGTGGTCCAGTGGTTAGGGCTCCATGCTTCCACTGCAGGGGGCACAGGTTAGATCCCTGGTCAGGGAACGAAGATCCCACAAGCCACACAGCAAGGCCAAAAAAAAAAAAAAAAAAGCAAATCCATCCCCAGCCCTGAACTGTGCTTTAGTTTCTCCAGAGCATCTACCAGCATCTTACACGCTGTATGTCTATTTTCACTATCTACCTCCCCAATGTAAATGTCACAAGAGCAGGGATTTTTTTTTGCGGGGGAGATACCTGTTGTTCTGAGGTATCCCCAGGACCTCATAACAGTGCCTGGAATGTTCTAAGCATTCTATAAATTCTTGCTAATGCATGAATGTTGCGTGTGTGAGGCCCCGTGTGGGCTACGTCAAAGCCACCTTTGCGGCAAATCCTCACCCTCCTCCCACCAAACGTGCACACACACGCGCGGGGAAATGCTGCTCACATGGTTATACCTATTTTACAGATGAGGTAACTGAGGCTCAGAGAGATTAAGTCCCATAACTAGTGGGAGGTGGAGACAGGATTCGAACCCAGGCCTCAGACTCCCGGGTTGTGTGCTCTCCTCTCCCTAAGCACATCGCATTATGCGAGTCTCCACTGTAGGCTTTGGGTAAGATCAGGTGGGGAGGGACTCTGTGTTGTGTTGATCTGTCCCCACCCCACCCAGTAGGATTTGGGAAGGTCTTGGTGGTTAACAGAGCCCTAGAACAGGACACAGAACAAAGTAGGTGTTCAATAAACATATGGATAGACGGATGGTTGGAAAGATATGGATGGATGGATGAATGGGTAGATGGGTCAGTATCTGGATGGACGGACGGACGAATGGAAGATTGGAAAATGGAAGGATGGATGGATGCATGACTGTGCAGATGGACAAGGGGTGGGTGGGTTGGCAGGTGAATGAAGGTATAGATGGACAGACAGAAGGATGGACAGGAGGATGCATAGGTGAATGGTCAGAACCCAAACCTGAGAAGAGAGAGGGCGCCGACCCAGCCTGCCCCACTGCCCCAAGAAGCACAGCACGGGGGCCATGGCCTCTCTTTTTAATGGCGGCACAGCCTGCGATAGGGCTCCCGTAGCAGGGGACCTGTGGGCAATGCCCTGAGGCCAGGGGCAGGCCTGGGTTTGGGGGGGCACGGGCCGAGGCTGGAGCAGGGGGCTGACACTCCTGCCTGCCCCCAGAGAGAGAAGGACACTCGGGTCTTTCCAGCCACAAGTGGCCAGAAACTTTGGTTCTTGTTTGGTTTCAAGTTCCTGTCCTCAAGGGGGCTGTCCAGGAGGAGAAACAGGGGAGCTACTTCCAGGACGGAGCAGAGTGGGGATGGGATCGGGAGCTGGGAGGAGAGATGCCAACCGGAGGCAACACCCGGGTCTCAGGGGCTGGAGCTCCAGAGCCGCCGGCAGAAACAGCACTGGGAAGCAGGCACTGGAACAGGCCTCTCCTGCCGGCCCCACTAGGGGCCCCGGAACCTGGCCCCAGGATCCGGCTCCCGCCCTCAGGAAGGGGCGGCATGAGGAGGGGGCCCAAGGCTGGAAGAGAGAGAAAAGCAGGGGGAGAGAGAGAGAGACGCAGAGAGGCAGAGGGAGACAGGGATGGCATCACCCACTTAGGGGGACACAGTCAGTCCTGGGTCCCATCGGGTTCCATTCCCCACCCAGGAGGCCACCCAGACGAGAGTGAACCTGGCCGACCCAGGTCCCCAACCTGGGCACAGTGGCAACGCTCACACGGGGACCGGGGCGGGGGGCCAAGCAGGAGGGCAGGGTGGCAGCCAGTCGGGTGGCCCCGCTGGGGTCAGCAGAGTAGAGATGGAGCCTCAGTCCCACCAGACCTCGATGGGTGAGAACTTCCAGAGGTCGGGCTGGCCCATGTGCAGCAGGCTGCTGAAGGGCGAGCTGCTCCACTGGAACGGGGGCAGCTGGTCCCACGTGGGGCCGCTGGCCGCCAGGAGACGAAAGGCCTTGGCCAGTGCCGTGCTGGTCACCTGGGGGTAGAGGGGAGGGCAGGTCGTTGAGTTGTCCCAACCTGGGAGGCTCTGCTGCTCCTCTCCCCAACTTTGACCCCATCCACAGCCCCAGGCCTGGCACCTTCACGTCGATGCCCCCATGGGAGCGCTGGTGCAGGGCCTGGAAGGGGTAGGAGCCATTGGCTGGGTTGAGGTCAGAGCGGGCCGAGACGGCATTCTCCCCGTTGGGCTTGGGGTTGCAAGCTTTGCACAATGACAGGGGGTCATGCAGGAAGTCGTTGTACCTGGATGCGGAAAGAGAGGAAACCTCAGTCGTGCGGGGAGCGGGGGAGGCCAGACTGCTAGCGGCAGCCCCTAACCCAGCTGCCTGCTTTCCATGTGCCCGGCTTCCTCCCGCCGCCTGGGCTTCAGCCACCACCTCCCCCTTCAGCTGGTCACTCCACAGGTATCACTCAGCCTCGGCTCTGCCATCTCCCCCTCCGGGAATCCCTCTGGGCCCCCATCCCGGGCCAGGCTAGAGACCCCGTTTTGTCCCTTCATAGCATTTCCTGGAGCTCAGACGGTCCTCATTACACGTCCACATCAGTGTGAGTACGGGAGGGATTTCTGCTCCCCGAGGACAGTGGGGACACGTTCTGTGCCCGTTTCCCAGTCCCAAGCACGGAGCCCGGCACAGGGCGGTCACTCCACGGCTGTCCCTCATCCTCACCCACGACATGAGGGCAGCAACAGGGCTCAGCTGAGCGCTGCCTCGGTTCTGCTGTCTTGGCTGCTACACAGTTGCACCCCACCCCTGCCGCCTCCCCGGACTTGTTGGGAGCTTGAAACGAGTTACAACAAAGCCCCACCACGTGACTCTGGGCTCATGGTCCCCCGCGTACCTCATAAGCCGGATCATGGAATTCAGGTCGTGTACCAGCGACTGGTTCCGCCGGAAGATCTGGGCCCGGGGGCTCCCGTCATAGGAGAACCAGTCCCCAAAGTGGGCCACCAGGGCCGGAAGCCCACTGGCGTTGAACACAGACTCAAAGGACCTGCTGGGAACGAGGATGGTCACTCACGACCTCCACTGACTTCACCCGGCCGTGACCGTGGCCAGGGAGGTGAAGGGGGTGGTCGTGCCACGACATTAACACCAACAACCACAACAGTCGGGATAGCAATAATCACGTCTTGTGTTTGTGCTGTGGGGTGGCTTGGTGGTGGCCAAGCTAGGGCTCTGGGGTCCAAGAGGCACGGGTTCAAATCCTGACTTCACTGTTGGCCACCTATGGAACCTTGGGAGAGTTAGGTACTTTCTCAAGGCCTCAGTTTCATCATCTGTGAAATGGGAATAGGAGCAGTGGCTACCACGCACGGTGGCTGTACGGATCAAAGGGGATAACCCAGGTAAAGCACAGTGAGGGTCAAGAGGTGCTGGCTGTGCAGCCCAGTTAAAGCAGCTCCAGCTGGAGAGCCACAGCAGGGGTCGGCACCTGAGCCAGGCCGCCCCCTACCACCCTGCGGTGGGTGGGTGCAGACTGGGAGGCCGAACGGATGCCGGCCTCACAACTGTACCCTAAAACCATCAGGGCTTTCCTGGAGAAAAAGGGGGAAGGGTGGGTTTCTTTGTGGAGTTAAAGAATCACCTGGGAAGCACCCCCCCCCCCAGCACGGAGAGCTGAGCAAAGGGTGGGGAATACCAGGAAGGGGGGACATACGGGATATTGTAGCTGGCCCAGTAGGTCTTCTGGTAGAGTTCCGAGGTCCTGTCAGCCACCACCACCATGCCCCTGCGACCAGGAAGGGACACGAGGCAGGAGTGGTGAGAAAGGGGGCTCCTGTGGGTGCTGCCCTGCTCAAGGACCCTCGCTGGCTCCCCATTGCCTGGAGCTAGATTATGTCCCCAATCTTTAGCAATCAGGGGCTGCCTTCTTCTCCAGTATTGTCTTCCTGAGGTTTCCCCTCCCACACACGATTCAGCTGCCTCCAGGCCTCTGCCTTGGCAGTTCCCTCTGCTGGAACGCCCTGCCCCTTTCCGGGTACTCACGGGATCTGCTCCAGGATGGTAAGCACCCTTCTCCCAGGGCTGGGCCCGCCGGGGACAAATGCCTTGTAGTCCACGATCATCCACTGGTTGTTGTACCTGCCGTGCCCAAGGAAGGAGGGCTGAACAGACCCTGGGGTCACTGCCCCGGCCTCCCCCTGCCCCCAGGGCCACACACAGTCAGGAATCATGGGGCCGGGGTGGTCTGGGCGCGTCCGGCCATCCGACCGTCACCCGGACACTTTAGCTTGACCAGGTGTCCTCAGACTTGTCTCTCATCATGCTGCTTACCTGCTCCAGAGGAGTCTACGGCTCCCTAGTGCTTACTGGAACAAAGGTCAATTCTGTGCAATGTTCTAAGACCCTGCCCTATCCAGTTCCCGCGTCTCTGGCTCATGGGGCCCCCATCCACCCACGTCCATCTCCTCGGACGGCCCTCTCCACTGTCCGCAGAGCTCTCAAGTTCCAAGTGTCTTCCTGTCCTTCCTCTGGGAGCCTTTCCCTGGGTGGAGAAGCCTGCAAGAGGGGGGCAAATCCTTTCCTTCCCCGTGCCTGTTTCCCCACGTATAAAACAAGGAGAGGACTCAGCAGAGGGTGTGGGGTGTGTGGCCCTGGTGCCACATCAGGTCTCCCAGGGTCTGAGCATTAGCGGGGAGATTGGGTGGGACGGCCGCAGTTCCAGAAGCCCACTCACGTGCCACTGTTGAACCTCTTGAAGATATCGGCCCAGGAGTCCCCGTCCAAGGCCAGGCGATTGGCCACAACATTTCGCATCCACTCCAGCACACAGCCCTCGGGTTGCACGTACTTCCACAGGGCCGAGTTCCGGTTGCCGATGGTGGTCTCCAGGGTCACCTGTGGGAGAGCCGAGGGGGCGCTGCACGAAAGGGCCCCCTAACTCACAACCGGGGCATGGTGCCACCAAGTGGCAGCGCTGCATCAATCGTGGTTCAAATCTGTTGACTCGTTTTTTAAAACTTCATGTCCTGGCTTAGGTGCATGTCCCTCACCAGTTCTTTGGATGAGCATCGAGGGGGTTCATGATCAAGATCATGCATCCACCTTTGCCCTGGGAAACAGCCCCTAAGAGAGCCCAGGGTGTTGCTCCTACGGGACCCACTCCCCCTACCAAGTGGGTCAACTCTTTCCCCAGAGAGATAGCATCCCATCTCTACCCCTTCCCTGCAGTTCCGCAGGGAAAGCTGGGAGGCTTGGGGTTGGTAGCCTGGTGGACAATCTCCATCAACTCTTACAGCCCTCCGGGGGAAAACACAGCACTGCTATTAAGCCCCCTTCTTCTTGAAAGGTAAACTGAGGCCTGGAGAAGCTAAAAGACTTGCCAAAAGGTCATGGCCGCTACGTGGATGGGCCAAGATTTGGCCCTCAGACTTCCAACTCTTAAATCGGGGCTTGCTCCCCTACAGCAGGATATTAGCATGCTTCTTCCTTTTTTATACGAAGCTAGAAAACAACTAAGAGACAGCAGTAGCCATAAATATGATGTTTCAAAGAGGAATGTGCAAAGCAAGCCTCTCAATAGCGATGCCCAGGTAGGAAGAGCTTCTCTACTCCCTCCACACTTGTACCCTCCTCATCCCTCTAGTGTCCCACGTCATCGCCAGGATTCAGACCCGCATGGCCTCAGAAGCCCTGGAGGGCAGTTTCCTCTCTCTGCGCCAGGGGTTGTTCTCAACCTGGGGCAGTGCTCGGGGAGTCTGCAGACTTGGGTGGGGAAACATTACATCTTTATTTCCACTAATGTCAAACCGAAATGCAGCATCTCCTTCCACTGCTAATGAGGTGACACATGACAGTATTATTAGCGGTACCTGAGATCGTCACCAACAGAAATCACAGATGTTTTCCCACCACAGGACAGGATTGCACACATCTCAAGATATCGTTTATGCTCCTCATTATTTGTAAATTATGGCAGGTAGCCCACCTGCGACTGGAGTTTCTTTCTTTTTGTTTTTGGCCACACCTTGTGGCATGAGGGATCTTAGTTCCCCGACCAGGGATCGAACCCGTGCCCCCTCCATTGGGAGCACGGAATCTTAACCACTGGACCACCAGGGAAGTTCCTGGAGTTTCTTATTTGACGTGCTAATAAAGCAGCACATACAGGCGGACCCGAGAGATATCGCGGGTTCTGTTCCAGACCACTGCAATAAAGCGAATACCACAAGAAAGCAAGTCACATGGATTTTCTGATTTTCCAGTGCATATAAGAGTTATGATTCCACTATACTATAGTCTATTAAGTGTGCAATAGTATTGTCTTAAAACCCAATGTACATACCTTAATTTAAAAATAGAAAAAAAATACAAAACAAAAAGACAATTACAATACTCACATCAAAGATCACTGATCACAAATGACCATAACGAATATAATAATGAAAACCTTAAAATATTGTGAGAATTACCAGCATGTGACACAGAGACACAAAATGAGCAAATGTCGTTAGAAAAATGGTGCTGACAGACTTGCCCGATGCAGGGTTGTTACAAATCTTCAGTTTGTAAAATCTGTAATATCGGCAAAGTTCAATAAAACGAGGTACACTTGTATATTACATTAAAAGTTTACTTATATAATATTTCGATAAATGCATGTCGATATACTTGGTTTCCTTTATAATCCCATATATGTTGGCTTGTGCATTTAAAAGCATTATTCTGAGAAGGGGTTCACGCCTCCCCAGACTGCCAAAGGAGTCTGTGGCATAAAAATAGTTAAGAACACAAATGGAAGGTAAATTTCCTTCCCAGACACTTTTTGTAACTGGATGAAACTATTTCAACTGTCCTTCCCCAGGCTTCACTCCTACTTTCCCCACCCCAGACCGCAGCAAGGGGGTCCCCTCACCCACTGCCTGGCCCCTTTCATGCTTCTTCCCACATTTAAGGGAACTAAATCCCACGCTCCTCTCACAAAGTAATAGAAGAAAAAGAGCCCCTTCCCCTCCCCTCCCCAGAATTGGCGTCTTCTGCATCTAGGATTTTTTTTTTTTTAAGTGATGTTTTTTCTCCTCTGCAGTGTTACCCTGGCGACTACAGGGCTTGCTGTGTCTAGAGGGGTGCCAGGAACAGATTTCTAAATGAGTTTGGAGCCCAGCCAGGAAAACCGATAAAAACACCACATTGTAAACAACATTTATTCAGAAACCCAGCCAGGTTTAGAGGGGGTTTTGTGGAAAGCAAAAGGGAAGGCAGAAAGAGCAGAGTCATGGTAGGGAGAGAGATGGCTTGTCCTAAATACATAAACACAAAATGAGGTCACTGGGGCCACGGATATTTCAAAAGGGCCCAAACCAGGGATTTCTGAGGAACTGCAGGACAATACAGAGTCCCAGGCCAGCTGCAGGGTCTGGAGGCCCAGGCGTGACCTGGGGAGCGACATTTTACAAGCGCTTCCTGGCCTCGGCCCTGGGGTGGTGGTGATGCGGAAATGGGGGAGTCTGCGTCCCCCTGCTGTGCCTAAGCTGCTGGGTGCAAAGCTGCCCCGGGGAGAAAAGTGACACCAGAGGATGACTCACCAGCCCGCTGCCCAGGATGTAGAAGTCATCACAGGAGAAAATGGTACCAGGGTAGGATGAGAAGATCACCCTGTTGCCGGGAGCCCGGGTAGATTGCTCTGCAGGCGGGAGAGTGAGCCCGGGGCAGGGGGAGGGGAGGGGGAAGGGGGCCTGGTCAGACAAGCACATACGGAGAACCCCACTCCCCCTCCCAGCAAGACTTGGGAGTTTCCAGGTGGAACAGCAGGCTTCAGAGAAAGCCCCTACTCCATTCTTTCTGAGAATCAGCAAACCAGGCCATTCATGTAAAAGCTAGTAGCAATATATATACATACATACATTACATACATATATATATATATATATAATTATCTTGATTACTGTACCTTATTTTGGCTTTCCTTTTTTTTTTTTTTTTTTAATTGCAAAAACCTATTGTGAAAAAGATCATTCACAGAGCAAATACCCAGAAATCTGAGAGCACGGACTTTGTTTTTTTGGGGGGTGGAGGGAGGGTTTATCCCCTGCTTTACTGAGGTATAACTGACAAATAAAAATTGTCTGTGTTTAAGGTACACACTGTGATGTTTGGATAGGCGTAGACACTGTGAAAGGATGGCCACAGCCAAGCTAATTTACACAGCCTCTGCTGTGTAAACACTGAAGTTCTACTCTCTTGGCAAGTTTCAAGTATACAGTACAGTGTTGTTAACTATAGTCACCATGCTGTGCTTTAGACTCCAGAATTCACTTGTCTTCTAACTGGGAGATGGTACTCTCTGACCAGCATCTCCCCATTTCCCCCTCCCCCCAGCCGCCTGCAACCACCATTCTACTCTCTGCTTATAATAGTTCAACTTTTTTTTTTTTTTTTTTTTTTTTGGCCGTACCACGCAGCTTGCGGGATCTTAATTCTCCAACCAGGAACTGAACCCGGGCCCGCAGAAGTGAAAGCACAGAGTCCTAACCACCAGACCGCCAGGGAATTCCCTCGAGTTCAACTTTTTTAGATTCTACATGAAAGTGAGATCATACAGTATTTGTCTTTCTCTGACTTATTTCACTTAGCATAATGGCCTCCAGGTTCACCCATGTTGTCGCAAATGGCAGGATTTCCTGCTTTTTTCAGTTGAATACTCCATTGTGTGTGTGTGTGTGTGTGTGTGTGTGTGTGTGTGTGTGTACGTGTACATTTTCTTTATCCATTTGTCTGGCTATGGACATTTACGTTGTTTCCATATCTCAGCTATTGTGAATACTGCAATGAACATAGGAGTGCAGACACTTCCTCAAGATTTTATTTCCTGGAAGTGAGATGGATGGATCAGATGAGAGCACAGGCTTTGTGGGGAGGAGACCGGGGCAGAATCCCGGTTCAGGCCCTTATCAACTGTTTGATTTATGTCAAGTTACTTAGCCTTTCTGAGCCTTTCTGAGCCTTATCTGCAAACTGGGAATAATAATCCTTCATCCCACACAGGGCAGTTGTAAAGATTTAATTTATAAGATCGTGGAGGTAGTTTCTAGCACAACAGTGGGTACCCAGTAGGCCTACAATCAAGGTTACTGCGTAACCAGACCAGCACTTGTCAAGGGATGGACTTTTGGTACAAAGTGTTCTGGGGTGGGGATGAGGGCCACTAGGGATGAGGGATGGACCAAAGGAGCTATTTCTATATAACTGATGAATAGATAAAAGTAAAAAGGGCAAAGTCATCAATGAACAGCTAAAACTGGAAGGGAAAACAACCAACACCAATGGTGGTTTTTCAGGGGCTGGTGGCAGGGTGGGTTACAAGTGATTTTTATTCCTTCCTTGTGCTCTGTTTTCTAACTTCCTACGGTGAACATGTATGACTTGATTAATTTGTTTTAATTATTGAAAATTAGTCTAGAATACAAAAAGAAATAACACAAATATCCATCAATAGATGGATGGATAAACAAACTGTAGTATCTCCATGCAGCGAAATATTAGGCAGTCAGGAAAAGGAATGAAGTGCTAACACCTGCTACGACATGGAGAGGCCTTGAAATGATGATGCTGAGTCAAAGAAGCCAGTCGTAAGAAAACCACCATTGTATGTTTCCGTTTTTATGGGATGTCCAGGACAGGTAAATCTACAGAGATAGAAAGTAGATTAGCGGTTGCCAGGGGCTGGGAGGAGGGGGAAAAGGGAGTGATTACTCAGTGGGTACAGGGTTTCCTCTCTTGGTGATGAAAACGTTTTGGACCTAGACTGAGTGGCAGTTGCACAAGACTGTGAACGTACTAAATGCCACTGAATTGTTCACTTTAAAACGGTTAATTTTGTTATGTGAATTTCACCTCAATTAAATAAATAAATAAAACTAGAAAAAAAACCTTTTTTTTTTTTTTTTTTGGCTGCACTGTGAGGTTCGCAGGGTCTTAGTTCCCTGACCAGGGATCAAACCTGCGCCCCCTGCAGTGGAAGCGCGGAGCCCTAACCACTGGACCGCCAGGGACGTCCCTTAGAAAACTTTTAAAAATTAGTGCAGGTTTATATGAAGTTCTAGAACAGGCAAATCTAACCTCATGGGAAAGAAATCAGAAGAGCGGTTGCCTGGGGAGAGGGGTGGAGGCTAACTGCAAAGGTCACAGGGAACTTTCTAGGGTGATGGAAATGTTCCATTGGTGTTTACATGACTGCATGTTTGTCCAAACCCATCAAATTATATGCTCTAAATGTGTATTTCAGCTATCCATCAATAAAGTGAATTAAAAAAAAAAAAACAGAACAAACTTAGTCCGGGACATCATTTATCACCCAGCAGAATGGCAAAAAAATGTGAAGTGAACCGTAATACCCAGTGCTAGCAAGGCTGTGGGGAAAGACAACATATTCACAGAATGGCGGTGGAAGTGTAAATTGGCCCAACCACTTTTTGAGGCAATTTGGCTGTTATCTATCTAGAAACTAAAATTTTAATTATACTCATCTTTTAACCCAGCGTTTCCACCAGGAAACACATCTGGGGGCCCACTTGCTTGCTGTAGTACTGTTTGAAACAGCAAAAACCTGGGAATTCCCTGGCAGTCCAGTGGTTGGGACTCCTTGTTCTCACTGGACAAGCCTCACGGTGTGGCCAAATAAAGAAATAAATATTTTTTAAAAAGAAAGAAGGGAGGGAGGGAGGGAGGGAGGAAGGAAGGGAGGGAGAGTAAAGACCTGGAAATGGCCCACATCCTCAACTGGGGACTAATTAAAATTTAACGTCCAGGGCTTCCCTGGTGGCGCAGTGGTTGGGAGTCCACCTGCTGATGCAGGGGACACGGGTTCGTGCCCTGGTCCGGGAAGATCCCACATGCCGCGGAGCGGCTGCGCCCGTGAGCCATGACCGCTGAGCCTGCGCGTCCGGAGCCTCTGCTCCGCAACGGGAGAGGCCACAACAGTGAGAGGCCCACGTACCGCCAAAAAAAAAAAAAAAAAAATTAACGTCCAGCTGTTAAAAGGTGGACCGAACATGACAATATCAAAAGCTCTCCAAGGCCGGCCGTGGAGCAAGAGGAACAAGTGGCAAACAACCCATATCGCATGATCTCATTTATGTTTTTTTAAAAAACCCAGAAAGCAAACTTTTTAGGGCTGTGCAACTATTCTGTAAATACTGTAATGGCGGATACATGTCATTGAGCGTTCATCAAAAATCCATAAAACTCTACAAAGAGTGAACTCAAATGTAAACCATGGACTTCTGTTGACAATAATGTATCAATATTGGTTCATCAATTGCAACAAGTGAACCACGCTAATGCAAGAGGCTAGTAACAGGGGAAAGTGGGAAGGGGGATATATGGGAACACTCTGTACTGTCTACTCAATTTATGTCAGTGTAAAATTTTTCTAAGAAATAAAGTCTATTAATTTTTAAGAGGTCCATATATACACACATATAAATGTATCCCCCCAAATCTAGATAGATCCAAAC
Organism: Delphinapterus leucas; assembly: GCF_059928025.1. Taxonomy (NCBI): domain Eukaryota; kingdom Metazoa; phylum Chordata; class Mammalia; order Artiodactyla; family Monodontidae; genus Delphinapterus; species Delphinapterus leucas. Next base: position 14,908,148 of record NC_143142.1, read on the forward strand.
CAAAATGGCATCAGTGCTTTCCTCTTAGGAGAGATCTGGAATTTGGGACGAAGGTATCAAGGGAGATGTATTTCTTCATCTCTGTTGCTGGAATCTGTGCCAGTGAGGATGTATTTACATATAAATAGTATAATAAAAATATCGATAAGTTAAAACAAATGGAAAAGTGAGGTACGTTTTTTAAAAGTCTGAAAAAACATAACCAAGTGTTTGCAGAAATGACCTCTTGTGGGATGTGGGGTGTTCCTGTGACTTTCACTGTGTGTATGTGTGTTTTGCCGCATTTTCCAATTTTCTATAACATACATGTATGACTTATGTAGGTTTTTCAGATATTAAGATATAGTGGATACACAGCAATGGGAACGACAGATCTGCAGCTACAGAGGACAACGTGGATGAAACTCACAGACGTTACACTGAGTGAAAGAAGCCAGGCGCAAACAAGCCCATGCTGCATGATTCCATTCGCAAAACATTCCAAATCCATCAAACCTAATCCAGGCTGTGAGAAGTCACTACGGGCTGGGGACAGTGCCTGGAAAGGGACAGGAAGGAAGCTTCTGGGGGCTGGGAATGTTGTTTCTCTGTCTGGATGCTACACACACAGGTGTGTGTTCAAAGTGCAAAAATTCCACCTGTACACTTATGATGCGCACACTTTTCTGTACAAATGTCAATTTAGAAGTTTAAATTTAAATTAATGGGCATTAGGTTGTTTCCAAACCACTAATGCAGCTGACAGCCACGTACACAATCCCCTTGTAGAAATAGAAATGTTTCTCCAGGGACAGATCTGAGCCAGAGGGTTGCTGGATCACAGGCGAGACAGATTTTAAATTTTGTTAGACGCCAGCTGGGCTCCTCTTCAAAGTGGCCGTGCCAGCTCCCACTCCCGTTAGCAGTGAATGAGGGTATACATTTCCCCACCCTCTCGCCACCTCCTGGCAACATTAATTTTTTTAAGTTTGCCCAAGAAGGAGGCACTGCAAACATTTGGCAGTGGCTACCTCTAGACTTAACACTGGGGCCAGGAATGACGGGCACACTACCCGGCACTTGGGCCTTAGTGGCAAGGTTTTCACATTTGACAGGAAGAACGTATTCATCCATTTCTGTGTAGCTGTTTGCAAAAATGGCTGTAACTCTCCCCATGCTTGTATCCACGTCATCTGCAATGTGACTCAGCAGTTCCTTACATTACATGGTCGGGTCTATTTCCCCACTTCTTGAATCTGCACGGGTCACTTGACTTGCTTTGAGCAACAGAATGCTGTGCCCATTTCAATCAGCCCTCGAGAGGCCTTCCACACTTGCCTGCCCAGATGTCACATGAACAAGCCTGAGCTAGCCTGTGGGAGGATGAAAGACCATGTAGCCCAGCTGTCACATCATCCCAGCTGACAGCCAACCCCCAGGCGTGCAGACGAGGCCATCCTAGGTCAGCCAGCTCACCCCAGCTGACTACAGAAGCATCAGTGAGGCCAGCCACAATCAGCAGACTCGTCCTAGAATAACAAAACCACCCAGCAGACCAATGGACATGTGAGCAAAACTAAATGGCTATGTTTTAAACCTTTGCTGTTTTAAATTTGGGGTGATTTGTTACACAGCAGTAGCTTACTGATACGCCTTGTGAGATAAAAATTAAAAGGAAATAAACACGTTAAAAATAACATGAACTCGGGCTTCCCTGGTGACGCAGTGGTTGAGAGTCCGCCTGCCGATGCAGGGGACACAGGTTTGTGTCCCGGTCCGGGAAGATCCCACATGCCACGGAGCGGCTGGGCCCGTGAGCCATGGCCACTGAGCCTGTGCGTCCGGAGCCTGTGCTCCGCAACGGGAGAGGCCACAACAGTAAGAGGCCCGCGTACCGCAAAAAAATAAATAAATAAATAAAATAACATGAACTCTTAGACTGGCCTTATGGTGACCCCAGTGTATATGGGGCTGAGGCCCACACCTCCCAGTACTATGCCCACTGTGTACCCACATACATGCTCACACACAGACCCACCCACATCTACCCACCTTGGGGCCCTTCTCTGAACTGGAACCAGTACTTTTTCATGATGCGCAGCATGTACTGGTAGGAGTGCCAGGTGTTGTGGGCGACCAGGAGGTCACTCTGGCCAGGCAGCAGCTTGATGAGGGCAGAGCAGGAGCCAGAGCCCGTAGCATGCTTGGTCTTGGTCTTATTCAGGGCCAGCTCTAAGTCTTCGAGGTCCCCAGAGATCTGCAACAGGCTGAGGAGGGTCAGAGTGCCGGAGGGTTACCATGCCTGCTGGGAGTGCCATTACATACCCATTTCACAGAAGAGAAAGCTGAGGCACTGGGAGGTTGGGCGACCGGTCCGAGGCCATGTAGCCAGGAAGTGGCAGGGCTGGTATTGGAACCCAGGTCTGTCTGACTATAAGGTGTGTGGCACTTTCCCCTGCCCTGTCCACTCTGGGGGTGGCACTTACAGGAACCCCAAGGGTTTGATGGTGAACTTCCCAGTTGGAAAGGTCACACTGCCTTCATAGCTGTCCTCTAGGCCTTTCAGCTGCAGGAGGGTCAGCCGCACCTAGGGGGAGGGGGAGGGGGAGGGGGCAGGGGGCAGGGGGCAGAGGGAGGGTGAGGCCTCTCCCCCAGGCTCATGCCTTCTGCAATGGGAGGGGCTTCAGCAAAGGAGGCTCAGGTGCACCCTCCAGGCTCCAGCCAACCCTGACCCCCCCCCTTAACCACCACCCACCCCTCCATGCCAAGCACCCCCCTGCCATCATTTAACTATATGTCTCCATCCTGTGGCAACCCCAAATCACCCCACTTAAGAACCCAACCCAAATCCACCTCCTCCAGGAAGCCTCCCAGCCTGCCCTGGCCCGCTGCTGGCTGCTCCCCGTTCTGAGTTTTACTGGCTGTGCTGCTGGCTCAGTGAACTTGTGTCATGTGGCTGACTTCTCCCCACTGTCACTGTCATTGTTCTGTAACCATGGAGTATATCACTGTGTCCCCCACCGGGCCTTGGCCTGTGCTGGGCATACACCAGGCACTTAGCAAGCATCCGTAAGATGGACAGACAAAAGGACAGATGGATGGATGGTGGCTACTGAGTTAAATGAGAGAAGGACAGAGAGAAAGGCAATCATCTAGATGGACAGGAGGGTGAAGAGAAGGACAGATGTTCAGGCAGGTGCTGAAGTAGATGGACGGGACCAGATGGATTCACTCCTTCATCTGTAAATACTCAACAAACCTTCACTTATAAAGCGCCTACTATGTGCCAGCCCCTGTGCTAAGTACTGGGGATACCATAGTGGACAAGGCAGATGTGGTCCTTGGCTTGTCCTCATGGGACCCAAGTCCAGTTGAAGACAGAATCTGAATGCCTCACAAGAGGGCTACAAAGAACTGCAGGGAGGGGACGTGGAGGTGAGGAATGGTGGGGATGAGCCGGGCAGAGGGGGAGAAGGAAAAGTGTTCCAGGCAGAAGGAACAGCACACTTTAAAGCCCTGAGTGAAGAGGTAACATCTTGTTCAAGGAACTGGGAGGAGGCCAGGGAGGCCGGAGCACAGATTGAGAAGGCCAGTAGATGAGGCTGGGGAGGGAGAGGGTGCAGGGGGGTGTTGAGGCCACATTAAGGAGTGTGGGCATCACCCTGGGGAACTGGGCAGCCCCTGGCGAGATGTACGAGCAGCAGAGACAGAGCAGAGGGGATGGACCAACAGATGGACAGACTGAGAGATGCCTAGGCTCTGGCCAGAAGGAAGAGGTGGAATGAAGCAGGGAACGTGGTCCATCAGGAAGATGGCTAGGCAGGTAGATGGGAGGGTAGATGGACAGACAGGTAGATGATGAACAGAGAGAGAGACAGGCAACCAAATGGGGTATATCGACAAGGCAGGTGGATAGAATATCTGACAACTAGGCTAAGATGGGCAGGTTGGTGACAGATGAATAAATGGGAAGAAGAGAGTGAAAGATGCATAGACTTGTGGGTGGGTGGACGAATGTGCTGAAAAACTAGATGGATGGATGGATGGATGGATGAATGGGTAGACGGATGGAGGGGTGGGTGGGTGGATGGACAGATGGATGTATGGGAGGGAGAAAGGGAAGGATGGACATGGAGGGAGGGAGGGAGGGAAGACTGGATGGATCTGTGGATGGATGAGTAGATGGATGGGAGGATGGGTACGTAGATGGGTGGATAGATGCGGGAGGGAGGGAGGGAGGGAGGGAGGGAGGGAGGGAGGGAGGGAGGGCTGGCTGAGAGGGGCAGGGGACAGATAGGTTGGCCAGCTGGAACAGTAGCACCTGCAGTGGTAGCAGGTCCCCAGAGCAGACTCAGCTTGCTGCCCCAGCCCTCTGAGCATGGGGGCCATGCCCACCTGGTGCCAGTAAGCAGAGCCATTGTTCAATTCCATCTCCTTCTGCATCCACTCCAGGTTGGCCTCCAGGAATTTCTTGAGCCTCTCGCAGTAACTGACTTCATACTCGAAGGGGCCGCAGTAATTCACCACCGTGTTCATCCAGTGCATATAGATGAGCTGTAGGGTGGGCGAGGACAGGGGCGGGGCAGCAGGCCTGCACTCTTCCCTGAGGACCCCACTGGCCCCCACTCGGGCTCAGAGTCCTCACTCCTATCCAGGTCTCCAAAGAGTCGAGGAGCTCTGGTGAGGACACCTCAGCACCTCTGCTCACACTGGCTTCTCTCACCCAGCCAGCTCTCACCCCCACCAGGGCCCAATGCCTCTGGATGCCTCCCTCCTCTGAAAGCCGTCAGCACTCACAGTCTGTCCTAGATTACGCCTCCTCTGTTACTGGGGTCCGCCACCCCCATCTGTACACGTATTCAGTCACTCAACTACCTTTTTTTTTTTGAGCACCTACCATGTCCTGTCCTGAGCACTGAGGACACAGCAGTGAACCTGGCAAGAGAATCCTGTGGCAGTTCCACCAGCCCTCAAGAGGCCTTCCCCACCTCCCCACCCTGATGTCACATGAACAAGCTGGGCCAGCCTGCTGCGGGGTGAAAGACCATATGAGCCCATCGTCCCCGTCACCCCAACAGACGGAGAGCCTCCCTCGGGGGCTGGTGTGCAAGCTCAGAGAGGTAACGTGGGCAAAGCCTCTGGCACGTGTGTCTGGGCTTCCTCACGTGAGAACCACGTCAGGCCTTGCCTCAGTGCTCCTGGCTCAGGCTACGGGGCCCTTGAGAGATGGAATCTTGTCTCAAATACCACCAAGCACCCAAAACACGTGGCCTGACCCAGTGTCTGACACCTCCCCAGACATCGAGGTCCCAGGAGGGCGTCTCAAACTGCAGCTGCATGTCAGAATGAGGAGAGGGAGTTTATTAAGCGCTGTCACACTGTACACCGTCTCCTGTGACGTGCTCTGTCCCTCTCAGCACCATGCATCTCACACGCATCCACCTGCTCGTTCACTTTCACTGCTTTCTGATTCTGCACTGTGTGACACTACTGCGATCCGGTCACCCATGCACCCACCGGTGGCATTTGAGTGTGTTTGCCTCGGGGCTGCTTTGAACCCCTTGGGTCACCTCTAGGGTACACACCTAAGGAGTGGGGCCCCTGGGTCCTAAGGCATGTGTGTATTCAACTCTACAAGTTAACGCCAAATTACATCCCAACGTGGGTGTCACACCTTCACGCACAGTGTGGGAGCATGGCCAGCCCACCACGGCCTCACCCACTCCTGATGCGGTCTGCCTTCTGAAATCTGTGATTATCACTTTTAAAAAGCCCAAAAGCAGGTAATGCAAAATAATATGTTGTTTAAGGTTTCATCACATGTAGTAAAACTAGTTTAACCAAAGGAAGGGAGTGGAAATAACTCAAATGTCCACCCACTGATGAAAGGATAAAGAAAATAGTCTATCCCTACAATGCAATATTATTCGGCCATAAAAAGGAATAACGTACTAACATACACTAGAACATGGAGGAACCCTGGAAACAAGTTAAAGAAGCCAGCCACAAAAGACCGCATATTGGATGATTCCTTTCATAGGAACTGTTAAGAATAAGCAAATCCGTAGAGACAGAAGGTAGATGAGCAGTTGCCAGGGGCTGGGTGGAGTGGGGAAAAAGGGAGGTGACTGCTAACAGGTATGGGGTTTCTCTCTGGGGTGATGAGAATGTTCTGGAATTAGATAGTGGTAGTGGTTGTGCAACCTTATAAATATACTAAAAGCCACTGAACTGTACATTATAAAATGGTGAATTTTATGGCATGTGAATTCTATCTCAATATAAATGAATGAATGAATGAATGAATGAAAGGGAATGACAGCCACCACATGTAGTGTGGTGGGTGTCTCTGGGGTAGGAGAGGCAGGGGAATGGAGTTGAGAGGGGGCTTCAATGGTTTTAGTAACATTCCAGGGTTTAGTTTGGGTGGGTGTTCATTTTATTACTAAGCTTCGTAACTTGGAATGTGTTGTGTATTTTTTATATGCATCAAATAGCACCCAGTGTAAATTTTTAACAAATACATGTGACCTTTTCTCCCCAACTAGATGGAAGGCTGGGGGTGGGAGAGCCCCCTCTACACATATCTCAGAACCCTCCAAAGCTCCCTGGGGAACACACTTGATGGGCGGGGGAAACCCCGGGGTCCCGCGTCTGGCCCTTACCTCCTCGGACACGGCGGCCTCCACCACGCCCGCTGCGTAGGCCTGCAGTCTATCGTTGTAGTGGCCGTTCGTGTGCAGCTCCAGAAAGGCCCACCTGCAGGGGTAGGAGAGGGGACACTTGGTCAGTGAGGGGGTGAGCGTGAAACGGGCCCTCAGCTCGGCACGCACCTGTCTGCAGTTTTAAACCATAGAAAACAACGCAGTGACGAAACTGCCGTTCACATGAATGTCTGTCGGTCTGTCTCTGTGCACGTGTCAGGCTAAATCCCTAAAAGAGAAACTGCTAGGTCAAAGGACACATGCATTTTTAATTTGAATAGATACTGACAAACAGCCTCCCCCAGGGCTGTGCTAACCTTCATTCTCCGCCCCTCCCCCAGGACAATAATAGCAGCTAATATCCCCTGAGGGACAGTCACTTCCATGCCTATTAACTCATGTACTAGTGCTCATGACAATCCCACAGCCCTGCAAGGCAGGCACCGTCACTGTCTCCATCGCACAGAAGGGGAGGTAGTTCAAGCAGAGTTACGTACCTGCAGTGGTAAATGGCATCGCAGCCTCTTCCCCCCACGTCCATGCCTTTTGCTGTGTGGCTTTACATCCCTCCCGCCACTGGCCAGATGTCCTTCCCTGTCCCCTTGATTTGGGCTCAGTCATGTCATATGACTTGCTCTGGCCGATGGAATGCGGTAGAAGTGACTTGTCTCAGTTATGAGATTAGCCTTCAAAGGGTCTCCCGTGGTTCCACTCGTGTCCCTGCTATGGCCACGAGAGAAACATGCCTGGCCAGCTCGCTGGTCCCAAGAATATGAGAGACACATGTTGCTGACCAGGTCTGCAGAACTACAGCATGAAGCAGAGCTGCCCCAACTGCTCCAAGGATCCATGAGCATAAACGGCTGTCATTCCAAGCCACTGAGTTTGGGGGCAGTTTGTTATGCAGCACTGTTGCCCAGTACTAGCTGATAACACACACCAAAGGTCACAGAGCTAAGAAAGGGCAAAGCTAGGATTCAATTCCAGGCAGGCTGGTTACCAGGAAGCAGATTCTGATCAGGAGGTCTGGGGTAAGGCCCAAGACTCTGTATTTCTAACCAGCTCCTAGGTGATGCCTGGGGTATATACTGCATTTCTACAACATACGAACTCCTGTCTGTGCACTTCCCTGCTTAGGATCAATCTTTTTCACCCTTACTAAGGTGACAGTTGAAAAATTCAATCACGTAATTATAATCCTTTAATGAGTTAAGTTACATATATTTTCTTATTTCTTATTGGTCATTTATAGTTCTTTGGTTCATGTCCTTTACTCATTTTTCTCTACCGTGGTTTTTTTCATCTTACTATTATTATTATTTTTCGGCTGCACCGTGGCTTGCGGGATCTCAGTTCCCCAACCAGGGATTGAACCTTGGCCACGGCTGTGAAAGCACCAAATCCTAACCACTAGACCACCAGGGAATTCCCATCGCCTTTTCTTATTGGTTGGTGAAATTCTCTATATACATATTAGCCCTTGGCTTGTCACTAATATTGAAAATACCTGTATTTTAATTGATTTTTGCTTTTGTTTTTGCCATATGGTAGTTTTCAGTTTTGTCCTATCAGTCTTTCCTTTATGGTTCTGGATTTCATCCTTGCTCCAAGTACACAAAGAATATTCACCCAGGTGACTTCTGTAACTAAGGAAAACACTTGTGGAGGCAATTTCTATTAAGAAAATGAGGGCAACAGAAGACACTAATGAGATCTTTAAGAGGCTACACAACGCAGAGAGCCAGGCTCAGCCAGGACTGTCTCACAGGAATTTGGCTAAAAAGTCACCAAAGAGCTCCAGGACAGGCAGAGCTCTGCCCTAGAGAAGACAAAGGAGAGGAAATGACTATCAAAATACACCCAATAGTTTTGGCAATCAAGCTTCTTTGAGCACCTACTGGGTGCCAGACACCGAGGGTATACAAGAATGAATATATGTAACTGCTATGACGAGAAAAGGAATAAAGTACCCTGAGGAGGTACGCTCCTGTTGCTACTGAGTGAAATCTAGGAAGGCTTCACAGAAGAGGTGATAGCTGCTCCAGGATTTGAAGTTTAAGTAGGAGCTTGCAGGGAGAAGGGGGGTTGGGGTGGGGAGGAGAGGGAAAGTAAAAGAAGGAAGCCTGAGCTCTGAGAGTTCCAAAGCAAAGAACTTGAGCTACAAGATAAAATGGAGCTGTGGGGACTGGTAATGAGGCCCTGCTATGGTGGATAACAATAGCCCCCAGTGCTAAGCACATCACATGTCTACTTCTCTCTAAATTCTCCCAAAGACCCTATGACATGAGTTTGATTCTCCCAATTTGCAGTTGTGGGGCCCGAGGCTCAGAGGGGTGAAGTCACTTGCCCAACAGAGCTCAGACTAACATCACAGAGCATGATGTGCTCTGAGCCTCCACCTTAACTCAGTTTTGTGGGGGATTGTTTTGTCCTTGAAGGTGAAGGAGTTAGTTCTTATCAAACAAATCTAAGAGCCATGAACTTTCGGCTAATGACTCACATATAATCACAGATATGGAGAGAAGAACACAAAAAAACTAGAATAAAGGTCTTAAATTTCAAGGAGAGTGGAGGACAAAGAGAGTCTGGGATTGTGGGTCCCTCAGGCATCGTCTGAATCCCCAGGTCTCTCTCTTATCAACTGTGTACCTTTGGGCAAATTGCTTAACCTCTCTGGGACTCAGTTTCCTCACCTGTAAAATGGGCAAAGCAATTCCCACTTCAGAGGGTTGCCATGGCAGGTGCCAGAAGAGAACTCAACGGTTTATACTCGGTAAGTATGTGTCTCATCATTAACCTGAGAGGGGAGGTTTGGAGCAATCCAGTAGACTTGGTGATGGGAAGAAATTTAAAACAGGGTACAGAATGTAGTTCCCCTTGTGATAAAAAAAAAAAAAAAAAAGCGGGGGAATCAAGGGAGAACATACACAACTTACATAAAACGAAAAAGGCTGTTCAGATGCCAAGTCCTGGTTATAACTGAGAGGCCAGTGGCCTTCCAGACAGCGCCTGCTTAAAAGCTCTCCTTCTGCAGGGAGCAGGCTCAGTCAAGGCCACAGTGCTGAGGCCCTGAAGACAGGCAGCAGCTAGGAACTCACCCTGTGACCGGTGCTCACACAGCCCTCACGGATGTGTATGAGCATCCTTGTTCACAGCAGCATTTTTTTTTTAACATCTTTATTAGAGTATAATTGCTTTACAATGGTGTGTTAGTTTCTGCTTTATAACAAAGTGAATCAGTTATACGTATAAATATGTCCCCATATCTCTTCCCTCTTGCATCTCCCCCCCTCCCACCCTCCCTATCCCACCCCTCTAGGTGGTCACAAACCACTGAGCTGATCTCCCTGTGCTATACGGCTGCTTCCCACTAGCTATCTATGTTACATTTGGTAGTGTATATATGTCCACGCCACTCTCTCACATTGTCCCAGCTTCCCCTTCCCCTTCCTCATATCCTCAAGTCCATTCTCTACTAGGTCTGCATCTTTATTCCCATCTTGCCCCTAGGTTCTTCATGACCATTTTTTAAAAAATATTCCATATATATGTGTTAGCATACTGTATTTGTTTTTCTCTTTCTGACTTACTTCACTCTGTATGACAGCCTCTAGGTCCATCCACCTCACTACAAATAACTCAGTTTCATTCCTTTTTATGGCTGAGTAATATTCCATTGTATATATGTGCCACATCTTCTTTATCCATTCATTTGTTGATGGACACTTTGGTTGCTTCCGTGTCCTGGCTATTGTAAATAGAGCTCACAGCAGCATTTTTGACTAGAGCTGAGGAAAACAGGACCCTCCCAAAACATCCAGTGTTAGGGGCCTGATACAATAATCTATCCATATATGCGGTGGGCTTCTAGAACCATGTGGCTGACCACCGTGTGCTGATGAGATGTCAGACACAAAGTTTTTTTAAAAAACGTAAGATTAGAGAAGGACAAACGGGGGATTCAGGATAACCCCATGTACAAAAACATTACACGCACTCACATACCAGTACGTATACACATGTATGTATGTACGTATGTTTAGGCCTGTTTATGCATAGAAAATTCTAGAAGAAAGAACAGTGGTTATATATAAAAAGAAAGAGTGGGGAGCGCAGTTTACCTCCCACATTCTACCTCACCTTTCTAAACTTTTTTACCATGGAAAGTTAAGCACTTGTGTAATAATTACAAAGATTTAAAAGAGAGCAGTGTGACTCTTTCAAGCTGGACAGAAAGGAAAAGGATGAGTGGAGAGTGACAATGCCCCCCCCGACCCCCCCCAGCCAGGCCACAGTATGGTAAATATGGAATTAGTCACTGCCCTTGTTGGAGAGAGTGCCTTCTGCATTCCTCTCTGAACCGCCTTATTCCAAAGGGCGATTGGGGTGATTCAGTTTGGATGGAGTTTGTGCACTTTGCTCGAGTTCTCAGAAAACCTGGCTATGTAGGTGTCTGCCTATCTTTCCAGAATACCTTGGAGAGAGAGAGATTCCCATTCATGAGGGAATTTCAGTGCTAGAGCCCCTCTGGCTGATCTCTGAAGATCCCTCTGTTGCCTCAGGCCCTAAGCCCTCATCAAAAGATTTTCTTCCAGGCCCCTGCAAGGCTGGCGCCATCCTCATCTCGTTGGGGTGAGGCAGTTGCTGACAGCCACCTGTAGGAAGTGTCCAGGCAGAGATCTGAACCTAGATCTCTCTGATGTTAAACCTGAAACCCTGCCTCATACCACATCTCCACGCTCTCCCAGCCTCAGCTTCCCCATCTGTAAAACGGGAAGGCTTGGACATCAGCAAATGGCTTCTGGAATCCCTCACTGCTGTGCTGGCTGACAACTTTGGGAGACTCTACCCCAGTCCCTGGCCAAAACAAAACAAAAAAACAAACCACTGGAAAGAATGTGTTTCTAAAGCAAAATGTCCCCATTTGACGGTTCTTGATTCAGAGATCATGTCCTTCCTGCTTGTTTGGTTCTAAAATAGCTCATCTTTTATTAGATGAAATGGGCAGAGATCAATAAATATTGTTCTAACACATATATATATGGAATTTAAGAAAAAAAAATATCATGAAGAACCTAGGGGTAAGACAGGAATAAAGACGCAGACCTACTGGAGAACGGACTTGAGGATATGGGGAGGGGGAAGGGTGAGCTGTGACAGGGCGAGAGAGTGGCATGGACATATACACACTAACAAACGTAGTAAGGTAGATAGCTAGTGGGAAGCAGCCACATGGCACAGGGAGATCAGCTCGGTGCTTTGTGACCGCCTGGAGGGGTGGGATAGGGAGGGTGGGAGGGAGGGAGACGCAAGAGGGAAGACATATGGGAACATATGTATATGTATAACTGATTCACTTTGTTATAAAGCAGAAACTAACACACCACTGTAAAGCAATTATACCCCAATAAAGATGTTAAAAATAAATAAATAAATAAATATTGTTCTGGTTTGTTTTTAATGCACTTGCTTGGCAAAAATAAAAAGTCAGCTGCACTGAATCTATTTCCCCAAACTTTTTTTTTTCTTTTTCTGGAAAGTGTATGGGCCACACTGTGGTTTTATGTCAGGGACAGCTAATACCTCTGAGATGACTCCAGGATCTAATGAAGAGGCCACATTTGGGAAAAGCCAGACCATTCTTGTGAGATGAGCAAGGGGTCACAAATCTCCCCTCACCATCATTGTCCCTTCAGTGTATAGTGTGCCCTGGACACCCGCTACTATGCGGGATGTACCACCTCATCTGTGGCTATCACTCCTTTTCCATTCTTGATGGTGTAAGTTTATCTTTTGTGACTTTTCAAAGAAACAGTTGGATAACTAATAAGAACCTGCTGTATAGCACAGGGAACTCTACCCAATACTCTGTAATGGGCTACGTGGGAGAAGAATCTAAAAAAAAAAAAAAATGTAGATATATGTATAACTGATTCACTTTGCTGTACACCTGAAACTAATACAAAATTGTAAATCAGCTATACTCCAATAAAATTTTTTTAAAAAATTAAAGAGAGAAGAGCTAACACCCATCCTTCTCAAACTCTTACAAAAAATTGCAGAGGAAGGAACATTCCCAAACTCATTCTATGAGGCCACCATCACCCTGATTCCAAAACCAGACAAAGATACTAGAAAAAAAGAAAATTACAGACCAATATCACTGATGAATATAGATGCAAAAATCCCCAACAAAATACTAGCAAACAGACTCCAACAACACATTAAAAGGATCGATCATACACCATGATCAAGTGGGAATTATCCCAGGAATGCAAGGATTCTTCAATATACGCAAATCAATCAATGTGATACATGGTATTAACAAACTGAAGAATAAAAACCATATGATTTTCTCAACAGGTGCAGAAAAAGCTTTTGACAAAATTCAACACCCATTTATGATAAAAACTCTCCAGAAAGTGGGTATACAGGGAACCTACCTCAACATAATAAAGGCCATATACGACAAACCCACAGCAAACATCATTCTCAATGGTGAAAAACTGAAAGCATTTCCTCTAAGATCAGGAACAAGACAAGGATGTCCACTCTCACCACTATTATTCAACATAATTTTGGAAGTCCTAGCCATGGCAATCAGAGAAGAAAAAGAAATAAAAGGAATACAAATTGGAAAAGAAGAACTAAAACTGTCACTGTTTGCAGATGACATGATACTATACATAGAGAATGCTAAAGATGCCACCAGAAAACTACTAGAGTTAATCAATGAATCTGGTAAAGTTGCAGGATACAAAATTAATGCACAGAAATCTCCTGCATTCCTATATACTAATGATGAAAAATCTGAAAGAGAAATTAAGGAAACACTCCCATTTACCATTGCAACAAAAAGAATAAAATACCTAGGAATAAACCTACCTAGGGAGACAAAAGACCTGTCTGCAGAAAACTATAAGACACTGATGAAAGAAATTAAAGATGATACCAACAGATGCAGAGATATACCATGTTCTTGGATTAGAAGAATCAATATTGTGAAAATGACTATACTACCCAAAGCAATCTACAGATTCAATGCAATCCCTATCAAATTACCAATGGCATTTTTTACAGAACTAGAACAAAAAATCCTAAAATTTGTATGGAGACACAAAAGACGCTGAATAGCCAAAGCAGTCTGGAGGGGAAAAAAGCAGGGCTGGAGGAATCAGACTCCCTGACTTCAGACTATACTACAAAGCTACAGTCATCAAAACAATATGGTACTGGCACAAAAACAGAAATATAGATCAGTGGAACAAGATAGAAAGCCCAGAGATAAACCCACACACCTATGGTCAACTAGTCTATGACAAAGGAGGCAAAGATACAGAATGGAGAAAAGACAGTCTCTTTAATAAATGGTGCTGGGAAAACTGGACAGCTACATGCAAAAGAATGAAATTAGAACACTCCCTAACACCATACACAAAAATAAACTCAAAATGGACTAGAGACCTAAATGTAAGACCGGACACTAGAAAACTCTTAGAGGAAAACATAGGAAGAACACTCTTTGACATAAATCACAGCAAGATCTTTTTTTGATCCACCTCCTAGAGTAATGGAAATAGAAACAAAAATAAACAAACGGGACCTAATGAAACTTCAAACCTTTTGCATAGCAAAGGAAACCATAAACAAGACGAAAAGACAACCCTCAGAATGGGAGAAAATATTTGCAAACGAATCAACAGACAAAGGATTAATCTCCAAAATATAAAAACAGCTCATGCAGCTCAGTATTAAAAAAACAAACAACCCAATCCAAAAATGGGCAGAAGACCTAAATAGACATTTCTCCAAAGAAGACATACAGATGGCCAAGAAGCACATGAAAAGCTGCTCAACATCACTAATTATTAGAGAAATGCAAATCAAAACTACAATGAGGTATCACCTCACACCAGTTAGAACTGGCATCATCAGAAAATCTACAAACAACAAATGCTGGAGAGGGTGTGGAGAAAAGGGAACCCTCTTGCACTGTTGGTGGGAATATAAATTGATATAGCCACTATGGAGAACAGTATGGAGGTTCCTTAAAAAACTAAAAATAGAACTACCATATGACCCAGCAATCCCACAACTGGGCATATACCCAGAGAAAACCATAATTCAAAAAGACACATGCACCCCAATGTTCACTGCAGCACTATTTACAACAGCCAGGTCATGGAAGCAACCTAAATGCCCATCGACAGACGACTGGATAAAGAAGATGTGGTACATATATACAATGGAATATTACTCAGCCATAAAAAGAAATGAAATTGGGTCACTTGTAGAGACATGGATGGATCTAGAGACTGTCATGCAGAGTGAAGTAAGTCAGAAAGAGAAAAACAAATATCGTATATTAATGCATATATGTGGAACCTAGAAAAATGGTACAGATGAACTGGTTTGCAGGGCAGAAATTGAGACACAGATGTAGAGAAGAAACGTATGGACACCAAGGGGGGAAAGCGGCGGGGTGTGGGGGGGTGGGGGGATGAACTGGGAGATTGGGATTGACATGTATACGCTGATGTGTATAAAATGGATGACTAATAAGAACCTGCTGTATAAAAAATAAATTAAATAAAATACAAAAAAATAGATAAAGAAACGGTTGGGTGGTATTTATCCATTTTACTGGGCTGGGCTTCTGCCTGTTGGGTGCTAGATTTGGGTTGTTTCCCAGTTTCCTAATAGGTTAGTTCCCTCTTATTGGTATTCACTTCCTCTCCCAACTCGAAGGCTATTTAGGTCAATCAGCTTGTTGGGGGGCATCAGGTCAGAAAAGGAGGAAAAGGTAAGGTTGGAGGGTTCGGCCTCCCCAGGACCAAGACCAGAGCCAGGCTGGCGCAGGCGCTGCCTCTGGGTGCATCTCTGATCCCCTAGCATTAAATCCTAAATGTTTCAGGCTCCATGGGGAGTGTCAGTCCAGAGTCAGATACAGCACAAGTAAGAGGAAAGATTATGGGGGAAGGAGACGTGCAAGTTATCCTGACAATCCCAGGATCTGGTGAAATCTGGGAGCCAGAAAGGAGGAAGGATCCCAATTCTAGGTGAACAGAAGAGTCAAACCATGATTTCCACCCTCCAAAAAATAAGACAGTCACCTGCAAATCAGCGATTTTGTTGCTCGGATGCCAGGACACCCCAGATGTCTTTCTTACATCTCGCTCCTGAGTTCTCAGGAGGGTGTCTTTGAGGGCCTCCGTACCCCTGCTTATAAAATGGGGGCTTCCCATACAGTTTTCCCTACATCATAGTCCCAAATGCTGTCAAACCCACAGGGAAAGGGGCAGACTGGACAGAAAAGATGCTGGAACAGTGAAGTGAGAGCAAGAAGTGTGGAAGAGACCAGGGCTCACTTCTCAGTTTCCCCACTTGCAAAATGGGGGCAGAAGACACGCGCTCCTTTCTCTTTCATTCACTCCTTCCTTTAGTAAATAAACAGAGGTGCTTTCTGTGATCCCCCGAATTTCACTTCGAGCCCCACCTTCAGGAAGGAAACAGGCTCAGAGAGATGAAGTGATTTGCCCAAGGTCACACAGCGCCAGAGCTGAGCCTGGAAGAACTTTCCATCCAGCACAAGCAGGGGAGCCCTCTCCCCACTTCTCTGTTTTCCATAATTGACAGCAACACAGCCTAGCGGGAAAGTGCTGGGGCCAAAGCCCCTCCCCATGCTGAGCCTTACCTCTGTGCCTCCTCCCTAGCATCCAGAGGCTGTCATCTCTCTTAGCTCTGCTAAGCGGGGGCCCAAAATATATGAGTCAGCAGAGACTGGGTCACCAGATTCCAGAGTCACGTCGCCACAGGGTTCTGATTCCCGCCACAGACGCCAGCCCACTCTGTGGTTTCCTCTCCCCGGGAGCCTTCCCAGATTAGCCGCACCCAGCTCCTGTGTCTGCAGCAAATCCTCTCCCCACAATCTCTGGTCTGTCTATCTACTATACTCCCAAGTGCCACAAAGCACCAGAACGGGGGTGTCCACAGTGTCCTATGTCACCCCAACACCTGCAGAAATGAATGCAAGCCAGCCAAATGGATGGGGGCAGCAGTGGGAGAAGCCCTGCCTGCTGGAGGGGGTAACGTATTCTAAGCACTGGGATGACCCCAGGATGGGATAGTGCAGGTGGGGGAGGGGTGGGGGGACACAGGGCTCCCCAAGATTCCCCAACACAGCGTGGATCCAGGGTCTGGGCCTTGCTGACAAGGCTTTGAGGCAGATGTTCCCCACTCCCAGGATTTTCCCTCCTGGCACTGTCTCCCTGACTGAATGGGGACCCCCTCAGCTCTGTGTCCCCATAGCCAAGAGCACCAGGTGAGTGAATGAATGAATGGGCACCAGCCCTGGTACGAGGCCTGAGAGGGGCACCACCCAACTTCCCAGCCAGAGCACATCATCAAAATCCAAGCCACAGATGGGGAAATGAGAGCCCAGACAGGCAGAGCAGTTAGGTAAGAGCCATACAACAGAATGACAGCCTGGGTACCGGTGATAAGGATAGAGACGGTGACTGCCAAAGATGGAGTGCTTGACTCCATACTAAGTATCTGGCCAAGCGACTTTCCCCTGGACCAGGAGAGAGGAGGGAAGCAAGGAGCAGAGGCCAAGCAATGATACAGTCTGGGTCTTTGTGAATTTAGGGACCCTCTGTTTTCAGACTGGCCTGGAATCCAAGCTCAGTCCTGCTGCTCTGGTTCTGGAAAGAAGGCAGGGGGGCTGGCACCCATGGGGTAAGCTAAAACCAAGGAAGTGAGAATCTCTCCTGGAGAGCCATTACCACCCCTCTGGTCATGGGGGTGAGATGAGGGTTGAGGGGGAGAGTGCCAGCCTACGTGGGGATAAGTGTTACTCTATCACTAAGGAAACAGAGGTACTGTCATCCCTGGCTGAAGGCAAAGGACTGGTCCCCATGAGCTGAGGGATGCTGCATCAGCCCCACCCAACTACGGTGCAGCAGCCTCCGAGGTGGGACACTGACCCCCAGGCAGACGAGGATGGGACTCTGTCACCGGCAAGAGGCTGGTCCTAGGGGCAGGCGAGGTCCGGCGCCCACGCAACTCCCTCCCCCGGCTGGTCCGCGCGAGATCGGGCCAACCCTTACCCGGTCTCGCGGATGGCGTTGGTAAGGTTGGCCCAGGCCACGGCGTCAGGGTGGCGGCCATCTACCAGGCGCAGCTGGCCCGTCTCAGGGTCCAGGAGCACCGAACGGCAGCGGGAGGCGGGTGGGACCGGCCTCCCCGGTCCCCGGTGACCCCTCGGGGTCGGGATCGCGCCGGTCAGGCCGCTCAGGAACAGCCCGACCAGCAGGGCCAGCACCAGGGCCAGCGCCAGTGCCCGCGTCAGCGCCCGGGCCAGGCGGCCGCCCGGGCATCCATACATCGGGTCCACCATGACGGTGCGGAGCGGGGCGCCGCAGCCCGGCTCACGTGACTACACTCCGCAGCGGAGGGCCGGGCCGGGGCTGGCTGGAAAAGGAGGTAGGCGGTGGAGGGGCGGGACTTGGGCCGAGCCCTTCCGGGTGGGCGGGGCCCGGGGGCGGGACGTAAGGGACGGGGCCATCTTAAAGGGGCCCGGCGCCCTCGTCAGCCTACGCAAACCTTGCAGTGGCGCGCTTCCTCCTGGCTTTTTATTTTTCAAAAGTTTGAACCTCAAGAAAAGTTGCAAGAATAGTAAAGGATAATAAATATCCATATGCCTGTCATCAATTGGTAATATTTTGTCACATTTTATTAAGTGTCTCTTCATACTTATATGTAATTTTGCTCAACCATTTGAGAGTTAATTGGAGACAGTGACGCATCAACCCTAAAAACTGCAGGTGGTCATATAAGAGAAAAGACATTATCCTTCATAACCACAGTACCATTATAACACTCAGGACATTTACCATTTACTTAATACTATTGTCTAATACAGAGTCTTTATTCGAATTTTACCAGTTGTCCCAAAAATACTTTCTCTGTTTTTCTTTTCTTTTGACCCAGTATCCACTCCTCACACAACACACAAGAACAAACTCCTGGGACTTCCCTGGGTGGTGCAGTGGTTAAGAATCCGCCTGCCAATGCAGGGGACATGGGTTCGAGCCCTAGTCTGGGAAGATCCCACGTGCCGCGGAGCAACTTAAGCCCGTGCGCCACAGCTACTGAGCCTGTGCTCTAGAGCCTGCGAGCCACAACTACCGAAGCCCATGCACATAGAGCCCGTGCTCCACAGCAAGAGAAGCCACCGCAATGAGAAGCCCAAGCACCACAATGAAGAATAGTCCCCACTTGCCGCAACTAGAGAAAGCCCGCGCGCAGCAACGAAGACCCAACGCAGCCAAAAATAAATAAATAAATTTATTTTTAAAAAAGGAATAAACTCCTAAATGATGAGCATCTAGGTGTAAAAAATGAAACTGCAATTCCTAGATGTATATGTATGGGTGAATTCCTCCATAACTTGTGTGTGGAAAAAAAAGGCCTCAAACTATGACTCAAAATCCAAATGCAATAAAAGATTAGTACATTTGACTACATAAAACTTTCATAACTTTTGCATGTCGAAAACACCATAAGCAAAGTCAAAAGACAAGTGACAAACTAGGAGAAGATATTTATAACATGTATCATGGATAAAGGGCCATTCTCACTAATATATGAATAACCCTTTAAATTTGAGGGGAAAATGTGAAAACCAGATAGAAAAATGGACGAAAACTATCAACAGACAATTCATGAATAAAGATGTTAAAATGATCTTTAGGGGTTTCCCTGGTGGCGCAGTGGTTGAGAGTCCGCCTGCCGATGCAGGGGACGCGGGTTCGTGCCCCAGTCTGGGAAGATCCCACATGCTGCGGAGCAGCTAGGCCCGTGAGCCATGGCCGTTGAGCCTGCGCATCCGGAGCCTGTGCTTCGCAACGGGAGAGGCCAAGGCAGTGAGAGGCCCGCGTACCGAAAAAAAAAAAAAAAAAAGGCAAATGCAGGATCCACTGAAATGCTGCCACTGGGGTGTGCAAGGCACAAACAGGATCTGTCAGTGACTGCAGCCACAGTGAAACTGCTGAGGAGAAGGGCAAAGGAGCAATGTAGGGGCTCAGAAGTTCTCAGTCTCTCCTCAGCTGGGTAACCACGATAGGTTGAATAATGTCTTTCCAAAGATGTCCACATCCTGATCCCCACAAGTGACAAATATGTTAGCGCACAAGGCAAAAAGAACTCTGCAGATGTGATTGACACGAGGAGATTGCCCTGGATTATCCAGATGGTGGGCCCAATGTAATCGCAAGCGTCCTTAGAAGAGGGAGGCAGGAGGTCAGAGTGAGGAAAGGCGGCGTGATTGGAAGATGCTACACTGCTGGCCTTGAAGATGGAGGAAGGGGCCACAAGCCAAGGAACACAGTGGCCTTTAGAAGCCGAAAAAGGTACAGAAACAGACTCTCCCTTGAAGCCTTCAGAAT
Source organism: Delphinapterus leucas (assembly GCF_059928025.1). Taxonomy (NCBI): domain Eukaryota; kingdom Metazoa; phylum Chordata; class Mammalia; order Artiodactyla; family Monodontidae; genus Delphinapterus; species Delphinapterus leucas. Next base: position 14,928,279 of record NC_143142.1, read on the forward strand.
GAACGCAGTCCTGCCAACACCTTGACTTTAGGATTTCTGACCTCCTGAACTGTAAGATAATAAATTTGTATTGTTTAAAGCCACTAAGTCTGTGGTCATTTGTTACAGCAGCAATAGGAAATGCATATAGTGGCCTTGGGCAAGGCTTTTTGACTTTCTGGACCTCCAGAACCTCATCCATATAATAAGAATGATATCTGTCTCCCTTGCCTGTGGGGATACTTAAGACGATAAATGTGAAAAGGCTTGGAGAGTATCCTATAAATGAGGATTGAATTTTCCAACCCGTTTCAGGATACCCTTGACCTCTCTTTTTTTTTTTTTTTTTTTTTTACTGCTGTGGCCTCTCCCGTTGAGGAGCACAGGCTCCGGATGCGCAGGCTCAGCGGCCACGGCTCACGGGCCCAGCCGCTCCGCGGCATGTGGGACCTTCCCGGACCAGGGCACGAACCCGTGTCCCCTGAGCCCTGGACCCGAGCCGTGTCCCCACCCTTGACCTCTCTTACTGGCTGTTAGCTTTGGGGTTGAGAGCTCCCCCTCTTCCCTCTCTCCTTCCACCCCTACTCCCTGCTGGGGAAATCTCCACGGTCTCCCGCCTGCAGAGTCAGCTTCTAGAACAGCAGATGGCTGTCCCGGTGTCAGAGGGTTGGCCAGAGCCCAGGCTGGGAGGCCATGGGACGGAGCCAGATTGTCACATCAGAGAGGACAAAGGCTGGTGGTGGCCCCTTCTTCCTCTGCAACTGGGCTGCCCTGCCTACCTGACCAGCTAGGGTCTCCCGGACAGCCTGTTCATCGTCAAGGGCACTGGGCAAGCCACGAAAGTTAAGCTTGCAAAGGAGACCCAAGCCAACTCTCTACACAGTTGGTTTCCTTTATCGGACTCTTGCCTCTACCAGGTTTAAGTCATCCATTGGTTCACTCCTTAGCGTTTATGAGCATCAAGTACACACCAGCACTGTTGGTTGCCTACCCAGCAGTAATTCCTCTATTTTCCCTTGCTACCCAAATTCATCCACCTGGTCCCAGGGGATGAGTCTTGATTGGTCTAAGCCAATTCTGGCATCCTGTGTGCCCTTTCCAGTGATTGGTCTAGAGGTGGACATGTGACCTTATTCGGTCCAATTAAACATAAAGAGAAGTCTGCTAAGGGATTCTGGGAAGACTGTCTTCCAGTCTATTCCCAGACTGTCTATTAAGAGAGAGATGGGCAAAGAAAAGACTTCCACTGCTCTGGACAGTATTGTTGTCTGAGATTGTGATTTCTGGAGTTCAGCAACCATCTTGTAAACTTGAGGTGACAATGCTAAGGCTGAAATGTCAACACATCTAGGACAGAAAAGCAGAAGGATGAAAGAACCTTGATAGCTGGGATGGGTAATTTTATGTGTTCCCTTGGCCTGGCTATAGTGCCCACATGTTTGGTTATACACCAGTTGAGATGTTGCTGTGAAGGTATTTTTAGATGTGATTAGCATTTAAATTGGAAGACTTTGAGTAAAGCAGATTACTTTCCGTAATGAGGGTGGGCCTCATCCAATCAACTGGAGAGAGAGAGATAAAGAAAGCAAATACGGTAAAATGGTAATATTTGAAGACTCTGAGTGAAGGATATACACTAATTCATTGAATTCTTTGCAACTTCTCTTTAAGTCCAAAATGAATTTTTTTGAATAATTTTCTTTTTATCTATTTATTATTTATTTATTTATTTATTTATTTATTTTTGGCTGCATTGGGTCTTCGTTGCTGCACATGGGCTTTCTCTAGTTGCGGTGAGCAAGGGCTACTCTTCGTTGCAGTGCGTGGGCTTCTTATTGCGGTGGCTTCTCTTGTTGCAGAGCACAGGCTCTAGGCGTGCGGGCTTCAGTAGTTGTGGCACACGGGCTCAGTAGCTGTGGCTCACGGGCTGTAGAGCGCAGGCTCAGTAGTTGTGGCGCACGGGCTTAGTTGCTCCGCAGCATGTGGGATCTTCCCGGACCAGGGCTCGAACCCGTGTCCCCTGCATTTTCAGGTGGATTCTTAACCACTGTGCCACCAGGGAAGACCCCCAAAATGAATTTAAAATAAAAATTTAAACAAAAAAGAAAAAGGGAGCCAGGTACAAACTTGATATTTTTGATACAAATGCCTGAGCTTTCCTTGGGAGCCCAGGGTTGGAGTACCAGCTCCCAGAAACCCAGAGATGATCTCAGGTCAGTCATGGGCCCTTTCATACTCAAAACCAGTCCTTTTTCAACAAAGGTGGCATGAGGGTTAATCCCTCTGAGCCGTGAGAATCCTTTGCAAACTGTACAGCATCACATACACACCGGGAGGGAGAGTTGTGGTAGTGATGCTTTTATTACAGCAAATACTCCCTCCCTCATTTTTACTTTGGGAGGATTTGGATTTTCATAAATGACTGTTTCATAAAACACTGGCTTCAAATCCTGGCCACTATTTAGTGGCCATCTGACATCGAGCATGCAACTTGAGTTTTCTGTGCTTCCGTTTCACCATCTGTTAAATGGGGATAGTAATATTATATCTCACAGCATTGTTGTAAAACTTAAATGGGTTAAAATATATGTTAAAAAGTGGAGGACAGCGCCTGGCACAGGCATAATGCTCTGTGACCACTAGCTGTCATCATCACCAAGATTAAAAGGATTGCTGTCAAGATCCTGGGCTGTAGAGAGACACACAACTAAGTTTGAGCCCTTGATGTAAATATTACTGGCTGGTGACATTAAAGTTAGTTACTTGTCCCTCCAACCTCTCTGCCTCAGTTTCCTCATCTGTAAATGTGGATGATGCTAACACTTTCACTTGCTAACATGAGGATTAAATGACGGCAAACATGGAACCCACTTAGTCCGGTACTGGGCACACATAAGCCTTCACTGAATGGTCAGGAGGAAAATTACCTGGAACACCCATGAGGATGGTTACTATCAACAAAATAGGAAATAACAAGTGTTGGGGAGGATGCAGAGAAATTGGAACCCTTTTGCACTGTTGGTGGAAGTGTAAAATGGTGCAGCTGAGGTGGAAAACAATACAGCGGTTCCTCAAAAACTGAAAGTAGATTTACCAAACTGTAATAGTCAGTCCAGGCTGCCATAACAAAGTACCATAGACTGGGGGGCTTAAACAACAGAAATTTATGCCCGGAAGTCTAAGGTCAGGGTGCCAGTTTGGTGAGGTTCTGGTGAGAGCTCTCTTCCTGGCTGGTCAATGACCGCTTTCCCTGGTGGCGCAGTGGTTGAGAGTCCGCCTGCCGATGCAGGGGACGCAGGTTCGTGCCCCGGTCTGGGAAGATCCCACATGCCGCGGAGCGGCTGGGCCCGTGAGCCATGGCCGCTGAGCCTGCGCGTCCGGAGCCTGTGCTCCGCAACGGGAGAGGCCACAACAGTGAGAGGCCCGCGTACGGCAAAAAAAAAAAAAAAAAAAAAAAAAAGACCGCTTTCTCGTTGTGGCCTCGTGGCCTTTCCTCAATGTGTGAATGAAGACCGGGAAAAGAGAGAGAGAACTCTGTCTCTTCCTCTTTTTATAAGGCCACCAGTCCTATCAGATCAGGACCCCAATATGACCTTGTTCAACCTTAATTACCTCCTAAAAGCCATGTCTCCAAATATTGTGGGGTTAGGGCTTCAACAAATGCATTGGGGGAGGGGGAGGAGACACAAGTCAGTCCATAGCACATATGATCCAGCAATTCCACTTCCGGGTATAGATTGGAAAGAATTGAAAGTTTGATCTCAGATATTTGCACACACATGTTCATAGCAGTACTATTTACAATAACCAAGAGGTGGAAGCAAACAAAATGTGGTGTGTACATACAGTGGAATATTACTCAGCCTTAAAAAGGAAGGAGATTCTGACACAGGCTACAGTATGAAAGAATCCTGGGGAAATTATGCTAAGTGAAATAAGCCAATCACAGAAAGACAAATACTGTATGAGGCCATTTATAGGAGGTCCCTCGAGCAGTCAAATTCATAGAGTGTTTAATGGGTATAGAATTTCAGTTTTATGAGATGAAAACGTTCTGAAGATTGGTTGAACAACCATTTGAATATGCTTAACACTACTGAGCTGTATGCTTACAAGTGGTTAAGACGATAAATTTTATGTTATGCGTTTTTACCACAACAAAAATAAAATGAATTACCTGGAAATCCCTCCAGCATTAGAGCAATGACCCAAAATAGGCCACCAGGGGGCGCTATGCTTCCATTTCAATTCGCAGCTCTCCCCGCCCTTCCCTCCCCTGGACGAAACTGGCGGTTTCTAGAGGGGGAAAAAAATGCACTAGGGTCCTGGAGAAAGTCAGAGCTCCTCTCTGCTCTCCGCCTTCCTCAGATGGACCAGCTTTGCATAAACCCCAGAGCTGCACCGCATCCCTGCCACATGCCCGCCACAGCCGAGTCTGAACTCCGTTCTTTCTCTGGGTCCCTTCCCTCCATGCTGGAGACACAGCGGGTCCTGGGATGGAGTGCGCCCACCACAGCTGCACGCGGGCCTCCAGATTGCCCAGGGGCTGGAGAAGAGGGAGAAGTGACAAGGACTCACCTGCCCCCAAGTTACCCAAAGATGAGGGGACACACCAATGGAAATGAGTCACAGACCTCGTATCCCAGGTGCAGGGGCTTCACCGTCAACCAGACATGGGGTTTTCCCACTCGGCTGCTCATTTTGCATGTCATAACCTCCCTGGGTCTCAGTCTCCTCACCTGTAAAATCTATATTAATACCCTGGAGGCTGGAAAGAAGTTCTGGAGGCTGGAAAGAAGTTAATAAAATCCCTGATGCTTAAAAAGCACTCAGTGGATGGGCTAATCACCATTCCATGCCCTGTATCTGATGCTGGCCTGGGTCTCCTCCCATCTCCGGGTGGTTTTCTACTGCACAGCATCCACTCTCGAGTTTGCACTTATCTCTTGAGAAACCTCTCCCGAAGTAACCCGCACCACGGTCTTCTGGACCAGACAGGGTGTCAGTGATTTAACCAAGTAGGACTCACTGGGTTGCAAGTAATAGAAACTCAGTTAAACTACCTCAAGGAAACTGAAGTGTCTCATGGAATCCAAGAAAAAAAATCGAACAGCAAATTGCTGAGAAGAGCAGATCCAGGATCTGGGCTCTTCGGGGAACCCTGGACCGTGCTCCCTGTCCCCTCCCCGAAGCCTGCTTTATTCTCTCCTCCATGCAGGACAAGTGCCCACACTCCCTCCCTCCAGCCCACGGACCCTGCTGCCATGCCTAGAGCATGCCAAGCACACTCCCACCTCAGGGCGTTTGCACCTGCTTTGTCCTCTGCCTAGGACACCCTTCCCTACATCTCTCCTGTGGTTCACTACCCCCTCCTTCAAGTCTCGGCTCAGATGTCACCCCTGAGGCGCCTTCCTTGATTAACTGATTGAAAATTGCAAACTGGGACTTCCCTGACGGTCCAGTGGTTAAGATTCTGCACTTCCACTGCAAGGGGCTCCACGGTAAGGGGCGCGGGTTCGATCCCTGGTTGGGGAACTAAGATCCCACATGCCAAAAAAAGAAAGAAAATTGCAATCCACCTCCCACCAGCAGCGTGCTCTAGCCCCTCCTGCTTGCTTGCTTGCTTTTTTTTCTTTAACCCAAGTTCACAAAAAATAAAGAGGGGGTAATCATAACCCTTGATTCACAGCCTACTCTCATCAGCATTTAATTATTAAATTTAATAATATAATAAACACCTGTGAAACCACCACTCGAAACAAAAACTATAGCCTTGACAAGAACCTGCATCTAACCAGGTGGTTCCCCCCGCCCCATGGTAATCCCCTCACCATAATCTTCATCCTGAATCCTATAGTGATACTTCCCTTGTTTCCTCTTTATAGTTTATTATTGCATATGTGTGTGTATGCTTTTAGTTGCTTTTAACTTGATAGGAAGGATATCGTGTTTATGTAATGGGACATTTTTCATTGGATATTCTATCTCAGAGATCCATCCACATTGCAATGTGTGGCTATAGTTCCTGTGTTTTGACTGCCGAGTAATATTTCATCATGGGAATTTATTCATTTGCTCTCCCATAGATGGGCATGTGGGTGTTTCCCAATTTTGGACACTTAGTGGACAGCGCCCCTATGAATATTCTTCCATGTGATTCCTGGTGTAGATGGGCCAGCATTTCCCCACGGTGCATACTTCGGAGTAGAATTGCTGGGTCATAGGATACGTACAGGCTCAGCTTTAGGAGATAAAGCCAGACTGTTCTCCAACATGGTAGCACCAATTCACATCCCCACCAGCAATGTTAAGAAGGCTTTATTTTTCTCCACAGCACTTACGCTTTCTGATATACTATGTATTTTACTTACGTCTTTGTTTACTGTCTATCTCTGCCCTCCACCCCACTAGAATGTCAGCACCAGGAGGGCAGAGGTTTTTGACTCTTTTGTTCATTATTGTATTCCCAGTGCCTAGATCAGTGTGTGGCACATAGTAGATGCTCGATAAACATCTTCTGATTGGACGAACAAGCGGATGGCCCAAAACGAGAGCTGAGAGCTCATACTATGTATTATCGGCCCAATTACCTGGGCTGATTTAACCCTCTCTCAGCTTCAATCGCCACAATCCAGGAAAGGACCACTGGCCAAAAACTACTGATGCCAGGACCCCCAGTCCAACTAAATCAGAGTTCCTGAGGGTGGGGCTTGGGACATGGATAGTTTTTAACCACTCCCCAGGAGATTCTCCTGTGCATCTGGGGTGAGGCCCAGAGCTCTAAGGTAAGCCATTTGTCTCACTCAGAGATACTCAAGCCCCAGACAAGTCCCGCTGGATCCAAATGTTAGGGTGAGGCTCAGGGATCTGTGTTCACCTGGCAGCAACCCCACAACCTGGACGTGCGGCCATCAGAGCAGCTCCCACCCTGGCCGCTGTGCCCGTGGACGCTCCTCGCCCACCAGGGCCAGCTGTGTATGTTACCATTCTGGGGTTTCTCTAATTCCACCACCAGTTCTCGGCTGGCAGCAAATGACCTTGTACCACTCGCCACCCCACCTGCATCCTGCAAGCCGGAGGAAGTCCCCTGTTTTCAGCAGAACGCTCTGAGCTCCAGGGGCCCTGTTTCAGTCCCCAAGACACCCAAACAATCTTTCTTGCTCTGTTTCTTATTTCCCACTTAAACTTTCCCCCCGCTGCTGTAGGAAAGGTCACAGCTGGTCCACGCACCAGGATGTAGGGAGCTGGAGAGAAGAATTCGGAAAAGTCTGAACTCACTTGGTCCTTCGGGGTGCAGGGCAGGGGTGACATCTGCCTCCCAGGACTCATGCCCCGATTATACATGACCTTGGTATGGTCTTCAGGGTCACACATCCGGTTCTGTGTCCCAGAGAAAACGGTTCCCACATCTTCACTTCCCCCTCTGGGGCACTTAGCCCAGCACTGGGCATACAGTAGGTGCTCAGTAAAGTCTAGTTACTGTCAGGCTCTTTCAGACACAACTCAGATTGCATTAAATCCCCTTCAGTAACTCCCCATGGCTCTCAGGATAAAAATCCCAAACCCATGCTAGGCTCTGCATGGTGGCCCTGCCCACCTCGATTTGCCCCACGCTCACCCGTGATCCATTCTCAGTGGCCACTCCAGCCTCCTCTCTGTTGCTTTAACACACCAAGCTCTTTCCCATCTCTGGGCCTTCGCACATTCCTGCTCCTCCTCCCACTGGCTTAGCCACATTAAGACTATGGATCCTTCAGGGAGTAGCTGAAATGTCACCTCCTCTGAGAAGCCCTCCCTGACTCCCTAGACCTGGTAGGACCCCTGGTAGAGGCCCTCATGATATCCTGAACTTCTTCATGGCTCTTGCAAAATTTTAATCATATTTTATGTGATTTTTTGATTCACAGCTCACTCTCCCACTAGACTCTGAGAAACAGGGGAGCAAGAAACATGCTATTTGGGTTAGATAGCCTAGTGCCTGGCTCATGGGCTGGGTCTGGTATTTTTTGGATGGATAGATGGACAGATAGATGAGTGGATAGATGGATGGAGGGATGGGTAGGTAGGAGAAAGGGAGGGAGGGAGGGTACTTGTACAGTTGAATGTACAGGTGAAGGGATGGATGGATGGCTGGATGGTTGGATGGACAGGAGAACAAAAAGTGAGTCACCTCTTTCTGCCGTACTCCCATGCTGCTATAATGGTGCACATGAACATCCTGGCCAGTGCTCTTAAGAGCATCAACAATGCTGAGAAGAAAGAAAAACTCCAAGTTCCTTTAGGTCATGCTCCAGAGTCATTGTCTGGTTTCTAATTGTGATGGTGAAGCATGTCTACATCAGCAAATTTGAAATCACTGATGATCACAGAGCAAGAAAGTCCGTGTGAAACTCACACACAGGTTAAATAAGTGGGATCAGCCTCGGATTTGACGTGTCACTCAAAGATGTGGAAAAGTGGCAGAGTCATCTTTTCCCAACTCACTGTACTGATGACCTCAGCTAGTACCATGGCCTCAAGGAAGCAAGACAGAAACACACAGGAGACAAAATCCTGGGATTCTTCTACTAGGGATGTCATACATACATACAATACATTTTTAAAAGAGTTCATGATGGATTGCTTTTCCTCTGTTGGCTTCCCCACTGGTGTCTGAGTATCTCCCCAGTGGATTGTGAGCTCCTTGAAGGCCAGATTCCTTTCCCCTCCTTGGAATCCCTTTCTCCCAGGATGCCTGGGGAGCAGGGCTTTGTACTTCCAGATGCTCCACAATCTAGTTGAGAGGGGCCATTAGGGCCACGCTGCACCACATCCTCAGGTGGTTGCCATTCATTCGTCGCTGAACAGACACCATGGCAGTATGGTGATGTGGGTGGTGCAAAAGGGTTTGGGATTCAAATCCCAGCTCTGCCACTCACTCCCTGTGGGAACTTGGGCAAGCCACCTAACCCCTTTGAGCTCCAGATTTTTTCTACCTGTAAAATGAGGACAATATTACCTACCCTGCAGGACAACCGTGAAGAGGGGTGAGCATTACGTAAGTGCCTTGGTACACAATAGGCACTCAATAAACGACAATGCTTATGTAATAAACACCAGCCACAGCACACAAAGATGAATAAGACGCAGTCTCTGATCTCACGGATATCTCACTCTAGCAGGGACAGATCCCACTGAAGCTGTTAGTTGTGACACAGGGCGTCACATCAAGGTATGTGCAAAGGAACACAGAGGAAGATGCGATGAGTTCAGAGAAGGTTTCCTGGAGGAGGCGACATTTAGTCAGACCTTAAATAGCATTATACAGTCTGGAGTCTTGGCTTCTTCTTTCCAACTTGCTGCTAAATTTCCACGTGACCTTGAGCCAGTTTCTTCTCTACCCTGAGGTCCAGATCCCCTTCTGTAACGTAAGGTTGTTCAGCATCAGCTCCAAATCTTTTGGGTCACAGCCTCCTTTGAGAAAAATCTGATGAAAGCCACAGCCCTTCTAGAAAAAATGCACAGACATATAAGTTTGCCTGTAAATGGGAGGACAGGGCTCGTGGACCCCTGCAAAGCCATCGGTGAACCCTAGGCTAAAATCCCAGAGCTCAGCCATCCTGTTGGAGCGGTAGCACTGCAGAGCTGGCTCTATACAGAGCCTCTGTCTTTAGCCTGCAGCAGGCAGAAGCAAACAGAATCATGCCCAACCGGGAAAAGGCCCTGGACAGCAGGAGATAGCAGGGGCCCCGGGGTGCAGTGTCGGGGGGAGATCCCTCCAGCTGTCCGGGGAGCCAGAACTCGGTTCTGGGAAAGCTCCCCTGAGCAATCTGCCCCTGACCTTGCCTAGTTTATCACCAGCTGCCCTGGAGAGGAAGAGGAGCGTGGGCTGCTCTGGACAGACTCCCAAACAGGCCGCTGACCTCCGTCTGCCACCCAGGCTGGAGTTCCCGGAAGCATCCTTCATCTTGCCTAATCTAAACACCCGCAGGCCCCGGGTGGTCCATCCCCCTCCAAGATGATGTGCGTTCTCAGTTGCATTCAGCCTGCCAGAGGAGGGAGAGCTGGTCATCCCATTAACACTTGAGCGGCTGCCACCACCTGCCTCCTTTTCCATCCAGCCAACCCTCACCGGGCATTTATCAAGCACCTGTTGTTTGCAGGCATCCCTTAATGAGATGACGGAGGGCCTACCCTTACCTTCCTCCAAGGTCTCTGCCTCCTGGCCTAGGTCCACCCCACCCTCCTGGAGGCAAGATGTTGTTGCCATCACACTTACCTGGAGTGGGTTTGTTGCCTTGGGGAAGTGGGCTCTTGGCTGGCTAATTGGGTACTGGGAGGAGAATCAGTGCTGGGTGCTGTCTGGGCACTGCCCCAAGCTGCGGTGTGATCCTGGGCCTATTTCTTACCCTCTATGGGCCTCAGTTGTCCCATACTTACACTTCAGATTCTGTGATTCCCTCTGCCAGCCCCTCCTCACTCCCCTCCCCCAGAATAGTGGAAGGAGAAAAGAAGCCTACCCTAGGACGCTTTAAGATCTTTCTTTAAACAATCTCTGGATCGTATTCCATTCGTTCAAGAATTTATTGAGCATCTATTCTGTACCAGGCCCTGGACTGGGCAACTAGAATGTAAAGATGACTAAGATTCAAGCAGGCGTTCCAGTGGACACCCCACTCCATGCCTTGCATCCTGCTTGGGTCAGGAGGCCTCGCGGGGTCCCAGGTGGGCCTAGCCGAGGATATGGGGCGCCCGGCGACTCGCGTGTCAGCGCCGCTGGCGCTTAGGGCCGCGATCTGTCTCCTCCCCTTCCTCCTTCTCCGCCCCCTCCCCCTTCCCTCCCCTGAGCACTGCCGAGGCCGCCTCCCACCCGCGGGATCCCGGCTGCCGGCAGCAGGCTCACGCGTCCGTCGGTCGGCGGGGTAGTCTGTAAGCGTGCGGAAAGCCCAGCGCCCCGGCGCGCGGCCTGGGAGGCAAAGGGCACGGAGGGGGGACAGCGGCTCCCTCCCACTCCGGGGGGAGCCCAGGAGGCGGCGGTGCTGAAGCGTGAACCGGAGAACGAGGCAGAGCAGAGGAGAGGCGGTGAGAGCGCGGGGCGCTTAGGGACCCCACCCCCGGCTCCTTTGGGAGGCCCGCGCGCGCTCTGGGGAGGTCTGGGCTGGGGAAGGAGGGCTGTTCCCCCAGGGAGGGAGGCATAGACGATCCAGCTCCCGGCTTCGCCTCCTCGGTGACGCGACCCCCGAGGGGCCCTGGGCCGAGCCTGCAGCGCCGCGCATCCTGGCACATCCCCGCGCACCCTGCATCCCTCGGCCAGGAGCGGGCCCCGGGGGAGGGGGCGCTCAGGGAACTGAGGAGGGGGCGCAGCAGGCGAGGAGTTTCGGGAAATCGCGCCCCCGGCCCCAGCCCTCCCTTCAGGCCTGCCCCAAGGGAGCGCGACCAGGCGACCCCCTTTAGCCCCCCTTGCTGCCCCCCCCATCTGTTCCCCATTGTTCTCAACCCATCGCTCTCCCGGGAAGGGGGGAGGGGGTGCCGCGCTCTATTCTTAAAGGGCCCTCTCCCCTTCTTGTCTCTTGGCAGGTCGCGAGCACGAGTGGGGTGGGGCGTGCCCACGGGCCCCCGCCCCCCTCTTCCCCCAGCCCAGCTCCGGAGCCGCAGCCCCGGCCAGAGGGCAGGGAGTACGCGCCGCACCCCTCCCCCGTGCGTTCTTCAGCCACCCAGGCCTTCCAGGACGCCGTGGATCGGGGACAACGGGGACGGGGACGCCCCCTTCAGCGGGAGCCGTCGGGGGGGGCGGACCTGAGACAAGGCAAGCAGCCCCACTGGAGCCAGGCGCAGGGTCTGGGACGCAGTGGGGAGCGCAGAGGGCCGGGGCCGGGCCTCCTGGTGACAGGCCCTGCTCGGCCAGGAAGAACGGGAGACCAGCAGTAAAGAGCCCGGACCTAGAGTAGGGGCGGCTGCTTCACTCCCTTATCGGAGCCCAGGGAACCAAGGAATCTAGAGCACCGTTTTCCCCATCGTAAGAAAGACACTTGCTCTCCAGAGCGGCACCTTTACCTGAGACGGCTCTGCGGGAAGGGGTCTTGGAGCCTGGAACACCAGCCCACACTGCTTTAACTGAGGCCTCTGGGCCTCAGAGAGGGCCGAGAGTTAGAAAGGAGGCCGTAGAGTCCTTGCTGCCGCCCTGGGGAGAGAGGAAGTTCCCCACCTGCTCCCAGGCCCAGGAGGAGCTGAGCCAGTAATAGTAGGGTCCTGGCCCCTGAGGCAGCAGCGGCCATGTCACGACCAGGCCAGGGTGTGATGATGCCCGTGAACGGGCTGGGCTTCCCACCGCAGAATGTAGCCCGGGTGGTGGTGTGGGAGTGGCTGAATGAGCACAGCCGCTGGCGGCCCTACACAGCCACCGTGTGCCACCACATCGAGAACGTGCTCAAGGAGGATGCCCGTGGTTCTGTGGTCCTGGGGCAAGTGGATGCCCAGCTGGTGCCCTACATCATCGACCTGCAGTCCATGCACCAGTTTCGCCAGGACACAGGTGAGCGGACTCACTACCCTCCCCACCCCACCACCACCATCACCACCACAATACCACCTTTCATGGCAGGATGCTGAAATGCCCCCCGGCATCCCTGAAGAGGGAGCACAGAACTGCGGAAGGCCAATCTGCTGATCCGACCCCCTCCCCCCAAAAGGGACAGTCTAGCAAAGTCCTGTTGAAGACCTGGGTTCCAGTCCAGCCTCTCATATTAGGCGTGGGGCTGTTGGCAAGTTACGTCACCTCTCTGAGCCTCAGTTTCCTCATCTGCAAGACGGATGGGTCAGTGTCTCCCACAGCTGTGTGAGGGTTCAATAAAACTGTGCTCACTGAGCACAGGACCTAGAGGATCATTAGCACTCAATCATCATAGTAAAAAGGCTTTTCATGCACTTCCTCATTTGATTTTTTCCAACTGTTACAGCCAGTCTCACTATTGTGTTAGTGGTAGTAGTGGTAGTAGTAGCCATCCCATTTTACAGATGAAGAAACTGAGTCTCACAGAAGTTGGGTGATTTAAACTTAAAGCTGGGATTTAAGCCCAATTGATTTCCAGAACTGAAACTCTTAACTGGTATCTTATATTGGCTCTAAGTATTGGTATTGTAGGGGTGATGTGATGGTGGTTGTAATGATGGGGGGGGTGAGGGTGTTGGTGGTGTTGATGGTGGGGGGGGGTAATGTTGGAGAAGATGGTGTCAGTGGTAGTATTGATTGTGGAATTTGTGGTGGTGGTGTTGACGGCTGTGTTGGTGGTGGTCTTGGGAGTGGTGTGATGGTAACGATGGAGAGGATGAGGTTGGTGGCAGTCTTGGTGCTGTGTGATAGGTGATGATGGTGGTAAAAATGGGGATGTCCCACTCTCAGCATTTTTGTTTGCCACCACTGCAGAGATCTCCCTAGTCATTGTTGCCTGGTGGTCTCTACGACAAGCTTGGTGGGCAGTGGGGAATGGTGAGGTCCTGCCTCATGGAAGCTGCCAAGGAATCCTTGGCATGTTCACCCCCAAGGACCAGCTGATGGAGGTTTGAGGGAATTACAGTGAATCCCTAGATGACAAAACTGCATGTAGCAACCGTGGGGACAGGAGGACACTTTCCTTCCCTCTTAGAGCTGGGCTGTCCAATATGGTAGCCACTAAGCCCACGTGGCAATTTAAATTTACATTTAATTAAAATTAAGTAAAATTTAATTCCTCGGTCCCACTAGCCACATTTCAAGTGCTCAATTGCTGCATGTGTCTCGTGGCTACTGTATTGGACAGCATAGATCCAGAACATCACCATCACCAAAGAAAGCTCTAGTAGATAGCTCTGCTCTAGAACATTGCTTGGTGCCTACAGGGTGGAAACACAGGCAAAATCATAACAGATGGTTCGTTGATGTTACTTTTCAGTACGTCTGTGTTCCAAAACACCAGGTATTGGCAGCAGTCACTGGTGGTACCAATCATTCATTCATGCCATCATCGATTTACTGACCTCCTGTTGTGTGTTTGACCCCGTGCCAAGCCCTAGAATACTGCAAGGAGCAAGACAGCCAAGGTCAGGGAATTCCCTGGTGGTCCAGCCGTTAGGACTTGGTGCTTTCACTGCCGTGGCCCCGGTTCGATCCCTGGTCAAGGAACTAAGATCCTGCAAGCCACGCAGCACGGCCAAAAAAAAAAAGAAAAAAAAAAGACAGCCAGGGTCCTTAGTAGAGGTCTATTTGTGGAGGACTTATGCTGGAGATTCCAATGTAGTCGGCAAGCAAGCAAACACATAACCACACAGATAATCAGTTGCAGGTCTGAGAACATGAAATAAACTTGGTCTAGGAGTGGTCAAGAAGGCTAATCTGAGGAAGTCAGGTTTGAATAGAAATCTAAAGAATGAGTGTGGGAGACAGTGCTCCCAGCAGAGGGAACAGCCAGTGCAAAGGCCCTGTGGTGGGAAGGAGCAGAGTACGTTCAAATCCATTGCGTTTGGAGTGCAGTGGATGAGGGAAAGGTGGTACAAGATGAGGCTGGGGCAGGGACCAGACACACAGCACTGGACAGCCGTGAAAAGGGCTTTGGATTTTATCCTGAGAGTAGAGGAAGTCGCCATTGAATCCTGGTGCCAATCCTTCCAGAGAGGCAGAGTCCCTGGCGGCGAATTGCTAGGCGTCCCCTGCCCCATTCTCTCTGGTTTATCCTGGAACCGTCTCCGGTGGAGGGCAGGGGTCTGACAGCAGAAGGAGTGTGTTTTCTCCTTGGCTCGGTGGTCTGCGTTCTGTAGGTTCAAAGCTATTGGGGGGGCAGGGGCGGATTTTCCAGGGCGTGACTTATGGTCCCTCAGAAGCAGCGAAAGCCCCACCCAAGGTTGCCAACTTGGCCACTTTGCCTTCGATCTCCACACTCCTGTTCAGGGCTCCTCTTCTATCCCCACACCCCCACTTGGGCTCCTAACGCCCCAAACTCCCTCCATTCCCCCTTTCAGCAGGTCCCTTACTCTCAATGGCACCCCTCTTATGGGTCAGCCTCGCTGGATCCCCCAGAAGTTCAGCTTCAGTCGTCTTCCCACTGCCCCCTCCGGGAGCTGCTCGCTCCACACCTGCCCCCTGTTTGCCGGAAAAGGGAAAAAAAAATACTCATCCCTCCACAGGCCCCTGGGAGCCTGCCAAGACCCCCAACAAGGGAGGAAGGCCTGGAAACCTATGGGGCTGGCAGGGGACCTAGGATGCCTGGAAAACTGCTAGAGGGAGGGGCAAGATGTCTCCCACCAGACGTGTTATAATGTAATCGCCCAGTTCTCCCAGGAGCAATACAAAGTCAAGGAAGGACATCTTGTCCTCATAGTTAATGGTCCAGAAAAGAGCCTCAAGCAGGCGTTGTCACCTGTCCAGACCTCAGTTTCCAAATCTGTGAAATGGGCAAGAGTATCGCTTTGCTAGCAGGACTGTTGAGTTGATGGAGAGAACCACACGTTATTTTATCCCACAGACCTTAACTAATTACCCACCATGTGCCTAGCACGTGCTGAACACCACAGATGCATGAAAGATGAGTCAGAGATCCTACATCTTGAAGATCATGGTACACAGACACACACACACACACACACAAACAATATAAAGTTGTAAAACCCAAAGCTCACGTGCATGTACTGAAATGAACACAACCTCTCTCTAGATTTTCTAATTGTAAAATTCTTGATAGGTTCGTTGAAGCCGAACCTTAAGTTTTTGTGGGAGGTAGCAGCATGCCCCAGCGCCCTGACTTTGGAGCTGCAGACTTTCTGATAAGGTCAGATAGTAAATAGTTTAGCCTCTGTGGGCCCTACAGTCTCTATTGTAACTGCTGCTATAGCTTAACTCTCCTGCTGTAGTTTGAAAGCAGCCAGACAGTATGCAAATGAATGAATGTGTCTGTGTCCTGATAAAACTAGTTGCAGCCGCTGACATTTGAATTTCATATCATTTTCACGGGTCATGAACTCTTTTTTTTTTTCCCCAAACATTTGAAAATGTAAAAACCACTCATCTCGAGAGCTGTGCAAAGGCAGGCAGTGGGTGGATTTGACCCGCGGGCTGCAGTTCACCAACCCCTGCCCTAATACGTTTTTAACCTGCCCATGGGGTAGGACAGCAGTGGTGCCACGGCATGCCCAGTGTGGCCTGTACAGAAATACTCGCCTCGTGGCGCGTGCCGAGGTGCACACGTGTGTGCATACACGCACGCAGCACCAATCTGCTTGACCCACAAATGCCCTGTCTATATGCCTGTCATGTGGCCAGCGGAAGAAAGCCCAGATGTCAGGCTTGGACCACAAGGGGAGGGCCCGGCCTGCTCCCATGGGGGCTGCTGTTTGTTCAGCTGGCGCCCCGTCACCTCTCCCCTGCTGGGTTGCTTTCATCACTCCCTACAGGGGATGAGGTTCCCTTTGAAGCCCGGCAGGTCTGGGACCCAAGTGGCAGGGATGCTGTGACCCTAGTGTTCCTTTCACAGGCATATGACCTAACCAATTCCTAGGCAATTTCCAGATTTCTCCCTGAGCTCACATGGCTGGGGGCAGAGGGAGGGCCACCTTTCCGACTGACTGGTGACGCCCATTCTCTTCTCCCACTGCTGCTGGGGGCACTTATGGTAGCCTTCTGCCCATTCTGTAGCTGGGACAGCTGAGGCTGGGTGAGGCCAGGCTGGGGACCATCCACAACTACTGTCCCCACGACCCAAAGCACAGCTGTGCCTGGCACTCCCAAGCTGTCAGGCTGGAGTCACAGGTGGCGGCTGGTTTCAGCATCCCCCAAGCCTACATCATCCCTTCTCTGGGTAGCTGGAGCTCCACTCAGCCCTGGTGCCCTTACGGGAACATCCTGTCTGAAGACACACTTAGGCTGCTGGGGACCAGGTGGGGCCACCCAGTGGGAAGAGCAGCCATCACTGGGGAAGGCACCGCCAGAATTTAGACTCCTAGGCAGGTCGTTGTATCGATGGAGAGATAGAGGCCCAGGGAGGGTGAGTGACTTGCCCAAAGTCACACAGTCGATCACTCTTCTGGAACCCAGGCCTCTCAGACAGGTCTCAAGGTGGAGAATAAGGTGACATTCAACGAGCCAGCTGAGAGAGTCCCCTCCCCCTTCTCCCTTGAGAGCTCTGGCTTGTTGCCGGATTCTGTACCAAAGCAGAAACAGCCTGTGCAACCCCAGAGGCCTCCAGGGCCCAGCTACCCGGTTACAGGACCCCTTGGGACCCTCTCGCAGACAACCTGGAGGGCCCCAGGGGGCTGGGCCTGACACCAGGGGCAAGAAGGATGCGCGTTTGGACTGGAAAGGGTCCGTCCACTGGTGGCCGCAGGTCCAACTAGTCCGTACGTGGGTGTCTCCCACCACCACCTGTCACACTGCCTGCATCTCCACCCTTACAGATCCATCCTGTTGCCTCTGGCTGCTTGTCTGGCTCCTGGAGTCTCTTCTGGTACCATAAATTCATCATCACTTTTATTTGACAGTCATTGGTGCCTGCTCAGTACCAGGCCCTGGGCTGGTTCCTAGGAACTCAGAAAGAAGGACAAGACCCCTGCCAAACTGATTTCAGCATCTAGTGAAGGCAAAGACAAATATCAATACATATCATGGGAACGGCAGTTGAACTCTTGGATTCAGATATAGATCTGAATTCCAGCCTGGCCCCTTGCTGGCTGTGTGACCATGCGCAAGCCCCTTAACCTCTCTGAGCCTCAGATTCCTGCTCTGTAAAATGGGAATAAGTTTAGTTCCTACCTGAGAGGATTATTACCGTGAGGACTGAATGAGGTAATGTAGGTAAAAGCATGGGGAATATTGCTTTGCTCATAGTACTCACGCTGAAGTAGGAAAAAGATCTAAATACCTCATAGGAGAGGTACAGGTTACCCTTGGCAAGTGATGTGGGCAGTGTGTGCCTGGGGCCTCTGATAGGGAGAACTTCCTGGAGGAGGAATCCTCCAAGACTTTGTATGGTTTGAAGAACACTTCTGGCTAGAGGAAACCCAGGCCTGAGTGGAAAACGGAGGCAGTGACAGAAGTGGGAAGAGGTAAGGAGCGGAAGGGAGGCCTCTTGAGTCCCACCGGGCATGGCCGGGCTGCCAGCTGTCACCCTTTAGCGGCCAGGCCCCAGGGGACCCAGAGTCACACTGCAGGACCAGCCTCGTTAATCATGGGCCCTTGGAGGCCAGAGCTGAAGCAGGCTGGGCAGGGGCTGACGTAGGCCCTTCCTGACCCATTTTATACATAGCAAAGGTGAGGCTCAGAGGGTGGGGAGCCACCTGCCCAAGCTAGGAAGAGATGGATCAGAGATTCAGATCTAGGTGGTCTGCAGCGCCCACCCTGCGCCAGGCCTGGCTGCCCCAGCACCTTGGACAGCGCCCACCCACGACTGGACCAGTCCTGTGGGGTGTGGGTGTGAGAGATCCTGGGTCAAATCCTCCCCATAGCCTCTTCTCTCTCCTCTCACGTACCCTGCCTCCCCTCTCCATCCTTTCCTGCTCTCTCCAACGCCCCCCCCCCCACATCGGTCCAAGGGAGCTAGGGTCTGACCTAGAGATGAAGGAGGTGACGGAAGCTGTGATGCAGAAGTGTGGGGCTGGAGTAGTCGAGGTGATAGGGAAGGTGATGAGAGCTGTGGAGGGGGGAGGGGCCGGGGAGGCGTTGGGGACCATGACTGGGGCTATTGATGGTGGGGTGGAGTTGGGAGTGTGATAAAGGGGACCGTGATGGGGAGGGTAATAACGGCTGTGATGGAGGGGAGTGAAGGGGGAGGCATGGGGGTTCTACAGAGGGGATGACGGGGGATGTGATGGGAGGGTAATGAGGAGGGGCCAGGATGGGGAGGTGATGGGGCAGGACTGGTCACAGTGGAGCTGCCCATTCAGGCTGTGGGCAGTGGGATCCCTAGCTCCCTCCTCAGTGTGGTATTTTCAGGGTATGGAAGGTGCCCAGGGCCCTCCCATGCCTCCCTCCCCGCATACCTGTGTCTCCCTGGGCCTCCCTCCTTCCTCTCACTCCTGCATCACACCCAGTGGTAGCCACTCTGCAGGACAGCCTCCAGGTCCCAAGACAGTTGCCCCCATCATGAGTCCCCCTGGCCTCCCAGTCCACAGAGGCACCCCACCAGCTGCCAGCTGCCCTAGGCTGAGACCAGCTGAGAGCAGGGGGCCCCAAATCTGGAACTGGCTGCCTCAGGGAGCCCTGTTGGTGCGGCCCAGGCTCTAGATTCCCTCCTTCTCAGCCCTCTGGTAACTGTGGGGTGGGGTGAGGGGGTGCTGGCTTTTGACTCTGGGTAAACCACACTCTCTCCATGAGCCTCAGTTTCCTCCTCTGTAATATGGGTCCAACAACAGGACTCTCTCAGGGGATTGTGGTCAGTACTAATTTGTTCATTCATTCAGCAGGAATTTAACGAGTACCTACTATGGGCCAGACACCGTCCTAGGCACTAGGGGTGCAGCGGTGGACAGGACCGATACAAATCACTGCCCTCAAAGCCCTTGTACTTTGGTAGGGGTGATGGGCATGATACAGGTGGCCAGACGCTGAGGAGGTCCGGGATATGGGGCTGTTCCTGATCTTTGGGCTCCAGGAGCAGGCAGCCTGGAGACTGAGTCTCCCCCAGGTCCTGTGTAGCTGCGTCCTTGCTCTGTCACCCTGGCCAAGCACCTCTCCCTCTCTGGGTTCCTCCCATCGTCCCTCTGGAGCTGCTCCAGGCTGCCACCTCCACCTGCCTGAATAGGAGTGGCAGGCGGGTGATGGGCAATGGGAGGGAGTCTGGCACTGGGCCGTGGAGCTGAACGCCCTGAAATGCAGAACAAAGGAGGAAGCAATCAAAGAAGGCAGCGCTGGTGACCGGGACAGTCCTGCCAGCAGCTGCAGCGTAGCCACCTCTTCTGCCGATGACAGGCTGGGCCCCGCCGCCACTGAGCCTTCGTGCCCTCTCCTGCCCACTGCAAGCAGAGCAAGCAGGGCACGCCAGGGGAAGTGTAGGGTTCACCTGAAATTGCACGTTATGGAGCCCTCCCCAGGTTCCTCTCTTCTAGGGAACAAAGGTTCATTCATGCCAAGGCGTTAGTCACCTGGGGCTGTGAAAATAAGAGTCAAGGAGCCTGGGGTCAACATCTATCTCTAAGTTGTAGGTGATTTGGACAAAGCCACTTTCGCTTTCTGGGTTCCAATTTCTCCATCTAGAAAGAGGCGGAAAATTCAGATGCTTCCAGGGCCCGGGCAGCCAACAGAAGTGTGCGCAGTGGCTGGGAAGGCAACGGCGTTCCACTGTTGTTCTCTAGTGCCTGGTACACAGTAGCCACTCAGTAAATACTTGAAAACACGAACGGAGTGGCTGTGACTGAGCTTCTGCTAACTGCTGCCTCGGGGCTGCCTCTTTGGATACTTGGTGATTTTTGAAATCCAGACTTGAGTGACTCCAGCCCAGTTTTTAAATGCCTGGTCATTATATTTACAAGATGTAAACAGCGTGGCGCCCAAGACAAAATCAAGTGCCCCCTCAACTTGCAATCTCCAGCCTAGTCGTTTGTAGTACTCAGGTAGGTTCACTTGTGTGTATTTGGTCATTCATTCATTCACTGACTCATTCATTCATTTAGCTAGCATTTTCCAAGTACCTACTTCCCTGTGCTCCTGGCTATAAAGGGATGCTAAGGTGGCCGAAAGCCAGACCAACCTTTGAGAGGCTTCCAAGTTGGAGGGCACAGACGCCTCAACACTTAGTGAGCTCTGTGCTTTAATGGCGGTACTGTAGGTGGAAGGTGCTATGTGAGTCCCAAGGAGGAAGTGATTCTCCCTGAGGGTGGCAGAGACGATTTTAAGAGGCCAGTGCTTGAGCTGAACCATGACGAGTGTGTGGGAACTCGGCAGGGAGGGAAGTGGGGTGGTGTGGGTTGCGGGACATTCCAGACAGAGGGAACAGCATGTGCAAATACACCGAGGCATAGCCATGCGTGATGTGTTCAGAGAATAACTAGAAGTTTGGTGTCGTTAGAGTGTGAGGCTGTGCGGACAGCTTGTAATGGGCCTTGAAGATGAGCTAAAGAGCTTAGACTGATTCATTCCTAAGGGCACTAGGGAGCTATTGATGGGTGTTGGGCAGAGGAGTGATGTGGTCAGACCTGAGTCTGTGAAAGATCCTCTGGCTGCCTTGGGAGAATGCATTACGGGGTGCGAAAGGTGGAAACCGGGACACAGGACGGAGGCTGCTGTAGTAGTCCATGCAGGCAGTCATGGTGGCTTGGACCAGGGTGGTGGCAGTGGAAGCGGGGAGAAGTTCAAATCTGGCTGGGTTGAATCCTGGCTTAATAACTTAGCTGTGTGATTTGGGTAAATCACTTCACCTCTCTGTTTTGGCAATTGTACAAGGCAATGATAATAATGGTACCTGTTCTGTAGAGTGTCATGTGGATTAAGAATTAACATGTGGGGCTTCCCTGGTGGCGCAGTGGTTGGGAGTCTGCCTGCCGATGCAGGGGACGCGGGTTCGTGCCCCGGTCCGGGAAGATCCCACGTGCCGCAGAGCGGCTGGGCCCGTGAGCCATGGCCGCTGAGCCTGCGCGTCCGGAGCCTGTGCACCACAACGGGAGAGGCCACAGCAGTGAGAGGCCTGTGTACCAAAAAAAAAACAAACAAGATTTAACATGTGAAACACTTAGCTCAGTACCTGGCACAGAGCAGACCCTCTGTGAGTGTTTACCATCATGATGGTGAGGATGTCTGTTTCACAGATGAGGAAGCAGAGGCTTGGCAGGGTCAGGGCAGCTGCCCAACACCATGAGGGCTCCAGGCGACAGAGGACTCTCTGCTCCTTCTGCTTCCTACCCTCTCATTTCCGTCTCTCAGCTGCTGCTGCCATGCCTGGGGGTCTGAACCCGAGTGTGTTGGAAGCCAGGTGACTGGGAAGACACACACACACAGCCCATAGAGTGGGCAAAGCCAGCTTGCAGCCGCCAGCAGCCTCCAGAGCGAGGGCCTTTTGAAACCAATTTGAAGGTGGTAGCCTCTCCGAGTGCCGTGCAGCCCCTCAGCCTTCCCCAGGCAGGGCTGGAGACCCCCTCCCCTCGCCTGCCCAGCTGCCAGCAGACCCTGGGGAGCCTGGGCCAGCTTCAAATGTGCAGAAACCGCTAATGGGCCGTGGCTCTGTTGACAAGTCCCCTGGGAGAGTCTGGAGGGAAACAGAACACTGCGGGATTATTGATCACAGGGCGGGAGGGAGAGGGAGATGCCCCGGGTCCACAGACTGCAGTTCGAATCCCAGCCCAGCCACCACCCCTAGGTGGACCTCCAAGTCCTCCCAAGGAGCCTCAGTTTCCCCATCTGCCAAATGGGGCTAACAGTAGTGCACAAAACCTCTAGGGCTATTGCGAGGACTGGAGGGCGCACATAAGCCCTTAGCACAGTAGCTGGCACAGAAGAATTCGATAAAGCAGGATGGTTATTGTTACTGCCGTCAGGGAGTTGGCCAGCCACACAGATCATCAGTCGAGGGCTTAAGGGAGAGGGCCGCTATTCCAGAAGGCCATGTAATAGTCTGGGTTTGAACCTCAGCTGTGTCCCTTACTTACTGTGTAACCTCCGTGCCTCAGTTTCCTCCCCTGGAACATGGGCTAGTACAAGTGGAGCAGTGAAGGGAACATCTGGAACCGGGTGGCCTTGGGATGGCTTCTGGCTGGACCACTTCCTTGCAGATAACCTTGGACATGTTCCTACCCTGCTCTGTGCCTCTACTTCTTTGCCTCTAAAATGGGATGGTGACTTCCCTGGCGGTCCAGTGGTTAAGACTCGGCGCTTTCACTGCCGGGGCCTAAGTTCCATCCCTTGTCAGGGAACTCAGATCCCTCACGCTCCGCAGCGCGGCCAAAAAAAATCAAATGGGATGGTAATATCCCTACCTCATAGGGCCACTGTGAGGATTAAATGAGTTCACATGAGCCTGGGCCACAAAAGTGTGTTCTCTGAGCGAGAATGATGGTTATGATGACTTCTGGGTTGGGGGAGGAATCAGGAAACTACCCCATTGGGGCCTGGCATCCAGTGGGTGTTGAACTCATGCTTAACCCACTGCCCAACCCCCAGTCACAGGCCTCAGCCAGCAGCGGGACTCCCCCCACCTGACAGGATGTCCCATGACTGCCTCCCACGGGCCCCCCTTCCCGTCAGGGTCTGGGTGCCCCCAAACTGAGGTCACTTCCCTCCGGGAAGCCACCCCCAGAGGGAGTGGTTTGTTGCTGGGCCTTGGGACTGGCTCAGCCCAGGGAGGAGCACTTTGGAGACTAGAGAGGCAGACAGGAGGGCTCAGAACCCTCCCGTCTCTCTACAGAGTCAGCTTTTTCTTAAAGCCAAAAGCTGGAGGGCTGAGACACCCACACACCCCGCCTTCAGGCAGAGGGGTCAGATCAGGACCACGTTCTCCAGCCAGAAACCTCTCACAGCAAAACAACTGAGGGCAAAGCTGAGGTAGTGAGTTCCCCGTCGCTGGAGGTATCCTAGGCTGGGCTACCACTTGGCTGCGTTAAACCCCTTAGAACCAGTCTAACCTGGCCTTTCCTTTGCTCCGTGAATAAGGCATTATCCCCAACCCTCCCAAGATTTCACTCTTCTGGGACCTCAGTTGTCTCCTGTAAAATGGGAATAATTCTGGTCCCTCCCTAGAAGGAACCGTGTGAGGATAAAATGAGTTAGTGCAAGGAAAGTGCTGAACACAGCCTCTGGCACATAGTGGGGACTCAGTAAACGTTAGCTTTATTGGTATTGCTGTAGCTGCAGTCTTCCCCCCCACCCCGTCCCCCCTCTCTGCTCCTCCGTTTCCTGGCCTAGCTCTCTCGTTCTCCCTGACTGTCCCTGACTGTCTCAGTCTCTAGGCTTCAGGATTCTGTTTCTTTGTTTTAATATTTATTTATTTATGTATTTATTCTGGTTGCACTGGGTCTTAGTTGCGGCATGCCAGATCTAGTTCCCCGACCAAGGATTGAACCTGGGCCCCCTGCACTGGAAGCATGGGGTCTTACCCACCAGACCACCAGGGAAGTCCCAGGACTCTGTTTCTTTAAGTCTCTCTGCCCCCCGACTCTCCTGTATCTGCCTTAGCATTTCCCATTTTGATCTCGGCCCTCTGTGCATGTGTGTCTCTCTCTGTCTCTGTGCCTTTCTCTCCCTCTCTTTTGTTTTTTTTAAGATTTTTTTTTTTATGTGGACCATTTTTTTTAAAGTCTTTATTGAATTTGTTACAATATTGTTTCTGTTTTATGCTTTGGTTTTTTTGGCTGCGAGGCATGTGGGATCTTAGCTCCCTGACCAGGGATCGAACCCGCATCCCCTGCATTGGAAGGTGAAGTCTTAACCACTGGACCGCCAGGGAAGTCCCCTCTCTCCCTGTCTCTTGCTCTCCCCACCTGTGTCTCGATCTCTCTTTGGTTGTCTCTGCCCCAGGCACGAACTGGTCACTGGCTGCAGTGGCCGCGGCCGTCCCCACACCCGGTCTCCAGGGGCCCAGCTCCTGCAATCCTCCAGCTGACATTTGGCCAAAGCCCCTTTCCCCTCAGTTCATCTGGAACAAGATTGGAATTTTTCAACCAAACATTCCTAAGAAGCGAAGGAGGGGGTGGGGGGACAGGGAACAAAAGCAGACACAGAAACAGGCCCAGAAATAGTACGTGCTTGACACAGGTTCCTAACTGCCATGGGGACACGGACCCTGGTGGCCAGTGCAGCCGGGTACCCGTGAGGCCAGAGAAGGGGAGTGGACCCAGCAGAGCCGGTCCATGTTAGAAAGACCAGCCGTGCATCCAGGCCACCAGTCTGAGGCCCTTCCCATCTCCCAGGCTGAGGAACCTCCAGCCTCATCTTAGACCCATTGTTCTGGCCAAAAATCTAGGCCAGGGCCACTGGGGAAGAGAAAGAGTGTTTCCGCCGCTGCTCCCTTGGAAATCTCGAAATCGCAGCCCAGGCAGGTCACCAGGGAACCAGCTGGCCCCCCTCGGCCTGGTCCACGGCCAGCGTGAGCTGGGAGGTGGACGGACAGGCAGGCAGGCAGGCAACACTGGGCGCTTCAGGGTGCAGGGCCCAGCGGGGAGGACGGCAGCTGCCCTAATTACTCCAGCTCACCAGGTTCCGATCTCTTTGAAAAGGACTCCAGGGACGCAGCCTTTAATAACTACCAGTAAACAGGCAGGAAAATCAATACCGGCTAAATAGAGCCCTGGAGAGAGGGACGCCTGGGCTGGTTGGCCCTGAGCTGGCTGGGAGGAGCTCCCAGAGTCCTTTGTTACAGAGCTGGCCAATGCTGACCTTAGGAACCCTGTCCCTCCTTCCCCGGGGACCCCTTGTGCACTTTGGCCTCTGCTCCAGTCTGCACTCCCTCTCTAGCAAGACCAACCCCTCCAGGCTTCCCTGGTGGCGCAGTGGTTGAGAGTCCGCCTGCCGATGCACGGGACCGCGGGTTCGTGCCCCGGTCCGGGAAGATCCCACATGCCGCGGAGCGGCTGGGCCCGTGAGCCATGGCCGCTGAGCCTGCGCGTCCGGAGCCTGTGCTCCGCAACGGGAGAGGCCACAACAGTGAGAGGCCCACGTACCACAAAAAGAAAAAAGAAAAAAAAGACCAACCCCTCCTCTTTCCCACTCCCTCTGAGCCCCGACCTATGCCAAGTAGGTTGCCTGTTTCAGGTGCAGATGCCTCATTTGCGCCTTGTGCCTAGTGCTGGGAACAAAAACATAGATCTGACCTGGTCCTTGTCCTCCTGAAAGTCACTAACCAGTGAGGGAGATTAAGAACAAAAACAAATCACTTAATGACAGTGCAAAGATATACATGCAGTAAAAAGCAGCATGTGCTAGCTATAGCAGCAGAACGGAAAAGCACTTCCTGGAGGAGGTGGGCATGTAGAGGGTTCTTTTGGGTGAATAGGAGTTTGCCAAGCGACCAAGGGCTGGGAAAAGGTGAATGTGGGTAATGTATATAATAACAGTGTCTTAGCTAACATTCCTCAAGCACTTACCGTAGCCAAGCGCTCTGCCAAGCACCTATGATGTGCATTATCTTACTTTGCCCCACAGTAATCCCTTGGGGGTGGGTATTAATACCCCATTTGACAGATGAGGACACTGAGGCTAAATGTGGAGCCAGGACTGGCACATGGCCTGTGAGACTTCTGAGTTGTTTCTCTCAACCACTTCACTCTGCCCCTCCCACCCCTGACCCTGCCCTGCCCAGCTCAAGACCTGGCACACAGAGGTGATTAAATATAGCAAGTTCCCACCCCCTGCCTTCCCATTCAGGGGTTACACCTTCCATGTAACACAGCACCCCAACCCTTAACTGGGAGGCTAATGGTGGTACTTTGGACACATCGGACCTGAAGATCATCTGTCATGAGCCCTCATTTTCCAGATGAGGAAACTGAGGCTCTGAGAGGGGAAGACCAGGACTTGGGAGCAGATGGGAACAGGATCCCAGATTTTCCCTCTAACTAATCCCCTCTCAGGCCTGCCCTGGAAGAACACCGTCGTCAAGGAAAAAGTCAATATGCACACGCTAAATTAAAATGATAAACAGACTGGAGAATGAGGCTGCCCTGCAGGCCTGGGAGGGGGGAGTTTTCATACGACTGACTCTACGCCCACCACGCCTCTCTCATTACAGCTACAGCTCTGTGCCTCGACTTCCCCAGCTCTCGGAGTCTGGGAGGTTGACAGAGAGCAGGGGGTAGCCCATAGCCCTTGGGATTTAAACAGAGAGAGCAGAGGAGTAGCTGTTTCGGCCCTGGGTCAGGACCCAAGTGAAGGTCAGACAGAGTCTGTGCCCAGGAGAGAGAAGCTTAAGCAAGGCAGGGGAAGGAGGGGGTCCTCAGGATGGACCATGATGGGTCCTCATCCATTTGGCTGCAGATTCCAGGGCCAGGCACCCTGGGGTTGTGCCAGTTGACAGTGGAAACACTCCCCACGTAGGGAGGGCCCACTGCGTGCTAGGCACTGTGCTAGGCGCAAGGGATAGAGCCAGGAGTAAAGCAGGCAAGATCCCTGACCTTGTACGGGGGAGACAGAGAGTAAAGCAAGTCTGCAGATGAATGAATCATGCAGGTAGCGCTGAGTGCCGGGAAGAGAGATAGAGCAAGGGAATAGGGTGGCAATGGAGGGCCACGGAAGGGTGGCGTTTCCAATGAGGGGATGTTTGAACAGAGACCTAAAAGAAAGGAGGGGGAAAACTGTGAGAACATCTGGGAGTGGCTAGGTCATATTCCAGGGGGAGGGGACAGCAAATGCAAAGGGCCTGAGGCTGGACATTGCTTCAGTTGTTTGAGGAACAGCAATGGGGCCAGGGAGTGAGTGAGAGGTGGGCTTTATAGACCCATGGGACTTTGTAGAGGCTTTATAGACAATGTGGTGCTTTGTAGGTCATGGCCAGGACTTTGACTTTGACTCCAAGCAAGGAGGGAACCATGGGAGAATTTTGAGTCAAAGAAGAACTTGATCTGACTTGCACTGAATGAGATCCCTCTGGCTGCTGTGTGGGGAAGAGACGACAGAAGGCAAGGACAGGAGCAGTGACCAGTAATGAGTCTACTGCAATAGTCCAGGCAAGAGAAACACAGTGGCTTGGACCAGGTAGACTTGGTGCGATGGGGAGAGGGAGAAGTGGTCAGATGTGGGATGTATTTGAAGATAGAGACCACTGGATTTACTGATAGACTGGACGTGGGGTATGACATGAGAAGTCAGGGATGGGTCCAAGGATTGGGGGTTTGGGGCTTGAGCAAAAGGAAGGATGGAGCTGCCAGTAACTGCAACAAGGAAGGCTTCAGGAGGAGCAGGTTTGGGGTGGAGGAAGACCACAGCTCTGCTCTGGCAGAGCTGAGTTTGGGAAGCCCATTGGACCTGCATGGGAAAGTGCAGAGGGAGCAGCTGGATACACAAGTCTGGCTCTAAGGGGAGAGGATATTGGAATCATCAGAGTAGAGATACTATTTGTCTTGATGGATCCTTTTAGCAACCTTATAAGGAAGGTCTGCTTGTGCCCATTTTAGAGATGATAAAACTGAGGCTCAGAGCCATTGAGTTGCCTGATCACAGACACACAGCTGGAAAGTTGGGCAGCTGGGGCTTGAAATGAGGTCTGTCTGCCTCCCAGCCCTGGTGCCCCACCCAGACCCTGTGCTCTGTGGCTATTCTCACCAAATCCTCCCAGCAGCCCCGTGTGATTGGGGAGGGGTGGCTCATGGATTATCATCACCTTCATTTTCGAGATGGGGCCACCGAGACTTAGGGAGACTTAAGGGACTTGCCCACAGTTGAGGAGCAGTCAAGCGTGCAGCCTTCCTGCCAGTGTGCCACGTGAACCAAAAGAATCTCTCCACACTGGCCCCAAGGCACAGGGCAGGCCAAAGGCACTGAGAAGTCTTGCAGCCTGGACCTTGTTCATCTCTTTTTAACCCAGTGTCCATGGAGCCTTGCTCTCAGAAAGCATCTAGAATTGGGAAGCATGGAGCAGAGGCTGGGAGCCAAATTTCAGGGCCCCTGTTTTTAAAATGGGAGCATGAATACCCACCTGGCTGGGGCTGTCACGTGGTTATGTTCATTCTGAATGACCGCTCAGCACGAAGCCATCCACAGAGCAGATAGGCAGCATGTTTGCTAAAGGAAGGAACAAATAAACAAACAGATGCATGAAAAAAGGAGTAAATGAGTGGATGAAGGAATGGACCAATGCAAGGATAGCAAAAGGCATGAAAGAATAAAATAACCGAACTCAGAATGGATCGATATCTGAACTAATGAATTCATTCACACGTTCAGCAAATATCTAGTGAACACCTACTGTGTGCAGGCGCTGGGGATACAGCAGTGAATAAAACGAAGTCCTTGCCTTGTGGCAGTGACATTCTAGTGGGAGGAGACAGACAGAAAGCAAGATATATGTGTAACATATAACGTATACCAGATGGAACAGGGAAGGAGAGAAGGGAAAGTAGGAATGTGGAAGGGTGCACATTTTTATATAGGATGGTCGTAAGTGAAGGAATGATTGAAATCATGCATAAAGTTGCTGAAGGAGAATAAGTGCAGGTATGAATGATGGCAGGCATGGGTGAATGAGCTGAGAGAATTATTGAATGAATGAACTGAGGAATACATGAATGCACAAACCAAGGCATGAATAAAGGAATGCACGAATGAAAGAATTAAGGAATGCACAAATGAACTTGTGCTTGAAGTAATTACTGAATGGATGGACTGATGAACGGATTACTGAATGAGTGAACTAATGAAGGAAAGAAGGACCATCAGTGTCGGCACGGTCGTGGCCTCTGTTGATCCCGGCTCCCACCCCAGGCTCTGACTCTGCTTCCCACCCCCTCCTTGTCTAAACAGCTCACACCCCCTTCTCCCTTCTCCTCCCCCAGGGCCTGTGATGGGCCACTGCTTCAGTGCCTGTGTTGACCCTTCAGTGGTGGGGGCAGCTTGCGACCCCTGCCCCCCTTGCTGACTTGCATCCCCGTCCTGACATCCCGCTTCCTTGCCTTCCACGCCCCCCTCCCCGGGCCCGCGCTCCTCTCGCCCCAGCCCATAGCTGACCCTCAAGCTCGCCCCTGCCCGTACTGACCCTCCAGCCCGTGCTGACCCCGGTGTTGTCCCCCGCCCCTCCGGCCTGTCCCGATCCCCCTGGCCGCGGATGTTAACGGCCCTCCGGTCCTGACTCCCGTCCCCCTTGTGAGCACAGGCACCATGCGGCCGGTGCGGCGCAACTTCTACGACCCGTCGTCGGCGCCGGGCAAGGGCATCGTGTGGGAGTGGGAGAACGACGGCGGCGCGTGGACGGCCTACGACATGGACATCTGCATCACCATCCAGAACGCCTACGAGAAGCAGCACCCGTGGCTCGACCTCTCGTCGCTCGGCTTCTGCTACCTCATCTACTTCAACAGCATGTCGCAGATGAACCGCCAGACGCGCCGGCGCCGCCGCCTGCGCCGCCGCCTGGACCTCGCCTACCCGCTCACCGTCGGCTCCATCCCCAAGTCGCAGTCGTGGCCCGTGGGCGCCAGCTCGGGCCAGCCCTGCTCGTGCCAGCAGTGCCTGCTGGTCAACAGCACGCGCGCCGCTTCCAACGCCATCTTGGCTTCGCAGCGCCGCAAGGCGCCCCCCGCGCCCCCGCCGCCCCAGCCGCCGCCCGGAGGACCAGCGGGCACGCTCGCCGTGCGCCCCAGCGCCACCTTCGCAGGCGCCGCGCTCTGGGCCGCGCCCGCCGCCGGCCCCGCCGAGCCCGCGCAGCCCCTCAGCGCGTCCCCGCGGAGCCCGAGCGCCCCCAGCGGCGCGCCCACCCCGGGGCAGAACAACCTCAACCGGCCCGGGCCCCAGCGCGCCACCAGCGTGAGCGCACGCGCCTCCATCCCGCCGGGGTAAGCCGGGCCCTGGGCGCAGGGGTAGCTGCCCACTGGGGCTAGGAACAAAGAATTACAATAATAATTATAATAACCACAAGTAATATCTAGCATCTATTAAGTATTCACTTTGTGCCAAGCGTTAACTAAGCACCTTAACGCTCATTTATCTCCAGGCATAAGGACCCTGTGAGGTAGGGAGCGTCATCATCCCCAATTTACAGATGAGGAAACTGAAGCATGGGGAGAGTTAGTAACATTTCCCAGATCACACAATTCACAGTGATGGGTCCATAGCAGCAACTATAATGGTGTACAGTCCATGTTTATTATTTACTAAACTCTTTATCTACACCACCTCATTTATTACACACACACACACCCCAAAATTCCACCATGCCCCTGCTACAGATGGAGAGGCTGAGGCTGGGAGAGGTATGGCACCTTCTGAGGGCCACCCAGGTGGAGAGCAGGGATTGGAATTCACACCAATTCCAGGATTCTGTGCTGTGTTGTCTTCGAATTTTTGGAGGGTTTCCACCCCTGCCCCAGTCCATACCCATCTCATGTGGAGGCTCAAAGCAAGCATTAGGCCCTTGTCCAACATATTTCCCCTATAGGCCACATCTAAATATCACCATCACTTGGGGCTAATACTGTGATTTTCAAGCTGGGCTTTAGGGACTCCTGGGGTGACCCGAGATAGTGGCAGGAGAGGGTGGTGGTTAAGAGGTCAGGCACACAAGAGCCAGCCTCTCTGCTCTTGTTTTAACCAGAGCAGCCCTTTTTGGAATCTCTTTTGTGAACTGGCTTTCCCAGCAGGATGTCACTGAGGAAGGGAACCCGGTTCACACCAACTTTGGAAGTCCCTGGGTTAAGGCATCCAGGCCCCGGGATAGGGACCCAGCGAGCCTGTCAGCTCCCCACCCTGGAGCCCAGGTTCAGTTGATCTCAGCAGAGGACCAGGCCCTGAAGTGGTGGGAGAGAGAGGGAGGGGCAAAGACCTCGACCTTGAGATAGACCAGAGGGAAAAGAGCAGCTGGGGTGTGGGTCGTGGTGCCCAAAAGGCGGAACGGGCACCAAAAGCCAGCTCTGCTCTAATTCCTCTGGCACGGCCCAGGAGAGCGACCATGCTGATCTGACCTCAGCAAAGGTCAGGCATGGAGTCAACCTTTGAGGTCACCGTATCCAGGTCTCCCCTTTCACCAACAGAAGCTGAGGCCTGGGGAAGGGAAGGGACTCTGAATCAGGCTGCCCTTTTGAACCTTTGAGAATCTGGCTGCTTGGGTTCAGATCCCCTCTTGGCAGCCACTTACGAGCTGTGAGGTCTGGGGCAAGTCCCTCCCCTTCACTGAGCCTCGGTTTCATCATCTGTGAAATGGAAGCCTGGTCATAGCACCCATGTTGCAACAGTCCTGCAATGGCAGCCAGGACTACCATTGTTATCCAGGAGGAGGGCTGCTATGGGGGGCAGGGGAGCTGTGACTTTCCATGGGAAGGACTACAGCAACCACCGCCTGCCAGCCTCGCCCTCCCTTCCCCTCCTCGCCACCTTCCCCTCCAGGTCATGCCTCTATGGCCCGACCGTCCCAGTGCCCACAGAGAGGAGCCCTGAGGAGGTCAGGGAAAGCATCTTGGGGAAGCAGTGTGGGAGGGACTTACCCATCTGGGGATCACAGACAGGTTTTCACTGTGGCTCCTTGTAAATTGCGACCTGGCTCTGGCTCCCTTCTGAAAAGAGAGGGTTGGAGGGCCCCAGAATGACAAGAAGAGTAAAACAGCAAGTTGGAGTAGATGCAGGAGGGGGCAGAAGCGGGAAAGTCCCAGGGGCCTTTGCAGCAAGAATTCAAGAACCTTCTCTCCGGGGCTGTATTGTTGAAACCCACTAGTAGATTATGAAATCAGAAGGTTGTAACCAGAATTTTCTGGCAATGGAATGGAATAGAATAGAATAGAAAAGAAAATATTGGCATGTGTCGTACATAGTAACAGTAAGAATTGTTCCGTGAACCTTTCGCATGATTTCTACATGTGTTTAATGGGTCGCCAGGTGAAATGAATTTCTTAGTCACTGATGAAACTTTTGAAAGCCACTGTTTTAGGGCAAGCTGGGAATTGCTCAGTTTTAATTGCTCAGTATAGGTTCTCCAAATGTGTACTGTGGGTGCATGTTTACAGAGACCAACAAGACAAACAGGGTCCAAACTGCCAGACATACAGCCAGCAAACGAGTAAATGAACACAATTGCTGGAGAGAGAGGGAAGTGCTGGGGAAGGTGGGGGGATGGGGTGGTGTGGTTGAGAGGGAACGGGATAGTCAAGGCAGACCCCACCGAGGAGGTAGGTAGCCGGGCCGGGAGAAAGGCTGTTCCAGACAGAGGGAACAGCATGCACAGCTTCAATGGGGCTTAAAGGACACGGCATGTTTAGAGAAGGGCTAGAGGTGTGGGGAGGCCTGGAGTGTGAGGTGCCAGCAAGAACAAAAAGGGGCATCCCAGGCAGGGGCAGTGCAAGTGCAAAGGGGTGGGGGTGAGAATGAATCCAGCAGGTTCTGGAGACTGCGCAGGGATAGAGGTGGAACGGCAGGGGCTGAGATTTTTTCCATGTTGGGAGTACAGAGCCAGATGGCAGGGCCTGAGGTGAGGCCTGGGCTTGGTGCTGCCAGCAGTAGGGAGCTATAGAGTGTGCTTGAGCTCACGAGGGCTCTGGAGAGAAGAAAGATTTCTCCCTGGGGGTGCTGATCATTAAACATGTCCTCCTCTGACCTACCAGCACCCTGCTCTCCCCAGCCATGTGCCCCCTACCCAGTCTGTATCACTCCCCCTCCCCTTCCTGGGAGCTCTTTCTGACCCTCTCTGAGACCAGACATTGGCCTGGAAAGGGGACATGGGGGACTGATGGGGCTCCCTCATCCCTCCCTGGCCATGTAGACCCTGTCCAGTCTCACCCCTGCCCCTCTAACAGACCCTCCCCAGCCACACAAGCCTGGGTGGAGACCCCCCAACCCTCATCTCCAAGGAACTCCAGCTAAAAATACCCCTGGTTCAGAGTGGGCGGGTAGGTACAGGACACGTGGAGTATCCTGCTGAGTGAGGGGAGTGGGAGGAAGGAGGCATGGGGATGGCAGACCCTGGTTCCTCCAGACTGAAGCTTCCTGTTGCCAAGGTGCAGGCCTTGTGTGCAAGGTGAGGCCCTGGTGCAGCCTATGATGGGAAAGGGATGGGGTCTCTGAGGAGCTAGGCAGCCAGGCCCCCCACTCCACCCTGATCCCCAAACCCCACAGAGCCCCTCATGGCCCTTCTCACGGTCTCTCTGCCTCTGTGTTTGTCTGTCATTGTGCCTGGGCTGCCATAGCAAAGTGCCACAGACTGGGGGGCCCAAACAACAGAAATGTATTGTCTCGCACTCTGGGGGCTGGAGGTCTGAGATCAAGGTGTCAGTAGGGTGGGTTTCTTGTGAGGCCTCTCTCCTTTGGCTTACAGATGGGCACCTTCTCCCTGTGTCTTCATATCACCTACCCTCTGTACCTCTGTGTCCAAATTCCCTCTTTATAAGGACACCAGCCATATTGATTGGGGCCCAACCTAATGACCTTGTTCATAACTTGATCACCTCTTCAGAGATCCTGTCTCCAAAGTGTCTGGGGGTTTGGGGGGCGTTAGGACTTCAACACATGAGTTCTGGGGTGAACACAATTCAAGCCACAGCCGTGTGTCTGTGACTTTCCTGTTACACTTTCTGAGTCTCAGCCTCCCTTTCAGTCTCTCTCTTTCTCCCTGTGACTGTGTCTCCCTGTCTCTGTCTGTGTCTGTCTCTTGTTCCTTCTCTCCTGCCTTTTTCTTTCCCTCTC
Source organism: Delphinapterus leucas (assembly GCF_059928025.1). Lineage (NCBI taxonomy): Eukaryota > Metazoa > Chordata > Mammalia > Artiodactyla > Monodontidae > Delphinapterus > Delphinapterus leucas. The sequence continues at coordinate 14,962,492 of NC_143142.1, forward strand.
ATCAGCTCTCTCCCTCCCCTGCTCCCTTCTCTCCACCCTACCTCTCTCCTGCCGAGAGAGGTGCATGGCTTCCCCTCCCTGGCCTCAGTTTCCCCATCTGCCAGACGGAGCTAAAATCGCCCCAATCCGCACGTGCTGGCTCAGCAGAGCCGATGCGCGTGCAAATGCATTTCAAATCACCGCACGTGATCCGTGTGCAAGGGAGGGGTGAACTCTGACATCATTCTTTGTCATCCTTCTTACCTCCCATCCTCATCTCAGGACAGAGGTCCAGAGAGGGGCACTGACTTGCCCCCAGGCCACACAGCCAGTGGGGCCAGAGTGTCCCCCTGGCCAGGGTTTTTTTCCACTCCCCCTATGACGGGGCGAGAAGCCAGCTGGCAGCCGGGGCCTGGGGGACAGACACAGAGGGGTGGGAAAGATCCACCCTGTCACCTGAGAGGGCAGCATCCAGCACTTTGGAACACAGCTGTGGGACAGACTCAGAGTTTCCAGCCCACGTGGTGGAGGGGAGAGGGAGGGGGACAGCTGCAGGCCTGTTTCCATTTACTGAGCGCTCAGTACGTCCCAGGCTCCATCTCACGGCTTTTACGTGCATCGCCTCTCTTGATGCACACAGAAACCCAAGGTGGCAGGTCCTATTATCCCCATTTTTCAGATGAGGAAACTGAGGCTCTGAAAGGCTGGCACTTGATCAAGGTCACGTGATTAGGACTCTGATTCAAAAACCCCAGTCGGCCACGGTACTGGGATACCCCACCCCCCTGTCTGCCCGCTCCAAGTTTCCAGCCAGGGTCCCAGAGAGACCTGGCCCTGATTCTACAAGGTGTTGTGGAGTCCAGGGAGTAGATGGACCCACAGAGGCTGAGTTTGGGCCCAGCTTCTGTGTCTCCTCTCACTGTGTGACCCCAGTGGAGCTTATTGCCCTCTCTGGACCTGTTTTTGCACCTATGGAGTGGGGCTGGCAACAAAGACCAACACGGGGGCAGATATCAGAGTGCCTGCATTTTCAAATCTGCCCCTAGCAGTGGGAGAGGGGGCTTACCCCTGCCGCTGCCCGTACATCCCTATCAGACTACAATGTTGCCAACCTAATCAGTGCCATCAAGATGCCATTTGAGTTTTGTTTTGTTTTGTTTAATATGTATTTATTTATTTTATTTTTGGCTGCGTCGGGTCTTAGTTGCAGCATGTGGGATCTTTCATTTTGGTGCATGGGCTCTTGGTTGCGGTGCGTGGGCTTCTCTCTAGTTGTGGTGCGCAGGCTCCAGAGCGCATGGGCTCTGTAGTTGCAGCACATGGGCTCACTAGTTGTGGCGCATGGGCTCAGTTGCCCCACGGCATGTGGGATCTTAGTTCCCCGACCAGGGATCGAACCCGCGTCCCCTGCATTGGAAGGCGGATTTTTAACCACTGGACCAGCGGGGAAGTCCTGCCATTTGAGCTTTCATACCTCTGGTTCTTAGCCTGAGAGCCTCTTCCTGTTTACTGGCCACCAGTGATTCCTTCTTTTACCAATCACTTGTTTATTTCTTTTGCGTCTCCTTCTCTTGGGCCCTTTATTACTTCCTTATTGATTTGCAAGCGCTTCTCCTGCATTAAGGGTATTAACCCTTTAACTGTCATCTTTCCCCAGTTTGCTATTTCTTTTTATCTTCTTTTATAGCCTATGTTTGCTTTTTAATTAGTTAATCTTTTTATGTTCAGCGACTACTGTGTACCAGGCACTGTTTGGAGCCCTGGAGATACAACCATGAGCAAAACAGACAATCCCTGCCCTCCTGGAGCTCACATTCTAGTGAGAATATGGTAGAGAGTAGTAATGATTACAGAGGTAAAATAAAGAAAGGAAGGGGTGTGGGGGGGGGTGGGAGGGATGTAATTGTAAACAAAGAGGTCAGAAAAGGCCTCACTGAGAATATAACCTTTGAGAAAGGATTGAAGGAGGCTGAGAAGCAAGCCACGCAGAGAACTGTGGGGAGAGCATTGCAGACAGAGGGAACAGCTTGTGCAAAGGCCCTGAGGCAGGAGCAGGCCTGGTATGTTCGAGGAGGCCAGTGTGGCTGGAGAGGCTACAGGGGATGTGGGGTGGGAGAAGAGGTCAAAGATGAAATGGGGCCAGTCCTGCAGGGCCCCAAAGGCTGTGCTGAGGACTTCGGCTTTTACTCTGCATGGGATGGTAGCCAGCGGGGTTGGGAGCTGGAGCCAGACTGGCGTGACTCTGTTGTCACAGGTTCAATCTGGATATGGAGAATAGGTGGGGAGGTGGGCTTTGATGTGGTGGGTGTGTTTGGGTGTTTTCCTTCTTCTTTTTATTTCCTGCAGTGATTTTACATTTATGTTCTAAAGAATCCACATTTTGTTTCTCCAGCTCTTTCCTGGGTATTACTTTTAAATGCTTCAAAAGTAACAAAGTCCCGAAAGGCACAACATGAAAAGTCTCACCCTCACCATGTCCTCAGGGGGCCCCTGGCCTGCCCACCCTCCCCCTTTTCCTGTCCTGGCTGGAGTGCCTTGGTCGTCACCCTGCCTCTCCTCTCGCTGGGCTCCCCCAGCGCCTCACCGCAAGGTCAAACCAAACTGCCCCATTCCCCCGCCCCCCAGACCTGAAGCACTTCCTGCCCTGCTCCCTGGGAGGCCAAACCACACACTCCTGTCTATGCGTCTGCCCCCGGCCCGGCCGTGGGAACCAACCGACAGCCCTCCCCTCCCCTCCCTTCCCTTGCCTGGGCTCCACCCCGGGCCGCACCGACGGAGCAGGGAGACCAGGAGGGTGGGGGAGGGTGACACGGAGCCCCCAGGCCTCTGGATAAACCTGGGCCCTAAATGACAGCCACCCCTCAAAATATCGCTCTAGGAGGACTTTAGTACCGTTGAACCCCTAGGAGTGGACGGGGTCAGGGGTGAGAGGTCCCATTTGACAGAGGGGAAACTGAGGCCCAGAGAAGCTCAGCAGCTTGTTCAGGCAGGGGGTGAGGGGGATGGCTGGAGCGAGGAAAGGGGAAGCGAGCCAGGCCACGGCCGCCGTTGGTGGTCTGTCTCCCTGGAGACCCTGTCTCCCTGGAGCTTGCCGTGATGTTCTCAAGCTCTGCAGAGGGGTTGGCGGTGCAGACCCGGCTGGCCCCGGACCGTGGGGGTCAGGGGTTCAGGTACAGGGCGAGTGGGCACTGAATGGGGGCAGGTGACGGGAGCGGGCCCAAGGAACAGGGGAGGGGGCCATGCACTCTTCAACTTCCTTCTCCCCATGACATGGCGCTCTCACTTCTGCCCCCTCCTCACCCACTTGGACCCATATGACTGAGGCATGAGCCTCCAGAGGCTCCCCAAGGGGCCATGGGGTAAGTGCCAGGTGTCTGGAGAGCACCTGAGGCCAATCAGAGGACCTGAAACCACCATCAGAGAATGTGACATGCCTGGGGCCTGCCAGGGGCATGGAGGAGAGGGAGAGGACAGGGAGGCCAGCCTAGGTTGTGACTTCCTGCGTTTCTGGGGTCCTGAACCCCCTTGTTGCTTGGGACAGAGAGGAGTGGCCAGAGCAGGCAAATGTATCCACTCATGAAGCCCTCAATGCAGGCCTCCCAAACCTGAGCCAGCTCCAGGGTCCAGGTCAAAGGCTTTGGCCCACCTCTAGGGCACAGAGGGCTCAGAAGGCTGGCTCAACTCCAGGTGACCCCACAGATCCGCCTGATGGGCTCAGCTCTGGCCTCTGACTCAGAAACTCCAGGACCACTAACCAGCTGGTTGACCATCGTGAAGCCACTTCCCCTCTCTGGGCCTCATTCCGATCATTTGCAAGATAAATGACGAACAGATTTCAGTTCATGGGCTGGCTCTGCTTGAATGGAAATGACTTCCTGGAGCACTCTTGACAAGGATTCTGAAGTTGCATTTTAGCTTAGTGGAAAGGAGTGCTAGGATTGATTGGTGATGCCTGCCATGGGTGCTAGATAGGCAGTAATGGTACCTATGTCATGTATTTGCCATCCCTGCCCCAACCTTGTCTCTGGGGGCACATTTGGTGTTAGAACTATTGATTCTTTTTCTTTTCCTTTTTTTTCTTTTTTTTTATTAATTTTTATTGGAGTATGGTTGCTTTACAATGTTGTGTTAGCCTCCACTGCACAACAAAATGAATCAACCATACACGTACAGATGTCCCCTCCCTTTTGGACTTCCCTCCCATTTATATTACCACAGTGCATTAGGTAGTTCTATACAGTATGTTCCCATCAGTTGTCTATTTTATACATAGTATCAATAATGTATATGTGTCAATCCCAGTCTCCCAATTCCTCCCATCCCACCCCTTTCCCCCTTGGTATCCATACATTTGTTCTCTACATCTGAGTCTCTATTTCTGCTTTGCAAATAAGATCATCTGTACCATTTTTCTAGATTCCACATTTATGCATTATTATACAATATTTGCTTTTCTCTTTCTGACTTACTTCACTCTGTATGACGCTTTCTAGGTCCATCCACATCTCTGCAAATTACCCAATTTCATTCCTTTTTATGGCTGAGTAATATCCGTTGTATATATGTACCACATCTTCTTTATCCATTCCTCTGTTGATGGACGTTTAGGTTGCTTCCATGTCCTGGCTATTGTAAGTAGTGCTGCTATGAACATTGGGGTGCATGTGTTTTGTTTTTCTTTTAAATAAATAAATAAATTTATTTATTTATTTATTTATTTTTGGCTGCATTGGGTCTTCGTTGCTGCGCACGGGCTTTCTCTAGTTGTGGCAAGCGGGGGCTACTCTTCGTTGCAGTGCGTGGGCTTCTCATTGCAGTGGCTTCTCTTGTTTTTTTGAATTATGGTTTTCTCTGGATATACGCCCAGTAGTGGGATTGCTGGGTCATATGGTAGTTCTATTTTTAAGAACTACTGTTTCTAAGGACACCAGACACCCCTCTGAAGAGACCAGAGAACTAGTAGACCGATTCCTTAATTGGCTCAACTCCTCCATTCAGTGCTTACTGAGTACCGATTTGCACCACGTTTCATCCTCAATCCTGGGGTCACAGGACTGGGTCAGAAGCTCACAGTCTGGTGGAAGAGATAAGAGTGGAACCCCACAACTAGGAAGCAAGACAGGAAATGTGTCCTCAAAAAAACAAAAGATAAACACAGTCCCCTGGGAATTCAAAGAAGGAGTGGTTATGTATTTGCTTGAGGTCGATCAGAAAAAGCCTCATGAAGACAGTGACCTTTGAACCTGTCTTCAAAGGGAAGATGTGAATTGGGAATAGACAGTATGGACAGGCAGGGGAAACAGTGTGACAAAGGTATGCAGACAGGAAAGGGCAGGGAACAGTGTGAGGAACAGCAACTAGGAAAATCTCCCCAAGTTATCTCATCCTGCCTTTGAACATTGCCTCCCAGCCAGGGCAGGTATGAGGCATCTCTGTTTGCTCTTCTGTGGCAAAGGAAAGAGAGGGAAGCCAAACACCCTAACCCTCTTTCCCAAACTCGTCCTGGGGAGATTTTTTTCCTCAGATAACAGCCTCCTGCCTCAGTCTCTGAGCCAGGGTGAGAGAACTTGGTTTCGTGTCACATGGCTGAGAAAATAGACTCTGGAGTCTGACATCCTGGGCTCACATTTGGGCTCTACCACTTACTGGCAAGTTACTTCATCTCTCTGGGCCTCAGTCTCCCCCTCTGTAGAATGGGATATCACAGAATTATTGGGACGATTAGATGAGGGAGGGAAGGTCTACAACAGAGTCTGGGACATAGCGAGCTCTTGGAATTATTGGGGCAGCTCCTTCAAGGCTCACTTCCAATGTGTGCAAAAAATGCACAGGGAGACTGCGCCCGAGCACGTGAGCGTGAGTCATCGGCTTGGAACATCCCCGCAAAATCCAGTCTTCCTTCCTTCCTTCATGCAACAAGTGTTTCTTGACAATCTACTATGTGCCATGTACTCGAGGTGATGGCAGGTGGTGAGGAAGGTCTTTCTACCGAGGCAGCGCTGAAGCAGACCTACGGGAGCCACTCAGCATCTGTGGGAAAAGCCTTCAGGCGGAGGGCGCAGCAAGTGAAAAGGCCTTGCAAGGGCTCAGCATTTTAGAGCAGAGGTGTGTGGAGTAGAGAGATGGAGGGGGTAGGAGACGAGGTCACAGAGGCAGGGAGGGCCTGGTCATGGCTGTGGTAAATGCAATGACAAAAAGCATTAAGTAAGGTAAGGGCAAAGGCAGAGGGCTTCTCTAGAATAAAGTGGAAGGGAAGATCTCTGATAGAGTGACATTTGAGCAGAAACCTGTGTTAAGTGAGGGAGCAGAGCATGAGGGTAATCTGGGGGAGAACATTCTGGGAGAGGAATCAGCAAGTGCAAACGCCCTGGGGTGAGGATGGGCCTGGTATGTTTGCAGAATGGCAGGGAGACCAGGGAGGCTGGGGTGGAGTGGGTGAGGGGTGAGCACAGGAGAAACAGAGTTCAAGGGGTAGGTACTGGCTATACTGCATATGGTAAAGAGGTTGGATTTTACTCTAAGCAAGGTAAGAGCCACAGGGGATTGAGGGCAGCGGGAGGAGCAGGATCTGATGCAGGGGTGGGCAAGGCAGCAGGACCCATCCCTGCCCTGGGGCAGCCAGGGCTGGCTTCTGGTCAGAGCAGATTTCAAGGCCTGAAGGATTCCTCTGACCCTTTGCCAGGCAGGGCCCCAAGAGGGCGGAGCAGAGAGTGAAGGCCGGCCCCCCTTCCGGGAGGCCTGTGGGCAGCAGTCTCCTGTCCAGGGCAGGAGGATGTTCTCACTGACTCGGAGGAAACAGCGCATCCCACATCAAAAAGGGGCCTGGGTGGCTCCCACGCTCTGGCATCGTGGGAACCCAGCTACCCTGGGTTCTCGCAGGGGGCCCGCAGATTGAGAGAGGCTGGGGGCCACCTGGGGACTGTCCCCCAGCTTGCCGACGGTAAATAAAAAACAGCCCCACCATCACGCCCCACTCACAACCCTCCTCCCAGGAGCAAGACTGACTTTTGTAACCCAGGGCTCCGTGGTTTTTAAAGCGTGCCTGAGATTGAAAGGCTGCTAAGATCTAAAATATTCCCTTTCTGGGGTCCCTCCTGCCTAACTCCCTGGCCAAAGGCTCAGCAAGACCAGTGTCATGAGCTGGACCAGACTTTGGGCATTATATAGACCTGGGGTAGCCAACTGTCCCTGCTGATCGGTAGAGGCTGCCTGGGGAGCTGTGCTGATGATCCTGCTTGGCTTGAGAAAGTGCTGTGATGGATTAGTGATGCCTGCCACAGGTAGGAGACAAGAAGTGGTGGTACTTGTGCCAAATACTTTCCTTTCCACCATTTTACAGATAGCCCTGGAGAGAAGGAAGGATGTTTTCTCATGAGATAGACATGAAGGAAGGAAGGGGATGGGAAGACCTGGATATGTAGAGGACCTTAACAGTGTGTCTACACTAGAAGTGTTTTAGGGACTTCCCTGGTGGTCCAGTGGTTAGGACTATGCATTTCCACCGCAGGGGGCATGGGTTCAAACCCTGGTCAGGGAACTAAGATCCTGCATGCCTAATAATAATAATAATACACTAGAAGGGCTTCCCTGGTGGCACAGTGGTTGAGAGTCTGCCTGCCAATGCAGGGGACACGGATTCAAGCCCTGGTCTGGGAAGATCCCACATGCTGCGGAGCAACTAGGCCCGTGAGCCACAACTACTGAGCCTGCGCATCTGGAGCTTGTGCTCTGCAACAAGAGAGGCCACGACAGTGAGAGGCCCGCGAACCGCGATGAAGAGTGGCCCCCACTTGCCGCAACTAAAGAAAGCCCTCGCACAGAAGCGAAGACCCAACACAGCCAAAAATAAATAAATTTTAAAAATAAATAAAATAATAATACACTAGAAGTGTTTTGAAGGACAGTTCAGGAAGAGGAGAAGCTGGAGGTGCCTCCATGCTTTCCTGTAAGAGGACGGGGAGGGATGAGATTAGGGTGGTAATACCCCTGCAAGGAAGGTCCTGGAGGATTATGACAAACCCTGGGAAGGGGCAGATGGGTACTCAGCCCCCATCCCTTGGGTCCCAGCAGGCTGCTGAAGGAGAAAATTAGGACACCTCCACTCTCACCCCTGCACCAAACTATGAACTTTATGTGTTTTAACTCATTGAACCTCCACAAGACTCTATCCCCATTACAGATGGGGAAACTGAGGCACAGCATCTTTCCCCCCTCCCACACCTCAGCTGTCCAGCCCCTGGGGGCCCCCAGGGGTACCTACCCTCCGCTGCACCTCCCTCATAACTCTGGGTCACCAGAGTGTTTGGTGACCCTGATGTCTGCTCCAGATGCTGCCACCCCCAGTCAGAGGGGTCTGGGAGGAGTGCCCCGGCCGACCAGGTGTAAGCCCGTGCCGCTGGGCAGCCACAGAGTGGACGGCTGTGTGTAGTGCGTGTGTGTGTGTTACTGTGTGTGTAAAGTGTAAGTCCCCCAGCCGAGCGTCTACCTGTCATTGTTGGGGAGCATGGGTCATGGTGTCTGTGTGTCCCCACGTGCAGGTGGCAGGGTCCCTTTGCAAGGCTGCAGACTATTGGGTGCTTGTGAGGACCAAGGTGCCTTTACCCCGAATTTGGGGGAGGGGCGGCTGTGGCACGAGCTGGCTTCTCCTGTCCAGTTCAGTGTCCTCATGGTGTGTGCACGTGGTATCTGTGTGTGTGCTGTTCCCTGGAGTGTGTGTGTACATGTTTGTATGGTGTTCTCCATGCAGAGGTGTGTGTATCTGTATGAACCTGTGTGTGTTCATGGGGTGTGTTCCCTGAGGTGTGTCTCTGTGTACCTCTGTATGTATGCATGCATGGTGTGTACTGCCTGGTGTGTGTGTGTGTGTTTGCATGCAAGCGTGTGTGGCACGCTCCCAAAGTATATGTGTGCCTGTGTCTGTATCTATGTACAGGGAGGGGGCTTCCTGGATTGTGTGTGCATGCCTGTGTGTGCGTGTATCTATCGTGTGTCCCTGGAGCATGTGTGTACATGCGTGGGGGGCATGTTTTCAGGAGTGTGTGCCTGTTTGAGCAGTGTTCTCCGTCTGTGTTTGTGTGTGTGTGTGTGTGTGTGTGTGTGTCCTTGTGCATCTGGCGTTTCTCCAAGTGTACGTGTGCATGTATATATAGCCCATGTTCCCCAGGGGTATGTGTGTGTGTGTTTCTGGACCCACTGCAGCAGCATGAAAACCTGCCAAATGTACTATTTGCTTAAAGACACTTTCCAGCCAGCTTCCTGGTGCTGACTGTACCTGCTGGGGCAGGTGTCCAGGCAGCACTGGCCAGGCTCAGACCTGAGCAGGCAGGCAAAGGGGGCTGCAGCAGCTCCTTCCCCAGCTGTCACTGCCCGCATCCCTTCCTGCACTTCCTCCTGGCACATCCCCAAGCCCCTCAGGCTGCCCTGTGGCTTTTATTACACTCCTTCTCTTCATCAAAACTTACCCTTCCATGCCCATCAACAGGAAGATACCAGTTCATCCACAAAACTAAGCCCTGAAGTCTAGACACAGGCGGGCACACTGTACAGATCACAACAAGATTTCTCCTTTATTGTCATCCCCATTTTACAGATAAGAAAACAGAGGATCACAGAGGTTAAGTGACTCTCCCAAGCTTATCACTGCAATACTTTCATGGTTTCCTATCCAAGATGGAGAGAAGTTACACTGTAACTGACTGGGTTCAGGTGCAAGAGAGGTGAAATTAGCCAGGATTACACAGCGATGGTGATGATGGTGGTGATGACGGTTAAAGCTATTAGAGTCTTTATTAGGTACCAGGAATTGTGCTCAGCCCTTGACGTGTAGAATTTCATTGACTCTTCACGGCAAACTTAAGGAAGGTGCCATATTATCCCCATTTTACTGATGGGGAAACAGGTTTATGAGAGGTGTGATGATGTGTCACGTGTCATCCAGCTGCTTAACGGTGGAGCTGAAATATGAAAGTAGCTCTGGATGATTCCAAAAGCCAGACCTCTTTGGAGGGAAGGGCAAAGAGGGAAAGCAGGCTACATTTTCCTAGGGCCTCTTCATCTGAAGAGGTGACAGTGCCTTCGTAACAGGAACTGACATCAGTAAATATTCCAGAGAGGGGAAATGTTCATCATCAAATGTCTTTGGGAAACCTGGATTTACCATTGCTAACCATATTTCCTTATGCAGGACTTATCAGAGCCTTTAATATGCCCATATGTGTTGTGAATTTCCAAGTGGGACAGTGAAGTGTTTCCTAACTGATCCCTAAATCCTCCTTTCCCAGAACCTTTTATGGGGATCAGTGCTCCATATAGCAAAGTTTGAGAGCATCTAGAATGGCTAAATCACAAATAGTTGCGTTTCAGGCACAGTGGCCAATGAAAGGGAGCAGTTGGGAGCCAAGTGCTCTCACCAGGGAGGAGGCCAGCTGTGGAGTAGGGGAGGGTCAGTACTAAGTCTAGGGGTTCATTCCGTTATCACAGGGGCAGAGGTCCTGCTCACACCGAACCCCATAATAGAAGGATGTCAGAGTAGGAATGGAGTTCCCTGGTGGTCGTTCTAGATAACTGGGACAGGCACAAACGGGTCAGAGTATGGCCACGAGCCAGAGCCAGAAGGCAAAGCAGAGTCCCCTGATCTTCTGGTGCGGGGGGGGCTGCAGCCTCTTCTCTTCTCCCCTCAGGGTCCCTGCGCTCCCGGTGAAGAACTTGAATGGTACGGGGCCAGTCCACCCGGCCCTGGCAGGTGAGTCCAGTCCAGGACGGGAAAGAAGGGCGGGGCCCACAAGGTGGCAGCCCCACCTCTCGGCCCCTTGGCTTCGGCCCCTTGGCTTCGGCCCCTTGGCCCGTCCCCTTGGAGGGCGTGGCCAAGAGGACACACCCGCTGCCTTTGGGCCATAACACTGGGGTCCATGGGGCCCGCAGAAGGGACTCCACTTGGCTTCAACCTTGGGTGGGAGCTAAGTGGGCGGGGCCCATCGGGCACCCCACCCACCCATCTGAGGATTCCTGGGCTTACCAGATGGGCGGAGTCTGGGGAGAGACCCCATGGGTCCACGCGATGTTGGGAGAGCAGGGCGGGCGGGACCTGGATGAGCATCCCGCCCCTTGACTGTCGCCGCCGCCCCCCAGGGATGACCGGGATCCTGCTCTGCGCTGCGGGGCTGCCCGTGTGCCTGACGCGGGCCCCCAAGCCCATCCTGCACCCACCGCCCGTGAGCAAGAGCGACGTGAAGCCCGTGCCAGGCGTGCCCGGGGTGTGCCGCAAGACCAAGAAGAAGCACCTCAAGAAGAGTATGCCTCCCGCGCCCGATCCTGACCCCTGAACTTGACCCCACTAACCTTTCACCGCAACCCCTCTGGCCCTTCAACTCCAATTTGGTCTAAAGACTTGTGATCCCATCTCAGTTCTGGTTCCCTGACCCCATTCGCCACCAACTCCGATTACATCAAACCTCAAGCAACCCTTGACATGTGACTCCTGCCAACCCTTACAGCTTCTGACCCCACCCATCTGACCCGTGACCCTGTCCTCAGCCAAGCCCTCAGGACTAGACTCTGGGTACCCTCAAGCCCACCCCCACTCTGTCCTTGCAGGTAAGAACCCTGAGGATGTGGTCCGAAGGTACATGCAGAAGGTGAAGAACCCACCTGATGAGGTGAGCCCCTAGGGGAGGGTACCTGTGCGGGGGACAGGCAGCCTCACCTCCAGAGATGGAGAGCCCAGCCCTCACCTCCTCACCTGGTTCTAGGTGTTACAGTCTCTTCTCCCGGTTTGTGGGTTTGCCTTCTCACTTTCTTTACAGCGTCTTTTGATGAACAGAAATGCTACGTTTAACAGAATCACATTGATCAATCTTAGTTTCTGCAGCCTTTTTTTTTTTTTTTGGCTGCGTTGGGTCTTCGTTGCTGCGCGTGGGTCCTTTCCAGCCGCAGCGAGCGGGGGCCACTCCTCGCCTCGGCGCGCAGGCCTCTCACCGCAGCAGCCCCTCCCGTTTGCAGCATATTTTTACCCATATTTTCCACCAAATGTGTTTAAGTTTTGCTTTTGATCGTTAAGCCTTTAATCCGTCTGGAGGGGGGTGTGAGCAAGCCATCTCTTCTTCTGCATGTATCTGAATTCAGTACCTGGGGGTGTCCTCTCCTTTTGATAGATGGGGACCAGAGAGGGGGCGGTCTCTTGCCCTTGGGGGATAGGGGGTCTGGCCCCTGCCCAGGAGCAGCGCTGGCTGGGGAGGGGTGTCCCGCCCTCCCCAGTCCTCAGTCTCCCGTCTGTGCCCCCTCCCCCAGGACTGTACCATCTGCATGGAGCGGCTGGTCACAGCCTCCGGCTACGAGGGCGTGCTTCGGCACAAGGGCGTGCGACCTGAGCTCGTGGGCCGCCTAGGCCGCTGTGGCCACATGTACCACCTGCTGTGCCTCGTGGCCATGTACTCCAATGGCAACAAGGTGGGCTGGGTGGGGCAGTGGGTGGCGAGTAGGCAGGGGGGCCGGGCGGGGCCAGGACACCTGGGGACTTCACGGCCACTCTCCCCCACCCCAGGATGGCAGCCTGCAGTGCCCCACCTGCAAGGCCATCTACGGGGAGAAGACGGGCACTCAGCCACCCGGGAAGATGGAGTTTCACCTCATCCCCCACTCGCTGCCCGGCTTCGCTGACACCCAGACCATCCGCATCGTCTACGACATCCCCACAGGCATCCAGGTGAGCCCCCAGGCCCCTAGCTTTGAGCCCTCCCGAGGCCACCGCCACCGCCACTGTCTGTGGTTCAAGCCCCTGCTGCCTCTCCCACAGGGCCCCGAGCACCCCAACCCAGGCAAGAAGTTCACTGCAAGAGGCTTCCCACGCCACTGCTATCTGCCCAACAACGAGAAGGGCCGGAAGGTGGGTGCTGTGAGGGCGCGGGGATGTGGGAGCAGGCTGGGCCCCCAGCCGCCATCAGCTGGACCTGTGGTCCCCGTTCTCCCCAGTCCCTGCACCAGCACTGACCATAACCACCCAGTGTGTGTGTCTGTGTGTCTGTGTGTCTGTGTTTGTGTGTCTAGCCCTGCCAGTCGCCTCACACACCTCATCTCATTCACCAGCCCGCTGAAGTCAAGGTCTTGACCTCATTTTAGAGATAAAGAAACGAAGCCTCAGAGAGGGCAAGTAACTTGCCCAAGGTCACACAGCTAGCAAACAGTGGAGCCTGGATTTGAACCCAAGCAGTCTAGGTTCTTCACTGCCACGCTAGAGACTGTCTGCTTTTACTTTTTGTTTTTCAAGAGAAGCCAGAAATTCTGATTTTCACGTGAAATCCCCAGGTTTTTGAATATTGCCAACGAAGTCACAAAGTGGCTGTTTGATACAGCATGAGGTCCAAACCAAACACAGCTGAGGGCCATCAGTTTGAGACCCTTCGCCCCAAAGAAACAGGCTGATAACATGGAAAGTGCTTTTACTGAGGGAGCTCAGAGTGGGAGTCAGTCTAGGGAAGGAAGTGGCCGAGCTGGGCAGCCGCAGGGAATCCTGCAGGGGAGCCACAGTGTGGTCAGGGAGGGACTCAAGCTGTGGGTGGGGCTGGCTGTGACCCTTGCCTGCCCCGCCCTCCAGGTGCTGAGGCTGCTCATCACCGCCTGGGAGCGGAGACTTATCTTCACCATCGGCACATCCAACACCACGGGCGAGTCGGACACCGTGGTGTGGAACGAGATCCACCACAAGACCGAGTTTGGATCCAACCTCACGGGCCACGGCTACCCAGACGCTAGCTACCTAGACAACGTGCTGGCAGAGCTCACAGCCCAGGGTGTGTCCGAGGCTGTGGCCAAGGCCTGAGGCCCAAGGCTGTCCACCTTCCCTCCTGCTTTGCCACTGGTCCAGCACATGCAGCACATGCCTCCCTCCGCCAGGTGTGTCCTGGCGGCCCACGTTCAGGGCTGGGGAGGAGCCTGCAGGAGGAAGCAGAAGCGCTCCCGGGATTTGGCTGGTAGCAGTTGGGATGATGGGAGGATGGCGGGCCAGCCGGCTTCGACCCTAGCTACCTGAGAGTGTCGCAAGGGTGTACCGGAAACCACAGCAACCTCCCTACCAAAAAGACAGAGAGCCCCACCCCCTCACGCAAACACACGTGTCCTGTTGAACACATGCACGCACACCCACGTGCCTCTACTTACCCCCAGACTGGGGGGGAAGAGACAGAAAGACCCCTGTGATGATACTCCATGTGGATTCCCATCTGTGTCTCTATCGCATCTGTACAGGCTTGTCTGCAAACAAAAGGACTCGGGTCAAGCACTTGGGGGCCTGGTGAGGGTCCGGGAGAAAAGGGGGCACTTGGGAGCCTCAGCCTCCCCCCATCTCTGCCACCCACTGATGGGCAGTTGTGGGCCCACAGGGTGGAAGCTCCCAGAATATTCAGCAGTTTTGCAAAGGGGCGGGCCAGGGAGACAGACGAGGAGAATCTTATTTTGTGCTTGTGTCTCTTCATCCTTCTGCGACCCTGACCTCCTTCTTCTCCCCTGCCATCCCCAGGCCTTATGTCTGTCCCTGATAAAGGCACTGTTTTCCTTTCCTCCCCACCCCATTCTCTCCACCAAATCGCTCCCAATGTCAAGATCCAAAGGCTGGAGCATCTGGCTTCAGGAGTGAGACAAGGAGGGCCTGGCTTAGGCCAGAAGGTTTAAAAAGCAGACCGGACAGCAAAGAGTCCATTTCCCTTTCCTTGGAAGTGGGCAGTGGGGTGGCTGATGGTCTCGGCCAACCAGGGGCCTGTTGCCCAGGCAACTCACCAGCTCTGCCTCTGTTGATTGGCTGCCACGGCGGAAGTCAGCCAAGATTTAAAGGGACGCCAGTGATTGCTCTTTTGAAAATCTACCAGTCCCACTGTGGGTGGAGAAATAAATGGTCTTTCTCCTCCTCCGCTGGGTCTTTTCCTGTCAAGAAGGGGTGTGCGTGGCTCTGTTTCTGGGGGCTTTCGGTCCATCCCATGGGAGAGCTTGCAACAAAATGATGACCCAGGACCATTGCCCCGTCAGCCTTGGGCAGCTGGAGAT